>NW_027528744.1:706548-798537 GCF_008692635.1 Crocuta crocuta
GTAAAAAAAAAAGGGAACAAACAAAAAAAAAAAAAAAAAAAAAAAAACCCTGCTTAGTTTTGTAGACGTGGCCCAAATCTAAAACAACACCATATTTAAAATAATTAAAGTGTCAGGCATTCTTTTACTTGTACACTGCATCTTTGTTTATTGTTCTGTTAGATAACACGTCTTGTCATGATCCTGCAGGCAAAGCTGTTAACTAGGAAACTCAATTCCACACCCTAGACCTAATTTTTTAATACGGTTTCCTCTTTGATCTACCGTAGCTCTGAATTTAATTAAGAGGTCTAACTTGATGCCCTGCCATTGTATCTTTTGCTCTTCTTGCTCTTTCTGTAGTTTGTAAAAAAGAAGAGTTTTTGGTTTCTTTTAAAGCAAGCTCATTTTTAGTTAGTTCATTGAAAGGTGTCGCCTTCTACTTCGTGTTGCTCCTTGGGTACTTTTATTCTTTGTCTCGTGAACTGACACAATTACCATCTCTACATTCTGCAAATATAGCTTGCAGAGCGAGTTTCCTAGAATATAATTTTCAAAAGTGCCAGACATAAGAATGGCTCTAAAGCCATTTGATGAGTTCTCTGTTACATCTCCTCATTTGCTTCCTTCCCAAAGAGATTTTTGATTTCTGCCTGGAACATGCTTATCAGCTTAAAGGTATGCAGCATCATTATGTTATGAAGATTTTCTTCAGCAGCAAGAGCACTAACCTTGAATGAAGCAGTTGCTAATCATGTTGCACTAAGCAAATAAAAGTCAGAACCGACCTAATCTTGCTTGCCTAATATCAGTTTCTGCAGACTTCGAGCGTAATGTTCTAATCACTGGCGCAAAACAGCCAATTAATTTGCTTTCCCTACGTGTTTTTACTGGCCAAGATGCATAGGGGAGCAGTGCATTCGGTCATAATCATGCTCCACAAAGATGGGAAATGTTCCCTTTGAGCTTCCAATCATTAGGCCAGCCGAAGTGAAGACAAGCCCATTGACAAGTGAGAATGGCAATAATTTATTTTCTATTGATGGGTTGTGACAAATCATGTCGAAGCGGTGGCTGCATACTGTGGGGCTCAGCTAAGGAAGACTGTGATGGGCAAAGATGAAACCCTTCACAGCTCATTTAGTCCAAATGTAGCCACCTGGGTGGTGAATCGGTTCAACATACCAGCCCAGGCATTCCAGCACAAAATTAGATCGCTAACAGGCAGGCCATATAGGGGTTCCTACAAGGCATTAATCAACAGGGTTGAGCTGTCAAAATGCAGAGTCGGAAATTAAGAAACACCAAAAGGATGAAAATGTGGCAATGCTGTCAAAAAATCAAGAATGTGATTCCTACTGCAGGATTCTAGCCACCATTAAAAAAGCTTAGAAGAAAAATGAATTATAAAGGAGTAAGGAGAGGCATCACCTTCTCCTGTGGAAAATTTTCCTATGATTTTTACACATGTTAATTAGTAAAAGCAGCATGAAGATTTATGTAAGCATGAGCACACCCCTTTTCAACTTAACACTGGCAGGTCAGATTACATAGAAGTCCTCCTTACCGCCTCACAGCGTAGTTCATCCCTTATTTAAATTTCTCCTCTGCCCGAACCTACTGATGTGCAGAGCATTTGATGTTTCACGCTGCTTCTGAATACAGACACTTCAAACTCTGCAGAATTCTTGGGCTTGCACAGCTTATTTTCTGAACACTCTTTTTGGTAGAAATTTCTTACATCTGGAGATGTAGGCTGTGCGTGTGTGTGTGTGCGTGTGTGTGTGAGAGAGAGAGAGAGAGAGGAAGAGAGAGATTATATTTTATCAATATTCTTTTAAGAGCTCATTACCTGCTTTCATAATAGAAAAAAATATTTAGTGCCATAAACAAATACAAACAACCAGAGTTTCTTAACCAAATTTTCCCTGCTCAAAAAGCATGCAAAGTTTCTATTACCTGAAAATATATTCTAAATTCAGAAGAATTGCTTTCTAGGTCGCACCCAAGTGTTTCTCAAAGTGTGGTCTAAGGACCACAGATCAGAGTGATCTAGAGTGTTCACTGAAAATGCCCATGCACAGATCAGTCTCTGGGATGGGCCTTGGAACTGGAATTTTAACTGGATGCCCAGAGGGCACCACTTTTTCTTATGTGAATAAACCCCAATCTATTTTCAGATTTAAACATCTGCTTCTTTCCACTCCTAATATGTCTTCCCATGGACTACCTAGATTCCATTTTTTCAAAACCTCTCTACTGCTTTCACATTTGCATGACTTTGATCACTCTGTACCCTTCCTATGCCCCAGCCCCATCTTTCCTATCCTTAGAGGTTCAACTCAAATGCTCCCTCCTACACAAAGCCTTCTCCATTAACTCCGAGCTAACCCAGCCTTTCGTTTTTACCTTTCATAGCATCACCACCTTCTGCCGGCTATTGCAGTGACCTGTACTCATGTTTTATCTTCTAGTTGTGAGCTTGTACACACCTTGAGGTCTGTCTTCTGTGTCTGTTTATACCTCACATCACCTAACTCACTGCCTTGTGCTATATGTACAGTAAATGTATGTCAAACTGAACTGTTGAATAATAGATGTTAGTTAATTCAAACCCAAGCATTATACTTTGAACTCATTCACAAAGATAAGGGTTCTCTCTTACTGTGTGCTGAGTGACTGCATCAGTTTGCATTCCTACCAACAGTGCAAAAATACATGAGGCCTGCTATTTTGTTTATGCATTTGTTTTACTTAACTGCAGTTTGTCTGTAAAATGTTACTCTGCTTTAGAGTTTCTAAGTTCACTTTAATGATATTTTCCCTGAAAGAATATTTGTTAATATTGTAAGTCTACAGCTGAAACAGATATTTATTACGCTGGAAAATAAAGTATTTTACAGTACTACAAACCAGGAGAGCTACTAAAAACTATTTGTTTTGTAAATACTTTAGATATTCTTAGTTTTTAAAAAGATACCATGAACTATACGGCCTTAAATATTTGATAGCTTTGTATGATGATTAACTGTCAATGGCTATAATTGTTTATTTCTGATTTAAGACTAACATCATAGACCATAATATAGCATAAAACATGGAAGCCACAGTTTGGACTTAAGGAATGGGTTCAGCCGGATTGTAAAGCAAAGAAGTGTTTTACTTGGAGTCTCCCTATATTGTGGAAGTACATGAAAGATTAGAAACAGAAGTGGATGAATGGTATCACTTTTGTCATTCTCAAAAACAGTATGTCTCCTTATCCTGTTGTAATTGTTTATTATCAAGGTACAATTGACATATAATGTATTAGTTTAAGATGCACAACATAATGATTCAGTATTTGTATATACTGCCAAATGATCGCCACACATACTAAGTCTAATTAACATCTGCCAACATACATAATTACAAAAAATTTTTTTTTCAGGATGAGAAATTTTAGGATCTACTCTTTCAGTAGCTTTCAAATATGCAATACATTATTATTTACTCACTATGTTGTACATTCATGGGTATTGTTTTAAAACCCCAATGTCCCTGTGTGTTTAGGCACCACAGAAATACAGGGAAAGAATGTTTGCAGAATGCTTGAGAATATAATACTTGAAAAAATAAAATAACTCAAGCCAAACTTGTTTTAGTCAGAAGAATAGCCCTTTATCTGCCCCCGTCTTCAGTTACAAGACTCTACATGAGGAGCAGGAGCTGAGGAGATGCCTCCTAGTTTCTGTCAGTGCCACAGATAATTAGGGCACACCACAGCCAGGGCAGAGTGGCTTAGGAAAGTTCTGAAGGTCTGGGGAAAGTATGCTTTTGAAAAGAAGGTGATACATAAGCTTAACCCTTTCTGACAACTTGGGTTGTTTTAGAACTAAGGTAAAAAGTGTTTTCAGGGACCACACATCTCATAAAGTTTCTGTTGCAGCTTAATAGTCATCTCAGTGGGTTTAACTTCATTGATAATTATAATAGAACAGAAAATGATATTGCATTTTTATTTATATTAGAGTTCTTGGCCACAGGCACCTAGGGAGCCCCTAGATATAACTAAAACCTAATTAGGAGGAAAGAACATTGCTGACTCACTATCTGAATTGGAGAGTAAAAGAAACACAATAATCTCTGATACAAAAACGTAAAACCATGTCAAAATAAAGGATAGTACCTTTAAAATATGCTCTCCACTTTTCCAACCAAAAAAGAACAGCAGCGTGGTATTTAATAACATAGAGCCAATTTGATCCTTTGCTTAGTCCTCCATTCCAGAGGTGTATGAATGCCCTGAAACTGTTTTCACAAACATCACATGTCACTTGGAGACAGAAGTTGAGTGAAAGGTTAGCCCACAAATGTTTGGTGAACAGTGATTAGACTTTCAGAGGAGCCTGGAGGAGTGTGATAGATAAGCACTGAGAAAAGAAAAGAGATGAGAATCAGCCAGCCCATGGTATGAATTTTTGGGAAACCTTTGATGTGTGAGAACCTCTGAAGCATTGGATGAAAGGTTGTTAACACTGACCTCAAGATATTCATGATGCAAGTATTAGAACTCTTGATGATAATAGGAGTATATATTAATTTCAGAGAGGCTTGAAGAAGCCACAGAGCACAAATAAACAACAACAACAAAACCAGCCTGTCCTTAAGAAAGTTTACCTTATCAGCATAAAAACCCAGCTATGACCTATGCATAAAACTTGGGGAAAAAAGGGAAAATGAAAGACAAATGAAGAAAATGCATCTGAAGAGTGATGGCACAGAGAAACACTCTGTGTTCAAAAAAATAATTCTCCAGAGTCTCAAAGAAATTACAGACAACTCGAGCTCTTGAAAACCATCAAAGGACCATTCAAAAAAGTGATAGAATGAAATAAAAGAAAATAAAAACTGAGCTGCAAAACTCAGAGAAAAATGGAAAAACTAGAAATCACTATAGACCTGAAAGCCCTCTTAAAGGCAATAAAAATTCGTATAGTTGACCCTTCAATAACATGAATTTTAACTGTGCAAGTCACTTTTTGTATATAGTACTATAAATGTATTTTCTCTTCCTTAGGATTTTCTTAATATTTTATTTTCTCTAGCTTCCTTTATTGTAATAATACAGTATATAATACATATAATATGCAAAATAACAGATTAATTGTTCACACCATTGGTAAGGCTTCCATCAACAGTGGTCTATCAGTGAAGTTTTTGGGGAGTCAAAAGTTACATAAGAATTTTCAGCTCTTTGCAGGGGGTTTGTGCCCCTAACCTCTGTGTTGTTCAAAGGTCAACTATATACTCGTGAAAATCAAGTCATGGGGATCAGAATTGAGAAATTAAATTGTGGAAGATAAATCTCACAAACCAAATTAGGGTAAAACTATAAACATTATAAAGGAAATGATAGATATGGCACACAAAGGAGTTCAACAATCAAAAAATTTCTGAATAGCAGAACAAATGGAACAAAAAATCACGTTATATATAAGAAAACATTCCTGAAGAAATATTTGATCTGTATATTGACAAAGACCCTTTGTATGTGAGGCTTAATACAAAATAATCAATACCAAAACATATGCTAATATAATTTCTGGTATTTAAGGATAAAATTATTTGGACATATTAGCTGAGAAATCAAGTCTTATAAAGGAGAAAAACAGGTATGTCTTAAACTTCTTCAAAGCAACACTTAATGACAGCAACTAAACTATGGCTATTAGTTTCCAGGGGCAAAAAAATAGGATATAAGAATTTCATTCATAGGTAAGTTATCTTTCATATATTGAAGACAACATTCTCAAGCAGGTAAGAATTTAGGGACTATAGCACCTATGGTAATTATTATTGGCAAAAGATGAATCCAAATAAAACACTTAATAAAAATAGCTAAGATTAAATAATTATGGAAATCTAGATATGTGGTTGAGGGTTATAAATCCTGAAAGTATAAAAATATACATAAGTGTGCCCACACACATACGTGAACTGTTGAAGAGTGGAGTAAAAGGGAAGTGGTAGGCAGGACCACTGATGTGTTAGTATGTCCTTTACCATCCACTTTCAAGAGATGCTTTTTAAGTATGGACTTCAGCCACTTCTAGTTCTTTGATAGTGCTTTTTTTTTTTCCTTAAATATATTTAAAGGAATTTTTATGAAATTCTAACAATTCAGTGAAGAAATATTTCTCAGAAATCCATTTTTCCCCTTTCACTTTATTTTTTGTTGTTATTAAAGCCATCATTTATAGAATTATCCTACTTTAAAAAATGTTATATGAACATAGATGTTTACAAAGACAATAACCAAATACTGAAGTTATTTCTGTGTAGTGGGATTTTAGTGACTATTAACTGCCCTCTATAGATGAGAGCATATAGTTTTATTAATGAGTAGTTTTAAATATCCAGAAAAGTAGGTATGACTTAAATACCCAGAAAAATGGAACACCTTTCTGATGCTGTCTTTTGGGTATTCTTCCTTTTCATTTCTTCCTGTGGGGGGGGGGAGGGGGGAGGTAAAACCGATTTGATCAGTATATGCAGGATGCTAACAGTGGCACAATGTTAATCTTTGGAGGAATTACAAAGAAAGCTAAAGTTATTTTTTTGCATAAAGAGCTTACAATTTAACTTACTGGTCTTTAGTTTTTTGCATCTGTTTGAATGTGAGGGCCATGCTAACATTTTGTGTAACAGAAAGAGGATTTGCAAAGAATCACACCGGGATATTTTTAGGTAGCTCTCTTACTCCCTGTTCACACCTAATCCAGAGCTCTCTTATCCAAGTATATCGGCAATTTTTTATTTAGGAATTATTCAAGGTATAAGGCAGCATCTTTGGGAGATACTTTATGTGGTCGTGAGAGAGCAAAATTAGATCCGAACTCTTTATTCTACCTTAAGAATATATTTTCGTGTATGTCTCAAGTCACTATTTTAGTTTAAGGGAAATCCTTGACTGAGCTGGCAGTTTTCAAAGAAGTACAAATTTATCAGATTTTCATAACCCACACTGCACCAGTAACAAAAGTGAATGATCTGACTCACATACTGTGTCCTAGATTTTATAAAACAATTTGTTGCTACTCTAAAGAGTCTTTTAGAATGAATTAGTTATTTATAGATTTAGATAGTTATCCAAATATTTTGTCATCAGCTAGTTTGATTTTTTTCTAAATATCTGTCATGTTTGTGGGATTCTGATTGCAATGCTATAATGACATTAACTACTTTTTATTGTCATGTTCATGAAAGAAGTTACAATTTTGAAGATTATGGTAACATTTCATGATTGTCAAAGCTCCCAGCTTGACATACTACTTTCTAAAGTTTATTTAAAAAGACAAACTGATGGGAGCCGTTGGCAGTTATCTGGGTTTATTGGCATAAAATATATGGAAAGGAGAGGAGTTGTATTTAATAAGATAGGTCACTTACAACAGTTGTGCAAATCAGCTACTGAAATATTTACTAAATGGACAGGCTTCCATGTGATTTTGAATACTTGCTTTGTGATCTAGTTTATTTACTTTTTTTTTTACAGTAAATTTAAACATCTGATCACCCTCTAGATGTCTTTACCTAGTACATGCCTTCAGATTAATTGCAAAATATGAAACTTTCTTAAAATCATGAATTTTTATTGATTAAAATTAAACACGATTAATCACAAAGATCTTTCATAGTGAGGGCTATTAACATTTTTAAGTGGATAATAACAAATTGCTCTCTGTAGTTGCTTTTGTAACTTTTAGTTCTGTATATTATTTTGTCCTCCAAGGTAAAATGACAGAGTGAGCATATTGCATAAAAACCAAGATCATCACTCTTGCACTGCCTATCACCCTGTTTATGCTTAACCAAGCATTTATTTATTAGTTCTTAATGGTAAGGGCTACAAGGTTACTACACCTGAGAGAAAAATCTGTAAGACAGGCTTTCTAATTAATCACTGAGAGGGTTCAGGAAGGTCTAGCTATTTCTGTAAACTGAAGCATTTATGTGCTCTATTGCAAGTGTTGATCACGAAAATGGCAGGTAATGCTTTATTTCTCTAACTTTCTGTTCTTCCATTAGAAATAATGAACCCTTTACATGCATCTCTGTGTGTGAACATGGATGCCATCATTAAAACTAGAGCCTTTGTTCAGGTGAGGACACACAGGGACAGTTGTAAAAAAACAGAACAATGGTACCAATATCTTAGGGATGATACTCAAATGCCCCCCCATGATGCTCTGAATTGAAGACCACCTATCAGAACAACAGGCTCAGAGACAGAGCAATCAAGAACAGTAAGTGTCCCTGACTGGCTCAGTTTGTAGAGCATGCAGCTCTTGATCTTGGGGTTGTGAGTTCGAGCTCACATTGTTTATTTATTTATTTTTTAAAAGAGTCACCATTTTGGAGTGCCTGGCTGGCTCAGTTTGTAAGAACATTGAATTGGTATAGAACTTACATTTAAAAAAAAAAAAAAGAAGAAAGAAAAAAAGAGCAATAGTTCCTGTTATGCGGGAGTTAGGATATGATATCCAGGACCATTTGTGGCTAGTAAGCTGGAGCCCTGTTCCATACTAGTTAACTGTACTGAGTTCACAAACAAAAACTGTGATGAAACTTGCAGCAGTGCTCCATGTGAAATGATGACTTAACTGACAGCATCGAGGCTCTTTCCCAGATTGACTGAGTCACTGGGCTCTACTGTACCGACTCTCAGATAAAAAGGCACCAGCTCTTGCCATATTTACATGTCTGTTTGGGAAACCACACACTTCTCCCCAGTGCTTGGCATTGCTTTGGTGTGTTTCCTGGTACAGGAGCTTCTCTCTTCCCAGAAACAAAAAGCATTGGCATTGCAGATGTTAATAGCCTGTTCCTCCGGTCTCTAGCCAGGACCCTGACATTGGCTGAACTCACCACCTAAGCTACACTGTTGGCATAATCTACCTTAAAAGCACAGTAAAATTCATTTTCTAAGCCTAGCACATGCAGACACTACAGAGATGTGTCCTCCCTATGCCTGTGCTCATGTAACTCAAATGTAGCGCAGCAGGCTAAGACATCCAGTCAACATACATTCCCCTCGTGATGTTTCTCTTCTTCCTCACCTCCATCTCTCCCCATTTTGACAATCCTTACATTCATATTTTAGTTGCAAGAGATGCAGCTGACAGTAGCCTTTCAGTATTGAGCAGCTATGTAAATGCTAGCTTCCTCCTGGCCATGCTGAGAACAGGGCTGTGGGCACTGAGGCCCTATTGCATTTTATAAAAGAAAGGCACCTTACCCAGTGGCTGCTGCCTCCTGTCCTTGCATTGACCAAGGATTCTGAGCCACCCTCAGGGCCTCAAACACTTTCTGTCTTCATTTTTTAGGTTTTACAGATCGTGTTTTGGTAAAATACATTTTATGCAGAAGATGCTATAGTTTAATAAAAGGAATGATCTCTAAAAATTCAAAGAAGTTGGTCACTTAAGATCCTGGAAAATAGGAGATCCAAGAAGTGATGGAAATGTGCTCTATTAGAGGGGAATATAGCAGGGGAAGACAGATCAAGAAGAGGAGTTTCTATAAAAGGAAGCAGAAAGACAAGGAATAGGAACAGGAGATAATAGTAATACTGTTATAGAATTTTTTTTTTCTTTGGTGAATGACTTAATTTTGTAAATGTAGAAAGAGATGTGTAACTTTATTCAGGTCAGAGGTCAGTGGTCTTGAGTTCAAGCTCTGGTTCTGTTTTATCTGGACTGTCCCATACTGGCAGAGTAGATTCCAGGAGCCTGAAGCCACCGCTCTTATAAAGATGCAGATGCTGGCCATTGGTGGTCAGCCTGCAGGGCACAAAACTGGTAAGGGGCTCTGAGGGGCCATGGGCAGATTTGAAACAGCATCTTCCACCGTTTTCTTGTAAGTTATCCGTCAGTAAAATCACTAGGTAGAATGCAGCCACATCCTGTTAAAGAAGAAAAAGCTTTAAAAAGAGAGCTAAAAATTGATGACTGGCAATTAAATTTGTCTGAGGTTCTATAAATAATAATCAGACTTTTAAACACGAATTTTATACAAATTTGTATTATACATGACTATAGCATATATGTGCCTTTATTGGTTCTCAAATACTTCAAATTGCATAACATTTAAAAAATTTCATTAATATATATTTTGTTCTTCATTGATAATATGAAATCAATTTAATATGTATATTAGAACTTACTGGATTTTTAAGTGGAAATCAATGATGCTACATGTATGTATTTATGCCTTATGTTGTCTAGAACAAGGATGAAGAAAGATAGTATTTGCACATATGCTCCAGATTATAACCCACATTCTTCCATAGGGACAAGAAATCAAACTCAGGGATTTAGAAAACTAGTTTAAAGAAACTGGACTCAGTCAACACAAAGGGGAAAGATCTGATTTGTCCTCAGACAGAAATGAGTATGAATTTTATCTGTGCTGTTTTGCCCCATGTGTTTGAGTAAATCACTTTCTCTCTTAATCTCAGCATTTTTATCTCTAATAATGAGAATGAGACCCCACAGAGCTATAACGAAGATCTGGTAGAATGATGTTCAGACAGTCCCGCAGTCCTTTTTAATTTTCTTTAAAAAATTTTTTTTAAAATTCTAGTTAGTTCACATATAGTACAATATTGGTTTCAGAGACAGAATTCAGTGACTCATCACTTACAACAACCAGTGCTCATCATCATAAAAAGTACTCACCTGAATACCCATTACTCATTTAGTCCATTCTCCTGCTTCCCTCCCGCCATCAACCCTCAGTTTGTTCTCTATCTTTAAGAGTCTCTTATGGTTACTTTCCCTCTCTCTTTTTTCTTTTTTGTTTCTCCCCCCACCCCATATCTTCATCAGTTTTGTTTCTTAAATTCTGCGTATGAGTGAAATCACATGGTATCTGTCTTTCTCTGAATGACTTATTTCACTTAGCATAATACACTTTAGTTCCAGCTACATTGCTGCAAATAGCAAGATTTCATTCTTTTTGATGGCTGGGTAGTATTCCATTAAATGTGTGTGTGTGTGTGTGTGTGTGTGTGTGTGTGTGTGTATACATGCATCACATCTGGAATATATATACCACATCTTTACCCATTCATCAGTTGGTGGACACATTTAGGGTCTTTCTACAATTTGGCTATTTTTGATAATGTTGCTATAAACATCAGGGTGCATGTACTCTTTTGTATTTTTTTATCCTTTGGGTAAATACCCAGTAGTGTAGGGCAGTTCTGTTTTTAACTTTTTTTTTAAAATAAAGTTTATTTATTTTGAGAGAGAGAGAGAATGGGGGAGGGACAGAGAAACAGGGAGAGAATCTCAAACAGGCCCTGCTCCTGTCAGCACAGAGCCCAACACAGGGCTTGATCTCATGAGCCATGAGATTATGACATGAGCCAAAATAGAGTCAGATGCTGAAATGACTAAGCCACCCAGGTGCTCCTCTAAATAGAGGACACAGCTTTTAAATGCACAGCTTTTAACTTTTTAAGAAGCCTCTATACTGTTTTCCAGAGTGACTGCACCCGATTGCATTGCTACCAACAGTGCAAAAGGGTCCCCCTTTCTCTACATCCTCACCAACACCTGCTGTTTCTTCTGTTGTTAAATTTAGCCATTCCGACAGGTGTCAGGTGTATCTCACTCTGATTCTGATTTGTATTTCCCTGATGATGAGTGATGTTGAGCATCTTTTCATGTGTCTGTTATCCCTCTGGATGTCTTCTCTGGAAAAATGTCTATTATGTCTTCTACCCGTTTCTTGCACTGGATTGTTTTTTGAGTGTTGAGTTTGAGAAGTTCTTTTTGTGTTGATACTAACCTTTTATCAGATATGTCATTTGCAAATATCTTCCTCCATTTCATAGGCTGCCTTTTAGTTTTGTTGTTTCCTTCACTGTACAGAGGTTTTTTGTTTGTTTTTTTTTTTTTTGTTTGTTTGTTTGTTTTACCTTGATGAAGTCCCAATAGTTCATATTTGCTTTTGTTTCCCTTAACTCTGGTGACATGTCTATTAAGAAGTTGTTCTGGCTAAGGTCAAAGAAGTTGCTGCCTGTGTTCTCCTCTAGGATTTTGATGATTTCCTGTCTCACAGGTCTTTTGTCCATTCTGATTTTTTTTTTTAAATGAATGGCATAAGAAAGTGGTCCAGTTTGATTCTTATGCATGTCACTGTCTGTTTTTCCGAACACCATTTGTTGAAGAGACTTTTTTCCATTGGATATTCTTTCCTGCATTGTCAAAAATTAATTGATCATATAGCTGTGTGTCCATTTCTGGGTTTTTATTCTGTTCCATGGATCTATGTGTATGTTTTTGTGCCAGTACCATACTGTTATGATGACTACAGCTTAGTCATATGGCTTGAAGTCTGGAATCATAAGGCCTCCAGCTTTGCTTTTCTTTTTCAAGGTGGCTTTGGCAATTCAGGGTCTTTAGTAGTTCTATACAAATTTAAGGACTGTTTTTTCTATCTCTGTGAAAAATGCTGGTAGTATTTCAATAGGGATTGCATTAAATGCATAGATGGCTTTGGGTAGTATAGACCTTTGAACAATCTATAAGCACAGAATATTTTTCCATTTCTTTGTGTCCTCGTCAGTGTCGTTACCAAGTGTTCTAAGGTTTTCAGAGTACAGATCTTTTACCTCTTCGGTGAGGTTTATTCCTAGGTATCTTATTGTTTTGATGCAGTTGTGAGTGGGATCAATTCTTTGATTTCTTTTTCTGTTGCTTCATATTTGGTATATACTAATGCAACAGATTTCTGTATGTTGATTTTATATCCTTTGACTTTGCTGAATTAATCTATGAGTTCTAACCATTCTTTGGTGGAATCTTTTGGGTTTTCTACATAGAGTATCATTTCATCTGCAAATATTGAAAGTTTTATATCTTTCTTGCCAGTTTGGATGCCTTTTATTTCCTTTTGTTGTCTGACTGCTGAAGCTAGGACTTCCAGTACAATGTTAAATAGTAATGGTAAGAGTAGACATCCTTGTCTCTTCCCGACCAGAGAGGAAAAGCTCTCAGTTTTTCCCCATTGAGGATGATATTAACTGTGGGGCTTTATGAGAGTGAGGTATGTTTCCTCTATCCCTATTTTGTTGAGGGTTTATCAAGAATGGATCCTGTATTTTGTCAAATGCTGTTTGTTTTTTTTTTGCTAGAAGATCATATGGTTCTTATCCTTTCTTTTATTAATGTGGTAAATCATGTTGATTGATTTGCGGACACTGAACCACACTTGCCGCCCAAGAATAATTCTCGCTTGATGGTGCTGAATAATTCTTATAATGCAGAGAGANGAATTAATTAGATGTTGCATGTTGCGATACAGACATTAAATGTGAAGAGTTGAGAGTCACTGAAAGCTGAAGTAATCAGAAAAGATTTTGGAGAGGATTAAAAGAATGTCTTCCTTAGTCTGTTTGGGGGTGATAATAATCAAATATCAAAAACTGGGCGTCTAATAAAAAAACAAACATTGATTCCTCAGTGTTTTGAGGGCTGAGAAGTACAAGATCATGGCATCTGCAAATTTGGTGTCTGCTGAGAACTCCCTTTCTGGTTCACAGACACCTGTCTTCTTACTATGTTCTTACATAGTGGAGGAACAAGGGAGTGCTCTGGGGCCTCTTTAATAAGGACACTAATCTCATGCTTGAGGGTTCCATCTTTATGACCTGTTCATCTCCCAAAGGTCCCACCTCCAAATACCATCAATCACATCAAGGATGAGGTTTCAGTGTATGAATTCTGGGAGAAGGCAAACATGAAGTCTATATAGCAGGAAGTAAGAAGTTGGAACTTTGCTAGGGGAAAGAACATGAGCAGAAACAGAGGCATGAGTGAATAATGGCAAGTTAGGAGGTGAGGCCAATCATTTCCACTGCTGTGGGCTGACAGTGACAGGAGCAGATGGCAAGGAATGTGTTTGGAGACAGACAATTAACTTCATTTCAGATTTCTAAGACTTTGAGGTCACAAGACGTCTGAGTGAGAATATGTCTCACATAGCTAGAGAGCGGGGAGGCTGACATTGTGAGGAGGCTATAGATTTGGTGGTCATCAGTCTTATAGTGATAGTTAAATCCAGTGAGCTGCCAGTGAGAGGGGAGAGAGCACAAACTAACAACTGAGTGTGTGGAGGATACTATCTAGTTATAGGGTGGAAAGCAAAAGAAGCCCAATCAAAAGTAAATCCACCAAGAAGGGTGATCAGAATATTAGGAGAAAAGCTAGGATAGTGGTGTGGAGGCCAAGAAAGAATGGCTTTCAGCAAGAGGGGGTAGCCAGAGCCTGAGGAGGGCAAAGAAAGGAGGTGGTCTATGAGTAGCTCTCTTCCCTTAGAAGAATGAAACCAGAGGCATCTGGATGGTTCAGTTGGTTAAGCATCTGACTTCAGCTCAGGTCATGATCTCATGGTTCGTGAGTTCAAGCCCTGCATCTGGCTCTCTGCTGTCAGGGTGGAATCTGCTTTGGACCCTCTGTCTCTCCCTTTCTCTGTCCCTCCCCAACCTTCAAGCACGTGCACACAGCTCTCTCTTTCTCTCAAAAATAAGTAAATTAAAAAAAAAAAAAAGACAAATGAAACCAGTATATCCCAAGTGAGCCTTGGAAGGAGAACCATTGTTTGGGTAAGAACACTGACCATCTGCTCTGCTTCTCTTGGTTCTGCCTTTTCCTTGGGCTCACTTGTGCAGATGGTTTTCTTTTTGCTCCTCATCTCCTGCCTCCACATCCTAATCCCTAGACTCAAATAACACCTTTTTTTGTGTGTGTGTTTGGCCCAGAACAACCTCTTTTAGTCACCCTTAGAACAACTGGGACAGGGTAAGTCTTTAAGAAAAGACTTTACAAAGTACTAAGGAACAACAGAAGAAAATAAACAGAACTAGGGGTGCCTGGGTGGCTTAGTCGGTTAAGCGTCCGGCTTTCGCTTAGGTCATGATCTTGCGGTTCGTGAGCTCGAGCCCGGCGTCAGGCTGTGTGCTGACTGCCAGCTCAGAGCCTGAAGCCTATTTCAGAGTCTGTATATCCCTCTCTCTCTGACCCTCCCCTNCATAACCTTTGCAAGTTAATCAATCTCTCTGTGCCTTGGTTTTCTATTCTGAAAAATGGGAATAATAATAATAGTACATATTTCATAGGATTGTGAGAACCAAGTAGACTTAATGTATGTAAAATTCTCAGATGAGTACCTGATATACTTAAAGTGCAACATAAGTATTTGCTATTCAATTAAATAAATACAGAATAGAAAGAAATGAAAGAGCAGTATACATGTTTAAAAGTGTAAATACTAGAGCCAGACTGTCTGGATTCAAATACCTGCTCAACCATTTACAAGCATGTAACTGTGAACAAATTACTTGACCTGTCAGGGCCTCAGTTTCTTTAGTTATAAAATGTGAATATATCTACTTTATTATAANATAATTAACAGCCATTATTATTAGCTCTGTAGCTTGCCAATGCAGTATTCTGACCTCTAGGCATCACGAATGTGGTCCCCTTTTACACCTAATCCAGGCAGACAGGCTTCCCTTGGGTCTTGGCAGTCTACCCTGGTAGATACAGCTTCTTTCATGTCTTTATCTCTTTACCAGGAGCAGGATAAATTTACCACCCATTCTTTCACCTACCTAACCCTGTTCAGATTTCTTCTTTGTAATGACTGTGTACTGACCTTACCCTTCAGAAGAATCTTTCAAATCAGCTAGGGTGGGGTACTCTCTCTTAGAATAGAAAACATTTTTAATATAATCACCTGCAGCTGGCATTCATTTAAGAAAATGTAAGCACGATTAAAATGAAGACAACATAGTTATAAGCAGAGGAGAAAGAGAAAGGAACTTTGTTACAGGAACTTAAGGGTCATGGCTCTAAAAGTTCTCTAAAAGCAGAAACATGCAGGAAAGCCAATTCCACATCTAAAAAGTCTGGAGATGTCTTTATGGCAGAGGCAGGGGCTTTTCAGGTCAGGGACAGTGCACCTGATGGGAAGGAAGTCTCATTTTAGAAGAAACCTGAACTCAGCTGCATCTGCCTAGAACCACCATTTCTTGCACTGACATCTGGGGGTGGGGTATGGGGGAGGGGGTAAATGGAAGGTAGCTCCAGCCTAACTGAACCATTCTGCCACTTGCACAGACCAGGGTAGTTCAGAAAAAGTGCCTGTCAACTGGATAAAGAACTGCCTCTCTATCTCAACCATTTGGATGTTTCAGCTTGCAGATGCTGTGCAATCAGCAAGTGTCCATATGAAGATAACTTTAAATAGTCATTTTCTCAAAATAACAATCTATAAAACATAAATAGTAAATTTCTTTTTACCATAAAAGAAAATTAGATTATCAGAAATAGAGGCTATAAGTCATAGGTTGTACGTCTGAACTTTTTATGTACCATAATAACTAATCACTCGGCTATCAGGGCACTGGGGAAATTACAATAAATTATATTTTGTGGGGTAAGCACCACATGAATGAAGCCAAGAATATTATAGAAGTGACCTTCACCTTGTGTGATGTCATAGAAAAAAATGATGCTGCCCTAATAACTTCATAGGGTTAATTAGTTTCAGAGAACACACAAGAGGCGGCGATGTCACAGAGCTTTTTTATTTTCTTTCCCGTGGGAAGTTGGGCTAATAAAAATGAAAAACATTTCAAGTAGCTAAGTAAGAAAGAAGAGTTGCATAGTTAGAAGGAAATGTTTTAGTGCTATCCGCTTGGAAGGCCTCGTTCTCTTTTTCCTTAAGCTGCAAATCTTATTGTTCTCTTATGCATCTTTTACCATGGACTTGGGAATCTCAGAAATGACCGTTGTTTCCAAAACTTACTCTGAGGATAGATTTTTTTTTTAATTTGCTAATGAATACAAATCCATTTAATCAGATAAGGACCTCTGCAGATAGGGAGACATTTATCTGTATAAAATATGTGGCTTTGTTTGGTCTTGCCACTTGGATCTCCTGTGGCGGTGGAGGTAAAATTTCCCCAGTCATGCTGATTTCAGATGAATAGGTTTGCTGGTGTTAAAGATGGGCTGCAGCACTGGCTGGCATCTGGGGTACAGAAGGCTAATTCTTTTGAATAGAGCCATTGATGATTACATTTTGGAGAAACTTAATCATAGAGTAATTAGGCTTTAATTCTTACAAAAACTTACAATTAATTGGATCTTTTATATAACTTTTCTTGTTTGATTTAAAGTATCATGTAGGTTATAGAAACTTAAATATGGATTTAATTAGAATTGTTTTATGATTTTAATGAGTCTTAAAAGTCTTTTGATGAGCAGCTTGTATAATTATGGTATTTAAAATGATTGGGTAAATGTATACTTTTATAATTTACCTTTCAGGAAACTGTATATTTTGGAGGCTATTTTTTGCATGATGAATTGTTTCATTTATGTGCAGTTTTTGTGGGGATGGGTGCTTAGTCCTGCCCCTAATCACTGAAATGTTTTCTCCCTAGAATGAAATTAAACTTTCATAGAATCAAAAGCATTAGGCGGTAGCCCAAAATTAGTTAAATTTAATCACAGAATTTTTTTTTTGTTTTTATTGTAAAGAAGACTGAACCACTAGTAAAACTTTTAGCTGAGCATTCAGTTTTCCTACATAATCAGCAAGTACCAAAAAGTTACCTGAATACAAGCTCTTTTTCTAAAGAAAAAAGGTAATTTTAGGGAAATTAGTTGAAATTGAAAAAGTGACATGCAGTATTGAGTTGTCAACTTTTTAATGTACTGTCAAAACAACTGGGAATGAGTACCTTCAATAAACTTGCAAAAATTTAAACTTAGACACGGAAAACATTACTTCCTCCTCTTTGAGTAGGTCCCATCCCAACCGATACTAAACCAGATAGGAAGCATTTGATCTTTTCCTGATGATTAAAAAAAAAAAAGTGTATTAAGGAATATTAGGACACATGTTTGCATTTTCCATTACTAATGTCATTATTATGTTATGTCCTTATGTTCTATCCTTCACCTTCCAGTCAGGGTAAATTATTTACATGTGCTTCAAAATCAATCAGTGCAGTTCACCATATCACAAGGGTATAGGAGGAAAACCATAGAGTCATTGCAAAAGATGTAGAAAAACCTTTGATGAAACCATTTCATGACAGAAACTCTCAGCAAACATAGAATAAAAGCAAAGTTACTCAACTTGATTAAGGGCGCCTATGAAAAACCTACAGCTAACATCAGACTCTAGCATCAAGAACAAGGCAAGGAGGTCTTTTAGTTAAGTTTTCCAAAGGTCCTATCCAGTGTAATAAGACAAAGGAAATAAAGGGCAGGCAAATAGGAAAGGGAGAAATAAAGCTATCCTTATTTGCAGATGACATGATGGTATAGGTGTAAAACTTTAAGGAATTCACAAAATAGCTATTAAATCTAACGACTTAGTTTAGGAAGATTGCAGGATACAAGGTCAAGATAAAAACCAGTATTTCTGTATACTAGTAACAATTACCCATGAAAAAATTTAGATTTTATTTTATTTTTTATTTTTGAGGGAGAGACTACACAAACAGGGGAGAGGGGCAGAGTGAAAGAGAAAGAGAACCTTAAACAGGCTCCAAGCTCAGCATGGAGCCTGATGCAGGGCTTGATCTTATGACCTTTGGGTCATGACCTAAGCTGAAATCAAGAGTTAGATGCTCAACCAACTGAACCACCTAGGTGCCCCAACCATAAAAAAAAAAAAAAAAAAAATTAAAATCTCCACTTAAAATAGCATAAAAACACTCGAATATTTTTTTGTAAAGATGTGCAAGACCTGAACATTAAATTCTCTAAATTCTTGGTATCTAAGTTCTATGCAACCCCAATCCAAACAACATTCTTTGAAGAAACTGACATGATTTAAAATTTAAATTAAAAAGTAAAAAGAGCTCAGTATATCTAAAATAATTTTGAAAAAGGAAGACAAAGTTGAAAAGTTGAAGCAATGTTTTCACCTGATTTGAATACTTAGTATAAAGCTACAGATCAAGACCATGTGTAACTGGAATATGAATAGGTAAATATAGGCATATATGGAAATGGATAATAACAGAGTCCAGAAATTAATCTACACTTACATGATCAATTCATTTTTCAGCAACGTAGCAAGGTAGTTCAGTGGAGAAAAAAACAATCCTTTCAACACACGGCACAAGAAAAATTGGATATGTGTATGGGGAGAAATATTAGCCTGATCCTTAACTTTCATAACAATTAACTCAAAATGAATCTTGGGCTTATATATGCGAAACTAAACTATTAAGCTTCTGAAGAAAAGAAAAAAAGAAAATCTTTGCGACACTAAGTTAGGCAAACTTTCTTAAATAAAAGAAGTACAAATGATAAAAGAAGAAATAAAATGGATTGTCATCAAGATTAAAAAATTTTGTTCCTTTTGTTCCAAAAGACATAGCTAAGAAAACAAACAAATAAAGGCTGGAAGGAAATTTTCACAGAATACTTCTGGCAAAAAGATAGAATCTACAATATATAAAGAATTCTTACAACTCAATAAAAAAATTTTTTTTAAATAAGGTAAAGATTTTAACAGACACTTCAAAAAGGTGTTGGCAAATGGCCGACAAACACAGGTAAAGGTATTCAATATCACTAGTTGTCAGGAAAGTGTAAATTATAACCACATCAAATACTAAGACATAGTTACTAGAATGGCTAAAATTAAAAGGACTGACAATAGTAAGTGTTGATGTGGACATGGGATAAGTGGAACTTCCATACATTGCTGGTAGGAATGAAAAACAGTATCGCCATTTTGGAAAACAGTCTGAAAGTACTTCGTAAAGTTAAACATATATTTATTGTAAAACTCAGCTGTTCCACTTCTTGGTATTTTAATCCAGTGAAGTAAAAACAAATGTCCAAAAGAGATTTCACTGCAAATGTTCATAGCCACATTATTCATAACAGCTAAAAGAGAAGCAGGCCTAACCCTAAAATCTATCAACTGTTGAATAGATAATCAAAGTGTGGTATATCCCCTACGATGAAAATACTACTCAGCAATGAAAAGGAAAATATATTAATAAGTCAAAAACATGAACAGATCTCAAAAATGTGATAAGTGAAAGATTTTAAAAACAAAAGAGTAGGTACTATATGATTCCGATAATATGAAATTCTAGAAAAAGCAAAACTATGATGACAGAAAGTAGTTCAAATACTGCCTACAGCCAGAAGAGGGAAATGATAGTATAAAGAGGCATGAGAGACTCTTGAATGCTGACAAAAACTGAGGACTGATGGATGTGGGGGGGGAGGGGGGGAGGCAGGGAGGAGGGCAGTTGTGGGGAAGAGCACTGGGTGTTATGTGGAAACTAATTTGACAATAAACTATTTGTAAAAAAAAATAAATAAATAAAACATTTAAAAAAAAAAGAGGCATGAGAAAACTTTTAAGGATGAGGAAATTCTTCTGTATCTCAATTGTGGAGGTTCAGTCAATTTCATTTTGAGTAACAAATTTAATTAAATTGTTCACTTTAACTTAATGAATTTTACTGCATGTAAATAACACTTCAATAAAATAAATTCATATATATGTATATATACATATTATATATAATATATTAATATATAAAATATATTATCATATATATAATATAATATATATTATATTATATATAATATACATGTTACATATGGTATTTCNTAATTTATATCAGGTCTCTTATCTGTACTATATCCTTTCTTTTTAAAAGATTTGTACTTAAATTTTTTCCTCAACTACAGGATTAAAAATCATGCTTAGTTAAAAGGTCTACAAATATAAACCTATTAGTCATTGAACTACTTAGATATTTTCTCTTTATGGAATAGGCCACAGGTGGCCCAAAACTAAGTTTTACAAGTGAGTCAGCCTCCTTTATAATGAAAACACTGCTGTCTTAAGAACACATTCAGAGGATCCTAGCTTTTGCAACTGAAGGATATAATCATATAGAAGTACATCTGTGATTTCTCTTTTCTTCTTTCTTAGACTAATAATTCTACCTGATAATGTATATGATAATAACTGTTGGGAAACATGCAATTAAGTAAGCTTACAGATCATGCTTTGCTGAAAAGGGCAACATGATTTTCCTGTTGTAATTATCAGAGCAACTAAGAAGTATGTTCTTAATTGTCTGCTTTTCTGTGTACCTATTTAAATGCCTTTTTCTCACCCTTACCCACCTTAGTGGTCCACTTAATCAACTTTATACAAAACTACTAATATTATTAATAGAAAGTCAAATGCTGCAAAAGACAGAAATATCTACGGAATACAAGTCAATATATTAACCAAAGGGCACTTTCTCAATATGGCTATGAAAATGCCCCAATCTATTTCTTCTTTTGACTTCCACTTACTTTTTTTAAAGAGTTTCTCTTCAACATTTTGACTTAACTTAACCATTGTATTATCTGAGCTGTCATATTAAATTACTACTGGAAAATTTCTAGACCTTTGGAACTAATCAATCTATTGTAGATAATCTTAAATGAATGTAACCTAAGAGATGTTATCTAAGTATCAAATAAATTATCTACTTATTTTCTATTTTGTATCCTATTTAAGTTTTTGAGTAATTATTTTCTTTAAATAGAAAACAAAATCCTCCTAGCTATTCTATGCTGAGCAAATTTACTAGCACATTCTGGATCAGATATTTCTATCTGAAATATCCAAATATATAAGTCAGTCTAATTATGAAAATATATTTGTTTTCAAATATTTGAAAGGCTCTTACCTACCATCTTAGATCATCTTGGTTTTGAAATTTTAACTGGAGAGTTTAATTGAACTTTTGTAGTTTCACACAAATAAACTAGATTAAATTGGTTGTATGATTGTATCTCCACAATCAAGATATAGCAGATTTCCTCATCCTAGAGAGTTTTCTCCTGCCTGTCTCCTGGGTAACCATTTCCATTTCTGGCTCTAGGTAGTAATTCACCTATCATGGAAGATGGTCTTCTTTTGAGCTGTTTTAGAGGATAATTTTTACTAATGGATTTGAGTTAAAGAGACATCAATATGGCTTAAGGAAGAACTTTCTGACAATTAGATGTTAACTATTCATGAATTAGGAAGGTCTGAATACTTGGAAATTTAAATCAATGCTTCACAATTTCTTCCCATTCCAGTGTTCTGACTCTCCTGTATGCTTTGAGAGGGCATGGTCTAGTTAACTGCATTTTCTGACTAACTCTAAGGTAACTCTTCAGGTTTCTGTTTTAAACACTTGGTAAACAGTCTTTATGCGTTACCATGGTGTTTCTGTTGTATTTTCCTGGTGTACAGTTGTGTTAGATTTGTTTTCTTTGATGATTTTGATGATTGAGACTGTTGTAATGACTTGGGAATCACCATCATTTCTGAACATGAATCATCACTTATAAAATTATCAAGGGTAGATAGAATATGAGCTAGTTTAAGTCCTGTAATGTGCTTTTTAAAAAATAATGTCCTGCTTTCAGCTTTCTTTGTTTTCATTTCTATCCCTGCCACCTGACCCCTGACCCTGTGGACTCCTTGTTCTTTCCAGTCTGTCCCCAATTCCATCAACTGGTCTTCCAATCTGAATCTGTACTGGTTAAAAATGCCAGTGTTCTTTCCTCTTTGTTTTCATATCTTCTAAACAGATTTTTAAATTTACCTATTCTCCTTCCTATTCAACAATTCCTTACCCTCCTCCCTAAATCTTACCCTTATTATATGCCTGCATGGATTATTTCAACAGCCTCCTTGTTTCCCGTCTCTCCGAATTATGATTCACCTCTGTGTTTCACTGTCAGACTAAGCTTATACTAATTCAGGATTTCATTCCTCAGCTCAAGAACTTGCAGTGATTTCCTATTACATGATCCATCAAGTCCACCAACTATTCCCTCTAGGCTTTTAAATCCCTCCACAAATGGCTCTACTGCAGGATTTCAGATTCATTTGCTGTTCTATATACACTGGGCCCTTCTCTGCCTCTGGAACACACTACTACTCTCCTATCTTTGCTTGATATGACATTGTTCCTCAGTTATCGTTTCTCTATCCAAACTGAAGGTATCCTTCAAGTACCACTTACTTCATAAAACCTTCTTTGGCAGCTCCTATCCATACTAACCTTTTTGTCATATCCATAACTTTTTAAATTTCTAATGAATGGAAAACTCTTTGCTCTCAATGCCTCCTTCATTTTTACATGTTAGCTCTATCTCTGTGCTGGAGGGCAGAGACGAGATTTTATATTGAATTTGTTTCCCTACAAATGTTAAGTAAAATGCAGGGCACATAGTACATAGCTTTCCTAACTCTACAGTTACTTTTCATGTATATTTTCCCACTAACTATATATTCCATAGGTAAACTAATTCAACACCTACAGACTGGCTTATTTATCATGCATTCACCATTACTGCCATTCACTGTCCTTATAATCTCTTCTTACCTCTTCATTTTTTAAAAAAATCATCTTTTTTTCTTTGAAATGTAAATATTATTCATTACTTAATGAAGATCCTATGCCAGTAAGGAAAGCAAATTATAAAAACAAAGGTATGAGTCATATATCACTATATAAAGCCAATCTTAACTATTAAAGTTTTTGTACAGTTTTTAAAAAATTAAAAATGGCCTAAACTTATTAAAAACATAAAATAGAAACCCACAAGCCCTTATCTGTAGTTCTGAGATAAAAGCTTTAAGCTGAAAGTTTTTATAAATTTATAGTCTTAATTCACTCCACTTAAAATGAATGTTTTGCTGCAGATATATTAATGTGTTTGGTATAGGGTACTACTCTAGACTCTGGTAGGAATGTTACTTAATAAACAGAATATACATTGTTTTACATTTCTAAATTTTAGATAAGTCTAAATTCTGAAAATGACCTCAGGCATTGTAGGCCTGTGATACTTTTGTATAGTTCTGCACACCCCTTCATTAAATAATATCATTTAATCCTCTAAATAAAGTTATAATGTAGCTCCTATTATTATTCCTTTCCTTTTCTAGATTAGGAAACTAAGTTGCAGAAAGATTAAGTGACTTGACGGTCAGTGAAGGCTGAAGCTGCTGTTTTCTAATTTTAAGTCCTATACCCTTTTCTATGCCAATACCTTAAACAGATGCTTTGGAATCTCTTTTTAAGAATCATAATAAATGACCCTAGGAATTGACATGGATTCAAATATATGCTTGTCCAGAACATGCAGCCTAGGTACTATGAATTGGCCAGCTTACAGTGGTTAATGGAGAGCTGTTGAATATTAATTGCTGACACAAAACCAGGATATAGGAGCAGTCCTTCCAGGCACTTAGAATTTGAGACAAAATGAAATAAAGGCTTGGGCATTTGATGCAGTAGCTATAGGTAGAATGTGTGGTGGGCATCCAAAAGCATGTGGAATCAATAAAGGAGAAATATTTAATATGTAGTTTCTTCGTAAATTCAGAGAAGCACGTAAATGTATGTATATATCTCTAAACCAAACTTTATATATTCTTTGATGTATATCCATCATAAGTTGTCAGAATCCTCAAGGCCCTGTGTAGCTAATTAAGCATATCTTCAGCCTTAGAAGTATATGTTACATAATTTTAAGTATACTATAAAGATACTCAGTGTGGTAGATTATTGGAATAATGGTCTCTCCATGAATCACAACTCCAAGCATCTCACACGTTTTCTGAGCTTGGCCAAATGACTTGCTTTGGTCCACGGACATCAGCAAATGTGGTAAGAGCAGAATCTTGATAAATACCTACATTAGGGCTATGGTCTTAGAATCCTGAAACCATCATATTGTGAAGAAGACCAGTATGAAAGGCCAGACAGAGACCCAGCTGTCCAATTGAGCTGCCAATAGCCACATGAGTGAGTCTAGGGAGGACAAACAGAATTTTCTACAGAGCTGTGAGAAATAATAAATTGTGTTGTTTCAATGGACTAAATTTGGGGTGATTTGTTACATAGAAAACTGATACGCTTAGCTGTCAGGTTTTCATTTGGGCAGTCCCTTCATTCTGATTTAAATAGATACCAAAGATTAAATTTACTCTGACCTGTGCATTTAAAGTCTAATACTTTCTAAAGACTTTATGCAAATGCATATATGTACTTATATATATATATATGTGTGTGTGTATATATATAAGCATTTTATAAAATTAATTTCACTTCTTTTTAATATAATTTATGTGATAACAGTATAAAGTCTATACATAAGCTTCTTATATATTTACCTATATAAGCAATAGGAGATTTTGTTGACCATGAAGAAGATGCGTTTATTTCTTTTGGGATAAGAACAGAAAGCAGGTAAAATATTAATATAAAGATTATGAGGTGTATGTTTACTACGAGGGTTAATTTGTTTAAAGGTAGAAAAAACAATAGAGAAACCATAATGGGATATCAAGTAGGATGGCTGATTACAATGAGAATGCCTCTCAGAAAATGGAATTTCGTGAGAGGGAAACTGTGTGTCTCAGGCATGCTTACTCTCCAAGTGTCTAGCTTGTTGCTTGGCCCTTATTAAATGTCTAATAAATATCCAACAGATGAATAACTACCAAATGAAGCTATGCATAATAGAAATGATAGGCAAACATTTCTGAATCCTCATGTTTAGAGTTGAAAAACCAAAAATATCAAGTTTAGAATACTCACAGAATTGGTCATTACAGTTTTGTAGAAATAAAATTTCTTTAGTTTCCATATTTTAGAATTTTGATTGAGCCAAGTCAAATTTAATTTTCAGCTTGGTAACTACTCAGATGAATGGCCTGATACAAATTATATAAAGAATCACATTTTCTTTTTAAAATATGTTTTTATCTATCTATTTTAATTTTTTTCTTTTTATTTTTTTAAATATAATTTATTGTCAAACTGGTTTCCATACAACACCCAGTATTCATCCCAACGTTTGCAGCAACGTGGAAAGAACTGGACTTAGGCTAAGTGTTTTATTTATTTTTGAAAGCAAATGAAACCGAGCACAAGTGGAGGAGGGTCAGAGAGAGGGAAACAGAATTTGAAGCAGGCTCCAGGCTCTCAGCTGTCAGCACAGAGCCTAATTCGGGGCTCAAACTCATAGACCATGAGATCATGACCTGAGCTGAAGTCGAATGCTTAACCAACTGAGCCACCCAGGCGCCCCTAGAATCACAGTTTTCTTAATTGTAAAAATGGGAATGATAATACTTATTCTGAACAGTTGTTTTAGGATTAAATGAGATAATCTATATAGAAGGCATATCAACACCCAAAGCACGGTAATCCTTCTTTGCTCTGCTTCCTCCCTTCTTCATTCCATCCTTAACATCTATAAAAACTTTCCAAAGCAGAGTCTAGCTGTACTTTTGGTGTCATCTGAACCTGCATCAGAAAAAACAAAATGAGGGGCACTTGAGTGGCTCAGTCCATTGAGCATCCGACTTTGGCTCCGGTTATGATCTCATGGTTCATGAGTTCAAGCTCTCTCTGCTGAGAGCTCAGAGCCTGAAGCCTGCTTCAGATTTTGTGTCTCCCTCTCTGTGCCCTTTCCCCACTCATGTGTGTGTTCTCTCTCTCAAAAAATAAACAGTAGAAAAAAAAGAAAAAAATGAAAAAAAATTGTTTTCCTGTGCTCAGGGACATTAAGAACATTTGGGACAGAGCAGGAAGGATATGAGCTATAAGAAAGGCTATAACTACTAAGAATCTGTTCTGTATCTTTCTAAAAGATACCACTGTGCTACCTGCCTATTTATACATAGATATGAGGTACTTCCCTAAGTTCTGATATTGTTGGAATAATCAATCTAGTCCTGCCCTTGAACAGGCAGGGGACAAAACAGTAGGAGAGAAAGACATCTACAAAATAATTGAAACTAATCTCTCAAGGTGTGTAACATTAGAAGTAAATAATCAACCTAGTTCTGTGTTATCATAAAAGAAAAAAAATGGGACAACTTGCCTGGGGGAAGCAGAGGAGGAGACTGGAAACAGAGGTGGACAATGAAAACTTGGCTGAAGAGGGGATATTTCAAACTATATCCTGAAAGATCTGAAATTTACAGGCAAAATAACCTATTCTCTGGAATGTGCAAAGAAGGAGAGATGTGAGCCATCAGAGTCTGCAGTAAGAGCTTAAGGTCTTACTAAGGAGTAGGATGGAAGGAGCATCGTGGTAAACGAGGCAAGGGATGTATATGTTCTGATAAGGAGTTTAAAACATTATTCTGTCAGCAGTGGTGAGTCACTAAGAGAGATGCAACTAGGCTTTAGTCTGGGGAGGTGAAGTCAGTTCCCTGCAGCTGGTGTCCAGAAGGCAGAGAGATGAGAAAAATCCAGTTAGACTTAACCGATAGACATAATTTGTCCCCCACTAAATATAATCTAAATCAAATGAAAACCTTTAAACTCTCTTAGGACTTTTTCATCTTTAGCCAGGGTTACACTACAAAGTGGAAATGGATGGATCAAGACGGCAACTCTGCATCAAGTTTTTAAAATATGCTGGTTTCCATTCTCCCTACATTGATGTAGGTTTGTTCTCTTCGAGCTCTTCTCCTGGCTGGATATGCCACGGCATGTCTTACAGAAGTAATACATTAGGTTAATAAAGCAATTATTTAATTGACTTTAATTTCATTGGCATTCCTATTAGCTGAAGGAAAGGGGTTCAATCACTGTTTACATTTGTAAAGCCAATATTATGGTTCAAATTACGGCCTTCGGATGAATTTGAAAATTGAAGCCTGATAATCCTTAAAGCAATATTTACAGAGGACTCTGTCTTTGTAAAGAATAAAGGGAATGGAAACAGGAGCACATTAAATCAGAGAGGCTTTTAAATATTCATTTTGCAATCAGCTTCACCGGTTTCCAGGACACTATCTAACTTCATAATTCTCTTTATGGAGAAATACCAAATCTCTTGCTTTAATTATCCTATGAAGTATAAATTACTGCTTTGCATTCTTTTTTCTGATTCTGGAATATAGGAATTCCAGATATAATGCTTATGATGCAAATATTCTTTCTCAAAAGAAATATCTTGGGAGATATTGTTAAAATTACTAATTTGAAAATGCAGACATTTTGAACAGGTAGCTTCTGATTTAAAATGGGCCCTACCAAACAGTCCCTAATAAAATCTCTTCCAATAAAACTCAAACTCCAAAATCAATCAATCAATATATCTATTATCAGTGGTTTTCCATGAATCACAAGATAATGAAAATAGTCTAGATATAGAAAGTTCTCCTACTCTGAAAACGAATGATCCAAAGAACTCAAATGGTACTTGTGAAAAGAGATTCCAGTTTAAGGAAAAGTAAAAATCACTTTGGAAACACACACACATACACACACACATAATATGCATAATATGGAGATCAGACCAAGATGTTAGAACACTCTCCTGGTATATCCTCAGTAGATAGAAGGCATAACCTCTGTGAACAAGCCTTAGGTTACCATCTGTAAAGGCCATAAAGAGAAACAGTGAGATGTAACAAGAGGCCAAAGTGAAAATGGAAGTGGGTAACATTTGGGGGTGGGAGTAATAATTTAAATTGGCACTAAAGAAAATGAAATTAATGATATATAAGACTTATTTTCAAGAAAGAGGAAAACAGATTTAAAACATCCATGCAGGAAAAGAGTAAAGCAGATTACCTAAAAAGAGACAAATATTAGGCTGGCCTTAAACATCAAGCATCAATGCCATGAGATGATGGCACATATATAGCATTATATTAACACCATTTTTTTTTTCTTTTTGTATTTTGACTTAGACCAAAGTGGCAAAACCAGTACACGGATTTCCTATACACCTTCACTCAGATACCCCTTACATTCAACACCTTACACAACAAAAGAACATTCATCAATACTAAGACATTAACATTGGGACACTACTATTAACTGAAGTACAGAACTTTTCCAGATTTCACCAGTTTTCCTACTAATGTACTTTTGTTGTTCCTGGAGCTCATACTACATTTTGTTGTCATTTCTCCTTCATCTTCTCCAGTCTGTGGCAGTTTCTGAAACTTTGTCTCTCATGGCCTTAACACTTTGAAAGGTTCATGGTCAGTTCTTTTGTAGACTGTGCCTCAATTTGGGTTTGTCTGATGCTTTCTCATGATTAGTTTAAGAATGTGCATTATTGGAGGGGCTCCTGCATGGCTCAGTCGGTTAAGTGGTTAAGCGTAGGACTTTGGCTCAGGCCAAGACCTCATGGTTTGTGAACTTGAGCCTCGCATCAGGCTTTGAGTGCAGAGCCTGTTATAATCCCCTATCCCCTTCTCTCTCTCTCTCTCTCTCTCTCTCTCTCTCTGCCTTGCCCCCAGTCGTGCATGCGTGCGCTCTCTCTGTCAAAAATAAACATTAAAAAAAAGTGTGCATTATTGGGAAGGAGAGTCATAGAAGGAAAGGCACGTGCCCCTCTCAGTATATCACATCAGGGTTTAATAGTATGAGGATGTCTGATTACTGGTGATATTACTCTTGGTCACTTCATTAAGCTGGGGTTTCTCAGGATTCTCTACCATTATTATATTTTTCCTTTATAATTTTTAAATATTTGGGGGAGATACTTTGATCAAATGCAAATATCCCATTTTTGCATAAACTTTCACCCACTAATTTTAGCATACATTGTGTAGCAATTATCACTGTAGTATTTTAATAATAATTGCTATTTCCCTCAATCCTTCATAATTATCAAGGGGAATCATTATTTATCACTCCTCCCCCATTTATTCAGTTGTTTATTTATATTAGCATGGATTCATGAATATTTATTTTATTATGAACTTATCATCTAGTGCTGTCATTATTTGTCTTGTTGCTCAAGTTGTTCCAAATTTGGCAACTGGCAACTTTTTTACGATGGCTCACATGCCCCTTTGATACGCTCCTGTCTTTTCTTTCTCCTTCTTACTTTCTGATAATCTGGGCTCATAGTGTGTTTTCCCTGCCACAGCCCTAGAGTCAGGTATTACTCCCAAAGAGTCCCACTTCTTTCATCAGAGAATGGAATTTAGAAGCCAAGATTTAGGTGCTGGCTTTGCTCACTGCTACTAGGGCACCTTCTAGACCTCTTCAGTGGATGAACCAGTATGGCTTACTGGCTCATGCATATATACCTATCAGAGTTCATTTCTGTGTCATTTACATGTACATTAAAAAAATAATTTCATACTGATATCTCCAATTTTAATCCAACACCAAAGAGCTCATTCTAGCCTTGCTCTATTTTTTGTAACTTCTTCCTCTGATAGTAAGACACCTGACTCCTATTTTCTATAATCTGTTAACTGAAACCCCAGTATATAAGCATAAGTGAAAATAACTTTAAAGGTGTCTAAAAATACCTTTAAAATATAAAAAAATCTAAAATTTAAAAGCAGTTTTAAATTTCCTAATCTATATTTCTATAAGAAACAAATCAGCAACTAGAGAACAATGTGTAAATAGGTCTTTTGTCCTTAAAGTATTCAGTCAAAATGCTGCTTGCTTTCCAGAGTTTCTTTGCTTAGCTCCCTTCTCCCCCATTCCCTTCAGTATAGCTATATGATTCAATTGTGATATAGCCAGATGCTTTTGTCGCCATCTGCATTGCCTACTTGCCCCCACCTCTCACTAGATCTTGTAGTTTTCATACAATAAAGTTCACCCTTAGTTGTGTACAGTTCTGTGCATTTTGACAAAGGCACAGACTCAAGTGCCCATCATTATGCTTCCCTACAAAACAGTTTCTTCATCCTCTAAAATGAGACTTACCCCTTATGGATAATGTCTCCTCTCATTCACAATCCTTGACAACCATGGATTGTTTCCCTCCTGCACTTTCACCTTTTTAAGAGTATCATGTACAGTAAAGTCACACAACAGGGGAAGCACCGGGGTCACTCAGTCATTAAGCATCCGACTTCGGCTCAGGTCATGAACTCACTGTTGGTGAGTCCCAGCCCTGTGTTGCGCTCTGTGCTGACAGCTTAGAGGCTGAAGCTTGCTTCGGATTCTGTGTCTCCCTCTCTCTCTGCCCCTCCCCGACTCATGTTCTCTCTCTCAAAAATAAATAAACTTTAAAAATAAATAAAATCACACAACATATAGCCACTGTCTTCTTTAGCACATGTAGTCTTTCTTCTTTCACTTAGGAAAATGCATTTAAAATTCACCCAACCTGTTGTACGAACGAATAGTTCTTTTCCTTCTTTGGCTGAGTAATAGTCCATTGTATGGAAAGGTTTAAGGACACCTGTATAGTTTACAAGTTTGGACTATTGTGAATAAAGCTGCCATAAACATTTGTTTATAGGGTTTTGTGTAAGTGTAAATTTCCCCTAAGTTGCCAAAACACTTCCCAAAGTGGCTGTACAATTCTGTATTCCCACTGGTCTATGGCATTTTAAGGCAGAAACCTGTAACCTAAGAATTGTACGCCCTCCTAGGTATTGTTTATATGTGATGGTAACAGAATTCTCAATTATTGAGGAATTTAAAAATTGTAGCACCAAATGCTCCTCTTGAAAAAAAAATTAAAGTGATACTTTAGCTGAGAGAGAGAGAAAGAGATCATAATTAAGAACTTAGAAAAGGGGCACCTGGGTGGTTCAGTCGGTTTAGTCCAACTTCCGCTCAGGTCATGATCTCATGGTTTGTCAGTTCGAGCCCTGCATTGGGCTCTGTACTGAATGCTTGCTCACAGCCTGGAGCCTGCTTCAGATTCTGTGTCTCCTTCTCTCGCTGCCCCTCCCCCACTTGTGCTCTGTCTCTCAAAAATAAATAAAATGTAAAAAAAAATTATAAAGAAAGAACTCAGGAAAAAAACATTCCTAATAAACAACTCTTAAGGGAAATAAATGAAGTATCTTCATAAAAAAAAGGGGGTATCTAGAAAGATCACATCACATAATACTAATTATACAACTGAGCTCATTAAAATCAAGAAGGGATGGAATTCCTAATGTTGTTATTCAGCATTATTCTAGAATTCCTGTCTGGTGCAATTACATACAAATCAGAAATAATGGAATAACTACTGGAGGAGAAAAGGGAAAAGTAATTAGTAATTGCAGAGAATATTTCTTAGAAAGCCCAAAAATGCCACATAAAATCCTTTTAAATAGAAATCTGTAAGGCTATGAAATACAAAAAATGAAAAAACAAAAAAACCTATAAAAAATATCAATATACCAATAAGAAACAGAAGAGATAGTAGAAAAAGTTCTCTGAATAGTAACATATGTACCATAAAATCTCTAGGAATAACCCTAATCAAAATACGCAACATCCATATAGAAAAACTATAAAAACTATTGAAGAACCTGAATATTCACTTTTTCAGTACTGCCACTCATTCATTTTATTGGATTACTTGTCCAAAATTTGTCTTTGCCACAGATATAACTTCCATAAAGGAACAGGCAATAATTATCATATTCATGGTTATCTCCCATGACTAATGTATTGCTTGACTCATACTAGACAGTCTAAAAATATTTATTTCTATATACCAGTATTTGTTTAGTAATCTGTTTGATAAAATTTGTCTAGCTTCTAAGATACATTCACTAAGTAGCTGGAGATGAGGAAAGGAGATGAGCTTGTTATTTACCATGGCCTAGCAAATTATAATACCCACCCATTTGATCACAGACAGCATCATGGCTTGAAGCATAGGCACTCATAATCCTGCATTAGTATCTTTTTTCACTTTCTCTCTGTAATATTAACAGATTCCACAATACAACACCAAGAATTTCAAAGCTTAGGGGTGTTTAGGGGATTTTAGAAAGGGCTCTTCTATGAAAAGTATGGCTGTACTTCATCAAATCAATTTTCACATCCCACAGGCAATGCTAGGTCAGTATCAAATGAATGGGAATGGAATTCTAATTTTTGAAAATTTGAGTTATTAAAAAAGAGAAAAATCCAGAAAAGATTTTAGGAACAGGTTAAAGTGAAATATTTCACAGTATGCAATTTGAGTCTTTTATCTGGAATCTTTTCTCCTTCTGTATTATATAGAATTTAGATTAATGATTCACAGTATTCTATTGCTTGACAGCTTAATTTCATTTCATAATTAGGTTGACATTTTTCTTATAATATTTGATTGCTAACATTTCCCTATATTTTAAAAATAATGAAATGGCATTATAAAATTGGTTAAATTTGGCTGAACAGCTAAACCACAGCTGAAGATACAGCATTTTCTTGATTATCCTTATCACTTTCCAGTGTTTTATTATCTATAGGCGTGTGTGTATTTGTATTTTTATGTGTTTGTTGGTGGCAAGGATACTGTATAGTAATTTCCCTGTTGTGCTTTTAAATAGGGACTTCCTATGAACACTAATAATGGTAATGTCATAGTTATTCACTGAGAAAACTAATCTGGATTCTATGGAGGTGTGTTGAAGTTTTGTGAAAATGAAATTAGAAATGCAGCATATCTCATCAGTAAGGAATCTGTTTATGTTGTATAAAGCATGGTTAGGTTGAGAAAAAGCAATTTTTCAAACGCAGTGCTTTTTGATGGTCAAGTGTTTATCCCATTAATGTATTCCATTCCCCAAGTATTCTTCCAGAAGACTTCATCTTCTAGCTAATGTTAAAGAAGAATGGGCCCATGACAAGCATTTTACATCAGTTTTAGTGATAATTATGAATTGTTAGGTAAGATCCTGTTGAGTAGGCCCCATCACCTTTAAATGAAAGGGTTGGCAAAGACCTTGTTTTTAATAGCTTAATTGACAACAAAATCAAGTATATTAAACATCATTAGACATTATTGGCTCTACTGCATATTGTTATATCAGTGATAGATTTTAATAGTAAAAAAATAATAAATTTTATGGGGAAGTGGGAATTGTAACAAAGTAGCAGGAACTCATTACAATGAGTTTATCAATGAAGATGGCCTCTGAATGTCAACTGCCTGTAACTGGATTTGACTTACTGCATTTTGGCCAAATTCATAAGTTATGGCAAATAGAATAGCTGAGCAAGACAGAAAAAATTAGAATGATTTTGTTTACTAAATATCTCAATCTCCTGGCTGATTTTATTTTTTAATGCTTCCTAGCTATTTCCTAACGAAAAAACATTCATCCTAAAATTAAAAAAATATTTTTTTAATGTTTAGTTTTGAGAGACAGAGTACAAGCAGGGGAGAGGCAGAGAGAGAGAGGGAGACAGAGAATCTGAAGCAGGCTCCAGGCTGCTTCTGGCACAGAGCCTGATGCAGGGCTCGAACTTACGAAACACGAGATCATGACCTGAGCCAAAGTCATACACTTAACCGACTGAGCCATCCAAGCATCTCTAAAATTTGTATAGTTAAGTATAGAAGAAAGCTGTTTAACTTGGTCAACGAATGGGCTCCTTTTGAAAGTTAAGTTTAATAATAGTCAACTCATACATTTGAAGTTAGAATTTAAATTAGGGAGATAAAGTCAGAAAAGAGGAATAAAGGGCCATGCTGTGGAGCTATGAAGGTGAGGAAGAAGGTTGTCCAAACTAGTAAGGCCCTCTTTCAGGATATTAGGTAGTTGTACTGGGTTATTCACCAGGCATAGATAGAAGTAACACAGCACTGAACTTACTCTAGTGCCAAAAAGCTCTGGAAATGTCAGGCAGAATTTTCTGTATGTGGTGATAACTGTGGTGCACCCATTGCAGTAATAAAGTATTATTAGATATAATCACACCTTCAGCTGTGATGACACATGTTAAAATGACTATAAGCAGTTGAAAGGGAAAAAGATAGTTATCTGGAAGCAATGAGACAAGGATGTTTGGAGAAATAACTTATTCTCTGGAGAATGATATGATTTTAGGGTATGAAAGATAATGGGTGAGATAATTAGGAAGATAAAATAAAGGGCCAGTTTCTAATTAAATTAACAGCATATATAGGATTTTACTCAGGGAAAATAGCAATGATCTGAGTTGGGCCACCATTTAGTGCAGACAGCTCTGCTGAAAGTTGCCTCCCTCAAAAACAAGGGCTAGAAACATGGCATAGCTTTTTGGAGCAAGACTTTTTTGACTATCTATTAAGATAAATACCATACCAGTGAAATGTTCATCCACAAAATGGTAATGAAATAGGAAGAGGGCATTCAGGGTGATAGCTGTGGGAGTTAGTCAGTGCATAAATTCTGCTTAGCAAGGAAGATGTTTAAATTTGAAAAATATCCATAAGTATTAAAGGATATTCGTGCCACCTTTCTATTATGACACTCATTGGATGAAAAGATAAATCAAAGGAAATGAACTGATAGGGTTGGTAATTGGATGTAATAAGAAGAAAGCTGAATAAATGAGCAAAGGACAGATTCTTTGAAATTTATTTATAAAGATTATAGGTTTTGGATGTTTGACCTCTTAAGGCAGGGTGAGGAGTGTTTTTTGTTTTTTTGTTAAACAATACTCACATCTGAATTAGTATCACGTACATTTTTACCTAGTACTCAAACAAGTTCCATATTCTATACAAATGGGAGAAATGCAATTCATAATTGACAAGGTATGAATATTTTATACTTTAAGCCATGGGACTGCCACATCAACAAATGTAATTCCTTAGCAAATATGTCTTATGTTTATATTTATGAAATGTACACAATTGACATAGAACCCAAAAGGGAATAAGTAAGCATTTTATAATATACATATATAATACATATATATGTATGTATATTGCAAACTTCATTCTGGGAAACATTTATTAAATTAGAAACAAGGAAGGAATGCAAGCAAAATGTGCTTAGAGTTTCAATTTATCGTAGACTTCGCGTTACTTTTATGCATTTTTCCAAAGCTTGCGTCCACATTGAAGTGTTAGCCTTGTTTTGTCTTTTGATTTTGGTTTTTTTTAATGTATATAGAGCAATTCTCAAAATTCAAATGATAAATTATTAAGATTCATATATGGGAGTCCCACCTGAAGGTGATGATTTCATGTTAAATATCCTAAGGTGAAATAGCAAGAAGATATCAGGTCAAGAATCTTGGAAAGAATGACCAAGTCTAAACATACAATGTACTCCATATTCTGTGTAGCTATTACACAGGGCACCATAGCTTACTGAAGGCCCATGAGATGAACAGTATTACTGAAATAACTTTGATATCCATTTGAATATAAGTTCTATGAGGGTAAAGATCTTGCTTATCATGCCTCTCAACCTTGTTGATAACAGTATAAAGTTAGAGGAAGCAGTATTTATTTCTTACTAGTTCCCCAGGGATGAGGAAAGGAAATGAGGAGGTGATTCCATCATCCTCAAGAAGATGAGGCAACGGGAGTTATTTTGAGATGCTCCTACTCTGCCATGACCGTGAAAATGATGGCATCTCAACTCAAAAGGACTTGCCATGTTTTCAAATCAGTTCTTTCAATCCTGGCCTGATATGGGGAGGAATATAAAGAGAATGTTTTGTTTTTTTTTCTCATCAATTAATATTTTAAAATATGTAGAGTGGATATTAAGTGTCGTTAAACTGAGAGCTCCATGAAAGCAGCTAACATTTACTGTTATAGGAGACAAAGACACAGAGAGACCTAGGTTGCAGTACATGTACTGAGTAAGAGCATTGGTAGAGTCAGCTGCTTGGGTTGGAATACAGGCGCCATCACTAACCAGTTGTGTAACTGTGAGTAACTCTAGGTCTGTAGCAATAATAGTTAACTGATCATATAAAGTTGCTGTGAAAGCTAAATGAATTAATATATGCAAAGTACTTAGAACACTGCCTAGCACATTGAAATTGCCAAATAAGTACTAGCTATTATTACTATAGGCTCCCTACCCCCACAATACCAGCACATAGTAGGCATTTGGTAAATAGTTTGATTACTGAATGAATGAAAGGAAAAGAACTTTGAAACCTATATGAATAAGAACATAAAGGCAGTGACTCAATGAAGAGTAATAGCATTAATCATGTAGAGCTCTTATTTTTTCCTGGATTCTAGAACAGTTCTAATCTTTCTAAATTCTTAGCCAATTTCAAGCTAAGTATGAAGTAGGTCCATATTTGAAATCCTTTTCTAAGTATGTTGTTATTATTAATTTGAATAACAAAGGTTGCAAAAAGGATCTTTAGCTGATAGACCATGTGTTTCTAAATAGTTTTCATTCAGATCGTTATCCCTAGAAGTGGTTCGTGCAGTGCGTAGCCTTGTATTGTCATCAGTTTTACACAAGTTAGTCAAAATGCACCCAGTTTCTGCAAATATTGGGGTTGTAAATACGTAATTCCTTACTTGATGAAAAGAGGACTTTTTAAAATAATTTTAGAGCAAGAATAATAATGCTTAATATAACTTAAGTACTTTTTAACATATCAGTTTCATAAATGGAATAGACACTAAATGTCTATATAACACAGCCTATGAATATTTTCAGGTGAGTCAAATGTAACTAAAAAAAAAGATATTTTTCTTTTGATTCATTAAATGATACATTACTCTAAGAAAAATCAGCAATGTGCTCTGGCAATATATAGTATTCCTGAGACTTCTCTTAACAGAGGGCATTTCTTCTACATCAGCATTAAATGCTAGGCAAATAGCATGACCTTGGCCTTTTATCTAAACTCTTATAATTAAAAAGAAAATCCACTAGTGGAAATGAAGTCTCTATGGAGATACGGAGGATTTACTGGTTACGGAAAAGTTCAGCTTCCATAACTACTGATGGCTATGCTTCCGTTTATGTTTTCCCTAAGCCATAACTATTTAAAATGTTACTGTTACATTCTTAGTTGTCCCATTTGTTGGTATATAACTCTCCTACCTAAATATATAGAACAAATCATATTAATTAAAATAAATTGCTTGGACAGTTAAGTTGCATTGCAGATTGCCTCTGAAGGCTATAAATTCAAATTAAGGGTTTTGCTGCTTGTTCCTGAGCTTGGAAAGGTTTCTTTTACTGCATTAGTAGTAGTACAAGAAATCAACCACCTTCCAAAAAGAACATTCATTTGAATTCTTGGAGCAATAGCTGGATAAACTGCATCTGTAGCTAGTTACCTTAATCATACAACAAATTCTTGGCTGAAGCAAGCCACCAATCTTGAGTGATGTAGGAACTAAGGATGATGGGACTAATTTTAAGGCTCAAAGAGCCCTTATTTTTTATCATTCATACACATAACAATTTAACAACACTTATTTGAAATACCAACTACTATCCATTGTGATACTGGTGGTTAAAGGTAATTATTTATTCAATCCACCTAGGAATAATAGAACACCTAAGCTTCTAATACATATCAATTAAGAGACATTTTGTGAGTGCTTAACGCTGAACTGTTCTTTGAAATAAAATATTTGGAATAAAAGCTATAACTTTTTGTCAAAGAAAAGCAAGTAGAGATAAAAAGATACATGTGAAAAATTGAAACACAATGCAATCATAAAATAAGAGCTCAAAATGGTAACAGAAGAACTGTAACAAAGCAATATGTGGTTAAGTCACCAAAATAGTGTTCACATTATGTACAAAAGGACTCAAAGGGGAAGGACAATCACATCTGGTTTGAGTAATTGGGAAGGACGTTATGAAAAAGTAGGATGTAGACTAGATCTGAAGAATGAGTAGATTTGGGGTGTACAGAAAGACATTTTAGGTGAGTGGAATAGCAAAAGTAGACAGCATACCTGAGAAAACATAAGGCAGAGTCAGTAAGGTACGGTTTTCTCCCTGAGGAGAGACGATAGTGAAGAGTAGTACCATCAAGCTAGAACACTAAGACTTGAAACTCTCTGGGCAGGGCTGTCATTGCAGGTTTGGTGTAGCTACCGTGTGAGGCGTGGGCTCCAAATATCTGAAAAATATTGCACTGTCAGGCAATAAAATCCTAAGCACCTATGATTCTGCACATAATTCCAATATGTGGAGGCCATTTTTCCCACATCACCAAGCAATTCTCTGTACCAGATAGGTGTCCTACAGTTAATCTTAATTCTGAGACTATTTACTGGAGATGGCAAAGATCTTACAGATTCAGCTTCATTTCCACAAGACTGCCTTCTACTGCCTCCATTTCAGATGTCAGTCACTAGTGGAGGTTGTCACCTGTACTGACTGACAGTACTATAGAATGGAATTTCTATTGAATCCTTTTTTAGATTTGAGTAATTTCCTACAGTAGCTTGTAGAACTCAGAGAGAAATTTTACTTACTAGATTACCATTTTATTATAAATGGATATAACTCAGAAACAGCCAGATGGAAGAGATGCACAGGGCAAGGCATGAGGAAGGACACAGAGGTGCCATGTTCTCTCCCAGCATGGCAGTCTCCCCAAATTTCCATGTGTTCATCATCCAGACATGCTCTGAACCCTTCCTTTTGGGTTTTTATGGAGGCTCCATTACATAGGCATGATTGACTAAATCACTGGCCATTGGAGATTGAACTGCATCTCGAGCCCCTTTGCCCTCTCCGGAGACTGGGAGTAGTAACAGAAATCCCAACTGTCTAAAGACAGGGTTGGCTCTACTAGTAGCCAGCCCCCAGTCTTAGGTGGTTTCCAAAAGTAACCTCATTAACACAACAAAAGACACCTTTATAATTCTCATCACAGGAAATTCCACAGGTTTTAGGAGCTCTGTACCAGAAACTGGGATGGAGACCAAATACATATTTCTCATTATCAATCACATTATCAAAGCACCTGAACTGTGGACTGATGGCAGGGAGATGAGAGTGATTGCAGAATAAATTATCCTTTAATGGTGACTGTGTGGACACGATGGGAGTGTAAGCGCACAATACTTCTTGAAGTCAGACCCTACTTTACAGTATGATGGTAATGGTCAGTTTGAATAATTAAAAATATACATTAAAATAAATATGAACACAGTTGAAGATGGAGTGAAAGTGACCATCAACAAGTTGAATCTTGAGAGCTTGAAGATTGAGTACCTTTAAATTTCAAATCTAATTCAGTACTGAGTTAAGAGTTTGGAACACAGATGAATTATAGATGTGGAGACAGAGCTGAATATGTGGGAATAGATGTGGGGCTTTCCCTGGGAGAGAAGACTGCTCTTCAGTGCAGAAGGTCTAGAGTGAATCTGAGGGAAGGCCCACACTTATAGGACAATAGAAGGAAGAAAACAGAGACCTCTTTTTCTCTCTGATTTGAACCTCCCTTTACAGTCAGTCTGCACAATACTGTGCAGAAAAGAAAAGGACAAAACAGTTTGTTCAATGAGAATAAAATCCAATATGACTTTACTTTTCACTCTTCAGCTACCAACTGGTAGGACAATTTGAAATCATTAATTTGGCCAGATAGTTAATGTTGATTAACAGTAGTACAATTAGCTAATAAATAATTGTAAAGCACTTTGTAAATATAAAGTACTACACAAATGTTTAATAATAACATTAAATCAGGAGGCTTATTTCAAGTTATATTTTTATATCCAGATATTTCGTTGGGATTTCAGGAGAAATGCCAATAATATGATCGAATGCCATCATTATGCACTGTATTTGAAAACTACAACAAAGGTTTACGGGAAAACAAAAGCAGCCACGGCCATGCTAGGCTGAAAGAGTGAACAAGCATGAAACATCTCCCTCATGAGAGACAGGAGGGAAGAGCATAATCAGAGAAATGTGTACATAAAAACTGAGTCAAACCACTGTACTACTTACCAGCTTCATTTTGTTCACGTACTTAGAAGAAAGAGAATTTACGTGATAAAACAATATAAGGGCCCAGGGCAGAAAGAGCATCAAGGCAAGAGCTCTGGGGAAGCCACTTTAGAGAAGTCTCATAAAATAACACCAATATTTTATGAATTCAGAGTTCACCTACTCTTTACAACAGTACACTAAGATGTAAACCTTCATCATCCTCTATTTTACATATGAAAAAACTGAGGCACAGAGATATTAAGAAATTTGCCCAATGCCACACAGATAGTAAGAGGTAGAGTTGGGACTGAAACATAGTATGGCTCCAGTATCCACTGACAGGAATCTAGGAAAGGTTTTATTTCCCTGTTAAAATGAGACAGGAAGAGCTGGTGTGCCCCTTACTCCTTTTTCTGGACTCAAAACAAGGATAGGATGCCAAAGCTGCAACAATCATTTTGGAATCACTAGGTAAAGGACAAGAGAACCACAAAGACATGATCCCTGCTGTTATTAAGCTATTTACCCCATGGTGGTAGTCACCAACCTCTGGATTTCTTGTTATGTGAGAAAAATACCCCTTCTATTGCTTAAAGCATCATTACTTAGGACTTTAGCTATTTGCAACTTTTTAAAAAAATTTTTTAATGTTTTATTTATTATTGAGAGAGAGAGAGATAGAGACAGCATGAGCAGGGGAGGATCAGAGAGAGAGGAAGATACAGAATCAAAAGGCTCCAGGCTCTGAGCTAGCTGTCAGCACAGAGCCTGACGTGGGGCTCAAACCCACGAACCATGAGATCATGACCTGAGCCGAAGTCAGACACTTAGCTGACTGAGCCACCTAGGCGCCCCACCTATTTGCAACTTTAAACAATATGCCAAATAATAATAATAATCACTCCTTGAGTGTCTACTCTGAAGCATGTACTGTTTTATGTATACTTAGTTCTATCATCCTGACTGCAACTCCAAGAAATAGGCACTGTTATTATTCTCATTTTATTGATAAGGAAACTGAGGCACAGTTATCTGGCTTGTCCAAAGCCACACAGTGTGTAAGGGATTCAGATCCAGCATCTCGTTTCTAAACTTCCTCTTCAGAAGAGCTTTCTAAATTTTTTTTTATAGTTTATTTATTTATTTATTTATTTTTTATTTTTTTTTTAATATTTTTATTTATTTCTAGGAGAGAGAGAGAGAGACAGAGCGTGAGCAGGGGAGGGTCAGTGAGAGAGGGAGACACAGAATCCGAAACAGGCTCCAGGCTCTGAGCTGTCAGCACAGAGTCCGATGTGGGGCTCGAACCACGAACCGGGAGATCACGACTTAAGCCAAAGACGGACGCTCAACTGACTGAGCAACCCAGACGCACCAGAAAAGAGCTTTCTAAACTGTGAAACACTAAAACCATTTCAATTAAAATCACAAATTAGATAGGGATGTTTCAACATTATTTTGGAGATTCTAGAGCACACATTTCTCAGCAGAGATGTTACCGACATTTTGGGAAGACAAAATATTGTTTGGGAAGCACTCTCTAGATAGTGTCAAACAAAAATGCTCTTCACATTTCCCCATAGAGAAGCAGTACCACCCCAATTAGAATCACTTTTCTGTAAAAGTCCAAGTAGTAAGTAGTTAGGCTTTCTGGGACAATCTCAGTTGGTCTCAGTCATAACTACTAAATTCTGACATAGACTGAAATCAGTCATAGGCAATAAATAAACTAATGGCCATGGCTGTGCACCTAACTATTCTAACCCCACTTTACACATGGGAACCCTGACATACAGAGTTAAGAAATTTGTGTGAAGTAATTTAATTAGTTGTGGATTCACCCCAAAGCCAGAGTGATTCCAGAGCCTTTGTTCTTATTCAGGATATAGTTGAGTTCCCAGATTTTAGATATATTTCCTCAGTAGAAGCCATAGTAAATGCCTCAGAGAACTTCTCACACTCTAGATTCTTGCCTCCTCCTCTGTCTACTGTTGGCTGCTCTTTCCTGTAGTGAGGCTGTCCCAGGAATTGCTTCCATGGGAGACTGTCCTACCAACGGTATGTATACTTTATCTGTCTGTCGTCTCCAGACAGGACTCTCTTGGTTGGCTGACACACAGCTATCCACAAAACCCTCCAGTATAAAAGATTCTAATAAACTGATGACTAGAACAGTTACTCACTGTTGTGTGACTTTTTTTTTTAACCCCCCCAAGGTCTTATTTTAGAGGTCCCAAGTCCGTCACTGCTCGCTGAGCCAAGCAGAAACAGAAAGCTCTCAGCACATGGTGTGGTAGTGAAAGAGCCCTATAATATAGCTAATAATCATATAACAAACAGAGGAGTAGGTGAATACCTCTGATCCAGGGCTGAATGTGTGTATAAATCCAGGAAGAGCCACCAAGGCTGAGAACTCCCACACAATCTAGGTAGTGCTGGTGACCAAAGTTGAGTATCTCAGTCCAGTTTTAGGGTCCCTGTGTGATTGGAGAGAAAAAGAAAACCACAGTAAAGGATAGGCCATGTTCCCACATCTATATACCCAGGAGTCATACAGATGGAGCACACACTAGAAGACAGGATTATGGTAGAGATCAGTGAAGTCTCATGATCTCATGAATTCTGCTGCTTATTAGAGACTAAAATACAACAATTCATTGCCAACAGCAGAGTGTGGGTCATGTTGTCATTCTTCTTCCATAGTAGTCAGGTGGGAAATTTAGCAATAGTGAAAGAGGGCAGACTACCAAAGTCAGGAAAAACAAAAATATACTCACTTCATAATGCTTCTAAGGGTGAACTAAAATACACTGGTTCCAACATTTTCTGGTTTCTGAGGGACGTGCTTCCTCTAGAGATTCTAAACATACTAATATAAACTAGGGATAGACATTTTAAACAAGTTTCCCAATCAATTGTGTTTAACAAACTGATAAATTATTTTCCAATAGCTATTTGATAGAATTGACTTGTTTTTACACTGTGTTAACAAAGCCTAAAAACTAAGACAGAATTAAAGATAGACTGTTAAAAGCTTATAGATGGTAGAAAATTCAAGATGACTTGTATGAAGCCAGAAAGAGCCTAAGATCACCTCCTCCCACAGATAAAACCAACATGCAACTACATTTGGAATAATTTCCTCTGAAGAGAACCTGAAAATGGATAAACAGAGCCTCCAAAATGAGACACAAAGGCAGCACTGACACGGGTAAGAGTGACAGAGACAAGTTCTCACTGAAAAAAGAAAAAGCCCAACCCAGGTGCAGTTATCTATAATTCAGAGGGATCTCAAGAACACAACTCCTCCCTTAGGCATTCTAACCTTTAGGTCCTTCACAGGAGAGACAACACTCTAAAAAGCCATGCTTTGAGAAGTAACAGGGATTATAACCAGAAAAATCATAGTTATAGGGAATGGTACCTATTCTTAAAAGCCCAGTTGGAAAAATGCCTAGAACATACATGCTAGTCCAGGAACATCTCCCAGCCAGATAGGAAACTGGTGATACACTCTTTCGGGATGGAAACACTGTCAAGAACCACTTCTGTGGTCACATTCTACCGTGCTCATTCCAAGGCTGTTACTCACACACTAAGGTGCTGTCTGCTGGCAACCCTGCCAACAATGGCAGCAGCACCCATAGTACCCCAGAAAGATGGGGGGGTGCTTAGAAGAGACCGACCCACCCACCCACCAAAGCAGACCCAACCAGCTGGTAGTGGTAGGGGGTGAGGAGTGGAATGTGGGAGCCCTGCCCACTACTGCAGCCCAAAGATAGCCTGGTCAGGGGAAGAGTCCCACACACTACTGCAACCCTGGCCAGTTGAGCCACAGAGACAAATCTAACCAGCTGCAGTGACCTAGCCAGCTGGGCCAAGGAAAGAGCCCCAATCACCATCATCATGCCAGCCTGGCACACAAACTCACACAGGAAATGTTCCCTTGAGCACCTGATTCTTGTGGCCAAGGGAGAGTGTACTTCTGGGGCCCATAGGATATCTACACAAGGACACTCCTTCAAGACTGGGAGAGGTAGCCAGTTTGGTGAATACATAGAAATAGAGACAGAGAGTCAAGCAAAATGAAGAGAGAGAGGAATATATTCTAAACAAAAGAACAACAGTAAAATGAAGAGAGAGAGGAATATATTCCAAACAAAAGAAAAACAACTCAGAAAAAAGATCTAAATGAAATGGAGATAAATAACTGATGTGATACAGAATTCAAAATAGTAGTCATATAGATACCTACCGAACTTAGGAGAAGAAAGTGATGAACATGGTGAGAACTTCAACAAAAAGAGAGACAATTTAAGAAAGTACCAATCACACCTGAAGAATACAATAGCTGAAATGAAAATATATACTAGAGGGAATCAACAGTAAGTGAGATGCTGAAAAGCAGATCAGTGACCTGGTGACAGACAGTAGAAACCACCCATTCAGAAGAGCAAAAAGAAAAAAAATTATTTGAAGAAAACAAGAATAGTTTAAGGGATATCAGGGACAACATCAAGCATACTAACACTGACATTATAGGAATCCCAGAAGAAAAAGAGAGAAAAAGGGTTAAAAAAGTTACTTGAAGAAATAATCTCTGAAAACTTTTCTAACTTGTGGAAGGAAATAGATAGCTAGGTCCAGCTAACATGGAGTTCTAAATAAGATTAACCCAAAGAGAACAGCTCCAAGGCACACAATTAAAATGCCAAAAATTAAAGATAAGAGAGAATCTTAAAAAAGGTAAGAGAGAAAAACTACTAGTTATATACAAGGGAACTCACATAGGCTAGCCCCTGATTTTTCTGCAAAAGCTCTGCAGGCCAGAAGAGAGTGGCATGATATCTACAAAGTGCTGAAAGGAAAAAACTTAAAACCAAGAATATTCTACCTGGTAAAGTTTAAACTTGAAGGAGAAATAAAGAGTATTCCAAACAAGCAAAAGCTAAAGGATTCATCACCACTAAAACAGTCTTACAAGAAATGCTAAATTAAAGCAAAAAAGATCATAACTAACAATAAGAAAATATATGAAAGTAAAAGAATTCTCTCTGGGAAAGGAATTATGTAATAAATGTACTGAACCAATACTTTATACAGCTCATACAAAGTTTAAAAACAAAAGTACTGGGGCACCTGGGTGGCTCAGTTGGTTAAGTGTCTGATTCTTGATTTTGTTTCAGGTCATCATCTCATAGTTCATGGTTGGAGGCCTGAGTTGGGCTCTGCAGTGACAGTGTGGATCTTATTTGGGATTCTCTCTGTCCCTCTCTCTCTGCTCCTTTCCTGCCTTCAAAATAAATAAATAAACTTAAAAAAAACACAAAACCCTCCACAAAATTACTAAAACCAACTATAATAATGAGGTAAGGGATATACAAATTAAAAAGTTATAAAATATGATGTAAAAAACATAAAAATGTGCTTTTAGAATGTAAATGAACTTGAATGACTATCAACTTAAACTAGGCTATTACATATATCAAATACATATTATATAATATATAAAACACACACATATATGTATGTGTATATCAATTTCATGATAAACACAAACCAGAAACCTACAGTAGATACACAAAGAAATATAGCAAAAGGAATCCAAACATTATACTAAAAAAAAGGCATCAAATTTCAAGAGAAGAAAGGAACCAAAGAAACTATAAGAACAGCCAGAAAAAGTTAACAAATTGAATAAATACATAGCTATCAATAATTACTTTAAATGTAAATGGACCAAATTCTCCAGTCAGAAGTCATAGGATGGCTGAAGGGATAAAACAAAACAAAACCACAAAAACAAAAACGACCAATCTAAATGGTGCCTACAAAAGATTCACTTCAGATCTAAAGATACACACAGACTGAAAGTGAAGGGATGGAAGAAGATATTTCATGCAAAATCAAACAAAAAGAAAGCTGGTTAGAAATACTTATGGAAAATAGAGTTTAAAACACTGCAATAAAAGAGAGAGAAGTGCATTATCTAATGACAAAAGGATCAATCCAACAAGAAGATATAACAATTGTAAATATCTCTGCACTCAAAATAGAGCACCTAAATATATAAAGCAGATATTAACAGATATAGAAGGAGAAGTTGATAGTAATACAATAGTAGTGGGGACTTTAGTACTACACTTACATCATTGGATAGATCATCCAGACAGAAAACCAGCAAGGAAACATTGGGCTTAAATGACACACCAGACCAGATGGAATTTAACATTCCATCCAAAAATAGCAGAACAGGGGCGCCTGGGTGGCTCAGTCGGTTAAGTGTCTGACTTTGGCTCAGGTCATGATCTCCTGGTTCGTGGGTTCGACCCCCGAGTTAGGCTCTGTGTTGACAGCTAGCTCAGAGCCTGGAGCCTGTTTCAGATTCTGTGTCTCCCTCTCTGACCCTCCCCTGCTCACTCTGTCTGTCTCTCTCTCAGAAATAAATAAAACATTAAAAAATTTTTAAAAATAGCAGAATAAACATTCTTTTCATGTGCACATTTCAAAATGCAACATTGCCCAGAATGGACCACATTATGCCATAAAAAAAAAGTCTCAATAAATATAAGAAGGCTGAAATTATATCAAGCTGCTTTTCAGACCACAATGGAATAAAATTAGAAATCAATTATAAAAAGAAAAGTAGAAAAAAACAAAAACATGTAAAGACAAAACAACAAGCTATTAAACAACCAATGGGTTAATGAAGATACCAAAGAGGAAATGTAAAAATACCTTGAGACAAATCAAACGGGAACACAATTTTCTAAAATCTAAGAGATATAGCAAAATCAGTTCTAAAAGGGAAGTTCACAGAGATATAGGGTTACTCCAAAAAACAAGAAAAATCTCAAACAATCTAACTTTCTACGTAAATGAATATAGAAAAAAAAAAAAGCAAACAAAGCCCCAAATTAGCAGAAGGAATGAAGTGATAAAGTTCAGAGAGGCAATAAATTAAATGCAGGAAAAAGATAGAAAAGGTCAATAAAACTAAGAGCCGATTCTTTGAAAAGATAAAACTGATAAACCTTTCCAGACTCATAAAAAAAGGGGGGAATGGGGGTTTCAAATAAAATCAGAAATGAAAGAGAAATTACAACATATACCAGAGAAATATGAATGATCATACCACTGTGAACAATTATACAGCAACTAATTGGACAACCTAGAAGAAACGGATAAATTCCTAGACATGTACTATCTTCTAAGATTGAATCATGAAAAAAATAGAAAACCTAAATAAACTAATTACTAACAATAAAGTTGAATCAGTATTAAAAAAAAAATCCCAACAAATAAAAGTCCAGAATCACAGGGCTTCACTTCTGAATTTTACCAAAAATTTAAAGAGTTAATAAGATGAACATCAGGGAAGGGAAGCAAAAATAATATAAAAACAAGGAGGGGGACAAAACATAAGAGACTCTTAAATATAGAGAACAAACTGAGGGCTACTGGAGGGATTGGGGGTAAAGGGATGGGCTAAATGGGTAAAGGGCATTAAGGAAGACACTTGTTGGGATGAGCACTGGGTGTTATACACAAGGGATGGATCACTGGAAGCTACTCCCAAAATCATTATTCCACTATATGCTAACTAGCTTGAATGTAAATAAACAAATAAATAAAATTTACAAAAAAAAAAAATGAAGAGTTAACACCTATCCTTCTCAAATTATTGGAAAAAATTGAAAAGAATACTTCCAAACTAATTTTATAAGATCAGCAATACCCTGATAGCAAACAAGACAATGAGAACTACAAAAAAAGTCCAATATCTCCAATGAACATAGATGTAAAAATCCTCAACAAAATATTATCAAACCGAATTCAGCAATACATTAAAAGGATCATACACTGTGATCCAATGAAATTTATTCCAGGAATGTGAGGATGGTTTAACATTAGTGAATCAATCAATACGATAAACCACAGTAACAAAATCCAACATAAAAATCATATGATCACCTTAATAGATGCATTTGACACAATTCAATACCCATGTGATAAAAACCTAAACAAAGGGGGTATAGAGAGAATATACCTCAATATAATAAAGGCCATATGTGTTAAAGTCAAAGCTAACATAATACTCAATGTTGGAAAGTTGAAAACTTCCTCTAAGAACAGGAAAAAGACAAGGATGCCACTTTAATTCAACCTAGTATTTGAGATTCTAGCCATAGAATTTAGGCAAGAAACAAAAATGAAAAGCATCAAAACTGGAAAGGAAGAAGTAAAACTGCCGCTACTGGCAAATGGTTTAATACTATATATAAAAAATTGGAAAAACTCTTAGAGTTAGCTATTATAACTATTAGAATTAACAAATGGATTCAATAAATTTGCAGGATAAAAAATATACAGAAATCTCTTGTGTTTCTACACACTAATAGCAAACTATAAGAAAGAAATCAATCCCATTTATAACTGCATCAAAAAATACCTAGGAATAAATTTAAACAAAGAGGCAAAAGACCTGCACTCTGAACTGTAAGACAGTGATGAAAGAAACTGAAGAGAACACAAATAAATGGAAAAATATATCATGCTTATGGATTGGAAGGAGATTATTGTTAAAATGTCCACACTACCTAAAGCAATCTAGATTCAAGGGGATCCCTATTAAAATACCACTGACATTTTTCACAGAACAAGAACAAATAATCTGAAAATTTTTATGTAACCACAAAAGACTCCAAGTAGCCAAAGCAATCTTGAGAAAGAAGAATAAATCTGTAGGTACCATGCTCCTTAATTCAAACTATACCTAAAAGCTACAGTAATCAAAACAGTATGGTACTGGCAAAAAAAGAGACATAAAAATCAATGTATAAGAATAGACATGCCAGAAATTAACCCATGACTATATGGCCAATTATCTATGACAAAGGGAAGCAAGAATATATTGGGGAAAAGAGTCTCTTCAAAAAATGGTGTTGGGAAAACAGGACAGCTACAACCAAATCAATGAAACTGGACCACTTTCTAACACCATATATAAAAATAAACCCAGATGGATAAAAGACTTAAGTGAAGACATGAGACCTTAAAACTAGAAGAAAACATAGGCAGCAGCAAGCTCTCTGACATCTGTCCTAGTTTTTTTTTTTTTTTTTTTGGATCAGTCTCCTCAGACAAGGGCAGCAAAAGCAAAAAAAAAATATTTTATTTTATTTTTATTTATTTCTCTATACACAGCCCTTTATTTATTTATAAATAGTTTATTGTCAAGTTGTTTTCCATATAACACCCAGTGCTCATCCCCCCAAGTGCCCTCCTCAAAGCAAAAATTTTTAAATGGCACTGCATCAAACTAAAACCAACAGAGCAAAAAGGCAACCTACTGAATGGGAGAAGATATTATCACCAATAAGGAATTAATATCCAAAATAGTTTTTAAAAACCTCAAAACTCACTATCAAAAAAACAAGTTCTCTGGGGCGCCTGGGTGGCTTAGTCGGTTGAGCGTCCGACTTTCGCTTAGGTCACGATCTCACGGTTCGTGGGTTCGAGCCCCGCGTCGGGCTCTGTGCTGACTGCCAGCTCAGAGCCTGGAGCCTGTTTCAGTCTGTGACTCCCTCTCTCTCTGGCCCTCCCCTGCTCATGCTGTCTCTCTCTCTCTCTCCTAGAAATAAATGAAAAACATTAAAAAAATTAAAAAAAAAAAAAACAAAAACAAGTTCTCTGATTAAGACATCTGCAGAGGACCTGGATAGGTATTTTTCCAAACACATACAGATTGCCAATGTATGAAAAGGTACTCAGCATCACTAATCATCAGAGAAATACAAGTCAAAACCACAATGAGATGTCACTTCATAAATGTCAAAATGACTACTATCAACAGGACCAGAAATACTAAATGTTGACAAGGATGTGGTGAAGAGAAATCTCGCAATGTTGGTGGGAATGTAAAGGGTGTGGTCACTATGAAAAGCAGTAAAGAGGTTCCTTAAAAAATTGAAAATAGAGGTACGCCTGGGTGGCTCAATCAGTTAAGTGTCCAACTTCGGCTCAAGTCATGATCTCACAGTCAGTGAGTTTGAACCCCACGTCAGGCTCTGTGCTGACAGCTCAGAGCCTGGAGCCTGCTTCAGATTTTGTGTCTCCCTCTTTCTTTGCCCCTCCCCTGCTTGTACTCTGTCTCTCTCTCCCACAAAATTAACAAACCTTATAAAAGATTTTGAAAATAGAACTACTATATGATTCATCATCAATTACACTTCTGGGTATTATCTGGAAAAAAACCAAAAACACTAATCTGAAAAGATTTATGCACCCCATGTTTACTACAGTATTATTTACAATAGCCAAGATAGGAAAGCAACCTAAGTGTTCAGAGAAAGATCAAAGGATAAAGATGGTGTATGTGTATATATATGTGTGTGTGTGTGTGTGTGTATATATATATATGACATTGGAATAATATTGAAATGACATTGGAATAATACACACACACACACACACACACACACACCCCACATTGGAATATTACTCAGCCATTAAAAATGAAATCTTGCCATTTAGGACAACATGCACAGAACTAGAGGTATATGCTAAGTTAAATAAGTCAGAGAAAGACAAATATCTTATGGCTTCACTTACATGTAGAATTTGAAAAGCAAAAGAAGTGAACAAAAAGGAAAGAGACTCATAATACAGAGAAGAAACTGATGGTTGTCAGGGGGGAGGCAGGTACAGGCTTCCTACCTGGTAAAATAACTGGTGAAATAATTGAAAGAGATTAGAGGTACGATCTTCCAGTTATAGAATAAGTAAATTGTGGGGATATACTGTACAACAGAGGTAATATAGTCAACAATATTGTAACAACAATATTGTATGGTAATAGGTAGTCTATCACTAGATTCAGCCTGGTGATTTTGTAATGTATATAAATATGAAATCAATAGGTTGTATATCTAAAACTAATATGTCAATCATACTTCTAATGTCAATCATACTTCAAGAGAATTTTATAGATTTAAAATAAAACAGTGCTTGATATAAACATACATTTCAAATCTCTAATGCTTTATTCAATTAAAGTGAAATTATTAGAGAAAATCTAGTTTGAATATTATTTTTTCTATCTCTGTCAAAATTTCTTATTCTCATATGAAATGATTTCTTCTTAATAAGCACCAGGCAAATATAAAAGGGCTGTGATAGATAAATTATGTTGCTTAAGATCATTAATTACTAACAGCTCAATTATACTATGAGGTACCCACAATTCTCATGAAGCTTCAAAAATCCTTATCTTGGATTCTATTAGGTATACAATTCATTTAAATTACATTAATTATACAGATATTTAAATGAAGGAGAGATCATGCTTTCAATTTTCACAAGTAGAGACAATGATCAAAATATTTATGTACATATCACATATTTTGTTCTGTTGACATTCATAAAATAATTCATTTGCTCAGTACAATATTAGCACCTTTCCATGGAATAAAAAAGGCAAACCTAAATTTTCATGTTTGGATTTCTTTAAAGTATTTACATTAATTTTAGAAAGTTCTTTTTTTTTTTAATATCTAGTCCAATTTGGTCAACATTTTTTAGGAAATAAAATGTTCGAACTATTTTTAGCATTAACAAATGATACCTGTAAAATGCTTTAAAAATCATGGTCAGTGTTGCATTTGTAAGCCTAGACTTTAGAGCCTGACTCCTTGATTTCAATCCAAAGATATCTGGGCAAATGACATTAACATTATATCTCAGTTTACCCTTCTGTAGAATGGAAACAACACATATTCTAGTACAGATTTAAAGAGTGATATGTCATATGTTTAAAACAGTGCCTAAGACATGGTGCTATAGAAGTATTTTCTGTTACTATATATTCCTGGTTGGAAGGAGTTCAACTTAATATGCATATTAATGATGACCAAGTTCACCTGTATAAAATGGGTAGTGACAGTTTTTATCTTTAAAATTCCATGAAAATAGTATAAAGTGCCTTGCAGGCTAAGTTTTAAATTTGAAATTACTGACTTAAGGATAACTGCCCTTTGTCACATAACTGAACAGTGTAGCAGTGAAAAATCTCTTTATCCTTCAAGTTGTTACTAAAACCTATATGACCAATGACATAACTCTGACCATATGGGAACATACAGGGAAATTGAGACAACCATAAACAATAGTTTTTAGATCCAGCCACAGTTGGGGCTAGGATATGAGAATCCCAGGCAGGCAATGATGAAGAAATATAAATTAAACCAGTGTCTAATCTCTCAGATAATTTGCTCTTTCTCTCCACTCTTCCTTCCTGCTTTATATAAACCACCTCCCAGGACTGGTCAGGACATAGTGAACCCAATACTACAAGAAAACCTGTGTGGGAAAAAAACAAGGATCCCAGTAGGAAGTTTCTATGGAAAATGCAATGTCCTCACTTTCTTTTCTTGTCATTAAGAAAAACTAGAAAGATCCCATTCCAAACTCAATATACTTTCTTCATGTATGACAAACTCTTATCCAGGAGTTCTGACTATAATAAAATAGTGGGCTCCTCGAATACATTCAGTGAACAGCTACTTGCTTGTTAGAAATTCTTTTCCCTTATCATAGATGGTCTTTTAGGATATATCTTTTTAGGGTATTTTTAGGATTAATACATTGGATTTAAAATCCATTGTGACTTCATGTCATGGTGGATGGTTTGGGGCTTGGTAGAAATAGGAGAAAAAGAGAAAGAAAATATATGCAGATGATTCACTGTTGGATTGCTAGGTTAAATGTGCCCTGGCCAGTCCTGAGGAAGTGGCATATATGAAAAAGGAGAAGGAGGAATTAACTATACTTGGGTTATTGTGCTAGTTACTTTAAAGATTACATTCACATACATTTTCATATTTTACCATTGTGTTCTATATCTCTCAATCACCCAAAATTAGAGTCTTTAATCTCTCTTTTTTAGCCAAATCTCTATTGAATTTTGCTAACAATTTGCTGCTTTTCTTGGGTCATTTTAACCTGATTACTTCAAATCTGATCTTATTTTTAGGAATAGACTGACCTAAGGTACAATATATTCATTTTAGCTGAATATTCTTCTTGCTGCTGAAGTCTTCCTGCCAAATCTCTCTGCAGCTTAAAGCCACTGATACGCTGATCAGTGGGGAAAAATACTACAGAAAATATTTACTTATTAATTGCTAATTCTAGGTTTTATTTATATGCATGTATATCCTAGTAAGGCATATACATTTATAAAATTAACATATTCAGAAACCTCATTTAATACTTTAAACTTTACCCTGGGGTAGAACTGGTTTGACTCCACTTTTCTCTCTCATTCTCTGGCCCACTCCGCAAGAGCAGGGACAGTGATCTTGGTGCAGTCAGTAGAAGGCAGACGTCTTAGTAAACCAGTGACTATGGTATTCAAGCCTTGAATATGTGAGTGTTAACTATAGTTTGGAAGTTACAAAAATACTAAGATGTGATTTTTCTTTTAGGTGGGAAATGAGAAAGGATGAAAGACTAGAAGAGGAAGAAAAAGCAATGCTGGAACATTTAAAACAATTTTGCACCATCCAGAACTCTTCTGTCTCAGATAACACAGAGGAACCATAATCTGCAGAAAACAGCAACAGCTTTATTTTAGGAAATAATCACATGTAATGGAGTAGGATTTTTACTATAGTCAGAATGAACCTCAGATGTGCTGTGAAGCATGAAACCAATAACTGAGTAATCTCTGAAATGAAAAGGAGACACCATATAAAGAATAAAGTGCTACATATTTTTTACTTTAAAAATAATTTCAAAATGTTTTTTCTTTCCTCAGTTTTTCTCTTTATATAACTGCTGCCATCTCGTGTTCCCTTTGAATTATTTTTTTTTCTTCTTTCAGTCTTGAAGTATCTATGACAACAGACAAAATGTTTGGAAATCTTTTCCCTAAGGATTTTTAAATACAGCATTTGGATGTTAAGTTGAATGGAGTAACACAGCCCCTTGAGGGTTGACTGAAAATTTCAATGTAATTTTATACCTGTAGCCCAAGTCCAGGTCTTAGTCGCTTTTAAAACCCACCAGTGTACCACCCTCCTTTTCCAAAGCCACTTCCTCATGCAGTTTATCTTAATCATAGCCACAAAGACATTCTCCTGATATATAACTTTAGTCCTATCTCTGTCTATAATGGTTTTTCAAACATCATATTTTAACTTTCAATCATATGCTTTCAGATCCCATACCCAGTGTCTCCGTGTTTAGGCAACTGCCTATTATCCTCTTGGTTCAAGCCACACACTTACCATTTTTCCCAACTGGAAACCATCTTTCTCCCCAAATAGCATTTAAAACTCATTACAGCAATCCCATAGTTTCTGTTACTTTTCTTATTTCTAGTACGTTCACATACACATGTACACACACACACACACACACACACACACAATGGAATGGGTTCTAGAGTCCTCCATATCTAGTTATAATTACTATAGCCTTCCTAGTAGTGCATGGTATTCGATTATAAAGACCTCAAAGGGTTTATAATATGAAGTCTCCCTCTTTAAGGGGTTCCATAGTTTCCCCAATACCTGCTACAGAGTTAACCATCTAGTGGATAATTAATACATAAATTAATTAATAATTAATCCAAACAGTTGTTTGAATGAGTGTCATTAAAAAAAGAAGACAATGAGACTGTTGAGCAATCTACAGGACATCTGGGAGAAGCCTTATCTATTTTAGAGCATATGACATTGAACATTATGTTTCTGATGTTCTCAGATTGTCCATGTTCCCACATTCTGTGATTTTTATATAATATGTGTAGGCTAGATAATTTCCAAAGGAAAGTACTTATGCATTTTTTTTAAAAACTAAAATCTTAAGAGTGCAGAGGAGGCCACCTTAGAAAATCTCTTGCATTATTTCCTACAGAAAAACATATAAATGGCCATGTAGCCAGATGTCTACCAAGTAACACATTTTATTTCTAAAAAATGTACTTTTGTTGGTCAGTATAATCACAAACCAAGTGTTTTAAGACAATGTTGAAATAATTTCTAAAACTTCTATATAGACCACTTAAAAATGGTAAGAAATATTTATGAGAATTGAACTTTCCACCTAGTCTTACCTATGAACACTAATCTTACCTGTAGTAACACTGTAACAATCAAATTAATCAATTCTCTTCTTTCAGCTTTGTGATGCTTTGTGTAAATCTGCACACTGTATTTTATTAGAATGACACTAAAATAGAAAGTCAAAATAAAATAAACTGAGCCAATAAACTAAGTAGTCTTATAAAGTAAAGGATTTCATATTAGGGTTCTTTGTCTTCTAATATGTTAAAGATCATCTTTCAACACTATTCTTTTTTTTACTGAATCTGTACATTTCTATAGTGATCCTGAGAAGCGACTTATTTCCTATAGAAAAAAAATTATGGCTCCATATGAAAGGAAATAAGAATAGTAAGGGGAGAAGGAGATGAGGAGGAAGGAGAATAATGTGGAAAACAGAAGAGCTTACAGATGAATTCTTTTCTCTATTTGCTCTGTGAAATTAGTGCAGTCATAAGTGGAAGTAAATGTATAACTGGAAATATTAAATAAGATATTGCTTTATCAGGTTATTTTGACTTTATACTCAACATGTTTCTTAAAATATGATAAGAATAGTATTTCAAAACAGTTATTCTTTCCCATGTTTATTTTGCATTTGTGTAAGTTAACAACAGGAATTAAGCCTAATACTTTATTAAGTCCCAGTATACTTATTACAAAAATATTATCTTCCTTCTGTGTTCTGTTTAACTGTATTTTATGTAATTATTAAGATGTATCTAGGTTATAAGTTACTATGTGAACCAGTATGAATTAATTTCTAATAAAATATAGATAATACTGTGTATTTCAGGTGTTTTTACATTTTTGTCATCACTATCAAACATTCTTTATAGAACTATCCACCAAGAAATGTGAAAAATAAATCTCTTATTTTGTCTACCAATATGTGCTTACTCAAAGTATTCTATTATCCCAGTTCACAATTCCTGAGTTAGAGAGAACTGGTAATTTGTAATCAGCATTTCTTATTATAAAAACTCTTTAAGATTTTTTAATGCTTTTCATTATGCTTGAAATATTTCATAATTAAAAACATAAAAAATCTGTATTTAGAAAAGGCAAGAAATCTGGTCACATGCTACAATGGGGATGAACTTTGAGGACATTATGCTAAGGGAAATAAGACAGAAAAAGACAAACACTGTATGATTCCACTTATATATGGTACCTAAACTAGCCAAATTTATAGAGACAGAAAGTAAAATGGTAGTTATGTGGGGCCAGGGAAAATAAGAGTTGTTTAATGAGTAGAGAGTTTTAGTTTTATAAGATAGAAAAGTTCTGGAGCTCTGTTTCACAACATTGTGAATATACTTAACACTATTCAACTATACACTTAAAAATGTTAAGATGGTAGATTTTGTTACTTTTTTTTTTTTTTTTAAAACCACACACACTTCCCCAAAACTGCTGTACATTTCATTCACTTGCAATGAAATTCCATTGCAAACTGCTTAATAAGATGCCCGGAAGCTCTTAAGTTTTAATAGGGAGCTATGAGAACAGCAATATTTAGCATCAGCTTTTATGACATACAATGACAAAACTATCTGGCTTGCTTTTGAGAAATGGTTTCAACAGCACCATCAGTAAAGCAGTAAACACTTGTTTACCCAGAATTTAAAGAATTCAATACCTTATAAAACACTTTTCCTCTCAAAATATTACTTGCAAATATAAAGACCTGTATTAATACCAATTACTGCACAAAAGTACTGACAAAATCTGGAAGCTTAAAATGGTTTACATTATTTCACAGTCTCTTGTGTCAAGTCTCTTATACCTGGGCATGGTTTAGGATATCACACAGTTGCAATGAAAGTATCAACCAGGGCTGTGGTCTCATCTGAGGCTCAACTGGGGAAATATCCACTTCAAAGCTCACATGGTTGTTGACAACATTCATTACCCTGCAGTCTATCAGACTAAGGACCACACTTACTGCCATGTATCTCTTCCCATAATGGCCTCTTGCTTCCTCAAGGTCAGCCAAGGGAAAAGAATCTCCTTGAAAGATTAATGTTGCAGGGGCACCTGGGTGGCTCAGTTAGTTAAGCAACTGACTTCGGCTCAGGTCATGATCCCGTGGTTTGTGAGTTCAAGCCCCATGTGGGCTCTATGCTGACAGTTGGAGCCTTGAGTTTGCTTCAGATTCTGTGTCTCTCCCTCTCTCTGCCCCTCCCCTACTTGTTCTTATTCTCTCTCTCTCTCTCTCTTGCTCTCTCAAAAATAAACATTTACAAAATTTTTTAAAAAAGATCAATGTTACAACTCTATGTAATGTAATTAAACACATTTAACCATGCATATTCTCTTACCTTTAACAAATGCTAATGATCAAAAGCAAAACACTCATCCCGCTTTTGCTCAGGGGAAAGGATAATACAACAGCATGAATGTCAGGAGGGGAGTATGATGGGAGCCACTCTGGAGTCTACCCACCACAAATTGGAATTTAGGCACTGAAATATCCTTTATGAGGGTAACCATGTTGAGAAGTGCAAGTAGAGATGAACTAGGAATAAAGAGCCAGGACTTAATATTTATTGCCATTTATCAAGCAGCTACAGTAAACCAGGCTCTTTGCAAAACAATGTATATAAAATAGTCAATTAAATTCTTTCTAAGCCACTATTGAGAATTGTACTCAGTCGCACTTGAGATAATAAGAAAATGAGTTCTAGAAATGTGAAAAAACTGACTCAGATTTTAAATGCAAATGCACAGAGAGGTTCTAGCTCAAGATGGCCATATAAAAAGATCCTGAGCTCACCTCCTCCCATGGATGCACTGAATCTACAGCTAAATATGGGACAATTTCTTTTGGGGATAAAAAAAAAAAAAACTAAAAACTTGCTAAGAAACAACCACACATCAGGCAAATAAGAAAAAGACCACATCAAAGTGGGTAGGAAAAGATTGAAACATATGCTTACCGTAAAACCTACCCTTGGCTTGACAACACACAATCAAGAGGGAACTCAAAAACCACAGCTTCTTCCTAAGTAGTGAAGGGTTTGAACCCCAAATAGGGCACTTCAACTTTTAAGAACTGCAGCTAAAAGATGAGCTTCAAAACAGCTAGCTTTGAAAATCAATGCTTGCATATACAAGACCCAGAAGTCTACAGTGATCTGAGAAACGAGTCTTAGAGACTCTCACACTCAGATTTACCTGCCTCACACCCAGGTTCAGAAGTAGCTGATCCTGACCAGACTTCACGGTAAAGAATCTCATTTGTTAAAAAAAAAAAAAAAAAAAAAAAAAATCACTACAATGCATTGTGCTTGTGAGCTTTTTCAAAAACCTAGGCATTCCCCTATCCCCAAAGTGGGTACCATCGTTACTCCCCACTATGTTGGTCTCCAGTCTATGGGCATCATTCTTTTTTCTTTCCATGGGCCCCACCTTCACAAATCCTCAACCTTACTCTAGCCAGTGGGTGCCATCTATACACTCTCCCTTTGCACACTATCTTCCAGAGGGGAACTTTTACACCTGTTTGGTGCCCCAGTTTTTATGACTGCCACCCAAGGAATGATCTTTTATTGTCTGACTTCGGAGGCGGGTGGGGTGGTTTGTGTTCCTGGGTCCTATGGGTCTGTAACAGTCGAAGAGAACATAAGGGCAGACTACTACCCTTAGGGCACTACACAGATGGCAGATGAAACACCCCAGTATTTCTGAGAAAGAAGCCTAACTGCTTGTTTAGGAGCTTAGGCCTGAGAGACAGGCAGCCTTTTGTTCTGGCACACATTGAGGGTCCTACAGAGAAACTCTCCAGGAGTAGAGGCCAGTAAGTGCAACTGTGCTCTCCGCCTCACTCCAGCTCACTGTTATCTCCCAGAAAGGAGCTTAAGTCCTTGTCTGGCATCACAATTTTTGTGGCTGCCACCAGGGTTCACATCTACATCATCTGGCTCTGGTAGCCAGTGGGGATTATGGTTACAGATCCCACTGGAAACTAAGGAATGGAGAAGGAGTTCTTAAATGCCTTCCACTCCCAGGAACAGAAAAAGGCAACAGACCCAAGAATTTAATCTTCTGTGAAAGAGGCCTATTAGTTTATCATCATAGCTACAACCTGAGGGGCAGGCTTCTCTAACTGAATACACATCTCAGGGCTATGTGTAATGCTTTCCAGAAACCTTGAAGGGTGAACACTATCTTCCTATCTTGCTTCAGAGCAGCAGCATCTCTTGGAGGGGAGCTTTTACACACAACTGATGAAGTGATTTTACTTCTGGTGCTCTGGCTTTTTCTGCTGCCATGCAGGGGATGCCCCTTGACTGCTTGGCTCTTGTGGCCAGAGGAAGCTTATGTCCCTGGGTCCCACAAGACTGTAACAATTGGAGGGACAGTTCTTGGTGGGCTGCCATCCTAAGGGCATAGCAGAGACAGGAGACTAAAGCATACTTCCAGCATTTCTGTGAAAGAGGCCTTTTGCTTGTCCTGGTCCTTCATTCACCCTGAGGAGTAGGCTTCAGATCAGGCACAGATCTAGATGTCTACGGAGATGCTCACAGTTAGCACAGGCCAAGGGATACTCTCCCTTAGCCTTGCTACAGCTTGCCAGTATCTCCCAGAAAGGAGCTTATATACTCATCTGGAGCCCCAATCTTTGTACCTTCTGCCTAGAGAAACACCTCTAGATACCTTGGCTCTGGTTGCAAGTGGGGCTTATGCTTGGAGTCCCATAGAACTATATTTATTTATATACTTTAAAAGTTGCTGTTTGATGGACTGGGTGCCCACGCCTGAGACAAATCAACAAGGAAACACCAGCCTTAATGTCACATTAGACCACATGGACTTAATGTATATACACACAACATGTCATCCAACAGCAGAGTACACAATCTTCTCAAATCCACATGGAACATTCTATAGGAAAGATCAAAGATTAGGCCACAAAAATAGTCTTAATAAATTTAAGAAGTCTGAAATCCTATCAAGCATCTTTTCTGACCACAATGGTATGAAACTAGAAACCAATTACAAGAAGAAACTAGAAAATTCACAAATATGTGGTAAACAACATGCTACTGAACAACCAATGAATCAAAGAAATCAACAGACATAAAACGCTACATTTAAACAAATGAAAATGGAAATACAACAAACAAAACTTATGGGATTCAGCAAAAGAAGTTCTAAGAGGAAAGTTCATAGCGATAAATGCCTTTATCAAGATCAAGAGAAGGACCTGAATGTGAGACAGGTAACTATCAAAACATTAGACAAGAAAGCAGGAAACAACCTCCTTGACCTCAACCACAGCAATATCTTACTTGACACATCCCCAAAGGCAAGAGAACCAAGAGCAAAAATGAACTATTGGAATCTCATCAAGATAAAAAGCTTCTGCACGGCAAAGGTAACAATCAATAAAACTAATAGGCAACCGATGGAATGGGAAAAGATAGTTGCAAACGACATACCAGATAAAGGACTAGTATCCAAAATCTATAAGGAACTCACCAAACTCCACACCCAAAAACCAAATAATCCACTGAAGAAATGGGCAGAAGACATGAACAGACACTTTTCCAAAGAGGACATCCAAATGGCCAACAGACACATGAAATGATGCTCAGCGTCACTCATCATCAGGGAAATACAAATCAAAGACACACTGAGATACCACCCCATGCCAGTCAGAGTGGCTAAAATGAACAAATCATCAGACTATAGATGCTGGCGAGGATGTGGAGAAACAGGCATACTCCTACACTGTTGGTGGGAATGTAAATTGGTGCAGCCCCTCTGGAAAACAGTGTGAAGGTTCCTAAAAAAATTTAACAATAGGACTCCCCTATAACCCAGAAAGAGCACTGCTAGGAATTTACCCAAGGGATACAGAAGTATCCCATGGGGCACATGTACCCTAATGATCACAGCAGTGCTTTCAACAATAGCCAAATGATGGAAAGAGCCTAAATGTACATCAACTGACGAATGGATCAAGAAGACGTGGTTTATCTATACAATGGAATACTACTATATGGCAATGAGAAAGAATGAAATCTGGCCATTTGTAGCAACATGGATGGAACTCAAGGGTGTTATGCTAAGCGAAATAAGTCAGGCAGAGAAAGATAGATACCATATGTTTTCACTTATAAGTGGAACAGGAGAAACTTAACAGAGGACCATGGGGGACTTTTACATTAACAAGGAATAAATTTAATGCTCTGGACAATGAAATGCTAACTTTCTTTCTGGTCCTCCAGATAGATTAACTTGAATTTTCCCTGCTCAGACCACTTCCTGTTTTTATATTCCTTCAGCCAGTGATATCCGAGACCATAATTCTAACAGAGAGTTTTCTCAGGAAGCTTTGCTTTTACGAGAAGGGGAGAAAATAGTTAGGAAAAGGGAGGAAGGCATACCATGAGAGACTCTTGAATACTGAGAACAAACTGAGGGCTGATGGTGGTGGAGGAGAGAGGAAGGGGGATGATGGGCACGGAGAAGGGCACTTGGTGGGATGAGCACTGGGTGTTATATGGAAACCAAACTAACTTTATACCTCAAGGAACTAGAAAAATAAAAACAAACAAAACCCTAAATTAGTAGAAAGAGGAAAATAACAAAAATCAGAAAAAATAAGAAATAAAATAGAGACTAAAAAGGCAGTAGAAAAGATGAATAAAACTAAGAGCTGATTCTTTGAAAAGAGAAAGAAAATTAATAAAAACTTAGCTTAAGAAAAAGAGAGGACTCTTGCTTCGGATTCTGTCTCCCTCTCTCTCTCTCTCTCTGTCCCTCTCCCACTCACACACTCTCTCTCAAAAGTGAATAAACATTAAAAAAATTAAAAAGAAAAAGAACAGACTCAATAAATACATCAGAAATGAAAAAGGAGACATTACAACNACTCACCAAACTCCACACCCAAAAACCAAATAATCCACTGAAGAAATGGGCAGAAGACATGAACAGACACTTTTCCAAAGAGGACATCCAAATGGCCAACAGACACATGAAATGATGCTCAGCGTCACTCATCATCAGGGAAATACAAATCAAAGACACACTGAGATACCACCCCATGCCAGTCAGAGTGGCTAAAATGAACAAATCATCAGACTATAGATGCTGGCGAGGATGTGGAGAAACAGGCATACTCCTACACTGTTGGTGGGAATGTAAATTGGTGCAGCCCCTCTGGAAAACAGTGTGAAGGTTCCTAAAAAAATTTAACAATAGGACTCCCCTATAACCCAGAAAGAGCACTGCTAGGAATTTACCCAAGGGATACAGAAGTATCCCATGGGGCACATGTACCCTAATGATCACAGCAGTGCTTTCAACAATAGCCAAATGATGGAAAGAGCCTAAATGTACATCAACTGACGAATGGATCAAGAAGACGTGGTTTATCTATACAATGGAATACTACTATATGGCAATGAGAAAGAATGAAATCTGGCCATTTGTAGCAACATGGATGGAACTCAAGGGTGTTATGCTAAGCGAAATAAGTCAGGCAGAGAAAGATAGATACCATATGTTTTCACTTATAAGTGGAACAGGAGAAACTTAACAGAGGACCATGGGGGACTTTTACATTAACAAGGAATAAATTTAATGCTCTGGACAATGAAATGCTAACTTTCTTTCTGGTCCTCCAGATAGATTAACTTGAATTTTCCCTGCTCAGACCACTTCCTGTTTTTATATTCCTTCAGCCAGTGATATCCGAGACCATAATTCTAACAGAGAGTTTTCTCAGGAAGCTTTGCTTTTACGAGAAGGGGAGAAAATAGTTAGGAAAAGGGAGGAAGGCATACCATGAGAGACTCTTGAATACTGAGAACAAACTGAGGGCTGATGGTGGTGGAGGAGAGAGGAAGGGGGATGATGGGCACGGAGAAGGGCACTTGGTGGGATGAGCACTGGGTGTTATATGGAAACCAAACTAACTTTATACCTCAAGGAACTAGAAAAATAAAAACAAACAAAACCCTAAATTAGTAGAAAGAGGAAAATAACAAAAATCAGAAAAAATAAGAAATAAAATAGAGACTAAAAAGGCAGTAGAAAAGATGAATAAAACTAAGAGCTGATTCTTTGAAAAGAGAAAGAAAATTAATAAAAACTTAGCTTAAGAAAAAGAGAGGACTCTTGCTTCGGATTCTGTCTCCCTCTCTCTCTCTCTCTCTGTCCCTCTCCCACTCACACACTCTCTCTCAAAAGTGAATAAACATTAAAAAAATTAAAAAGAAAAAGAACAGACTCAATAAATACATCAGAAATGAAAAAGGAGACATTACAACAGATATCACACAAACACAAAGGATCTCATAAGAGACTACTATGAAAAATTACTCATCAACAGATTTGGCAATCTAAAAGAAATGGATAAGTTTCTTAGAAAAACAAAACAACAACAAAACAACTAAGGATGACTCACAAAGAAACAGAAAATGTGAACAGACCAATTACTTGCAAGGTGATTGATTCAGTAATCAAAAACCTTCCAATAAAGTCCAGGACCAGACTGACCACCCAGTGATTCTACAATCATTCAAAGAAGAATTAATACCAATTCTTCTCAAACTCTTCCTAAAAAACAGAAGAGGGAACACTTCCAAATTTATTTTATAAGGCCAGTATTACCCTGATACCATAACCAAAGAAGGATGACCAAAAAATTATAGTCTACATTCTTTGATGAGCATAATAGAAGAAAATGTCAATAAAATATTGGCAAACTGAATTCATCAATACATTAGCAGGATCATACACCATGATCCAGTGGGGTTTATTCCATGGATGTGAGGAAGGTTTAACATCTACAAATAAATCAATGTGATATACCACATGAACAAAATGAAGGATAAAAATCATGATCATCTAAACAGTTACAGAAAAAGACATTTGACAAAATTCAACATTAATTTGTGATAAAACCTGGCTATAGAGAAAATGTACTTCAACATAGCAAAGGCCATATATGACAAGCCCACCACAAACATCATACTCACTGGTGAAAAGCTCAAAGCTTTCCTTCCAAAATCAGGAATAAGACAATGATGCACACTCCTGCCACTTTAATTTAGCATAGTATTGGAAGTTGTAACTACAGAAATTATGCAAGGGGGAAAAAAAGCCATTCAAATCATAAAGGAAGTAACACTATCGCTATTTACAAATAACTTGATTTTATAACAAAAAATCCTAAAGACTACCAAAAACTTTTTGAACTAATCAATGAATTCAGTAAAGTTACAGGACACAAAACTTTAACCAGAGAACTTTAAGATGTGTGCACTCAGAACTCTAAGGCACTAATAAAATAAACTGAAAGAGATAGAAATAAATGGAATGATATTTTGTGCTAATGGATTCGAAGAATCAACACTGGTAAAATGTCCATAACACCCAAAGCAAGCTACAGAATCAATGTAATCCTTATCAAAGTACTGATGATTATTTTCATAAAAAAAGAATGAATAATTTGAATAGAACTATAAAAGACCCTGAATATCAACGACAATCTTGAGAAAGAACAACAAAGCTGGAGGTATATTTCCTCATTTCAAACTCTATCAGAAAGCTATAGTTATCAAAATAGTATGGTATTGGGATGCTTGGGTGGCTCAATCGGTTAGGCCTCCAACTCTTGACTGTGCCTCAGTTCCTCAACTCACAGTTCTGAGATCCAGCCTTGCATTGGGCTCCATGCTGGGCATGGAGCCTGCTAAAGATTCTCTTCCTCTCCTTCTGCCCCTCACCTCCTGGAATGTGCACATGTACTCTCCCCTCCCCTCCAAACAACAACATCAACAAAACTGTAAGGTATTGGCATTAGAAGAGACACAAAGAACAATGAAACAGATTAGAGACACCAGAAATAAACCCAATCTTATATGCCTAATTAGCTTACAACAAAGAGGCCAACTGACAGTCTTTTCAATAAATGGTGATGGGAAAACTGGACAGTCACATCCCAAAGAACAAAAGTGGACCCCCATCTTATACCATAAACAAAAATCAACTCAAAATGGGTCAAAGCCCTATGTAAGACCCAAACCATAAAACTTCTAATAGAAAACACAAGTAATCAGTTCCTTGACATGTCTTTGTAATAATTTTCTGAACCTGGCACCAGACATAAAGGCAACAAAAGTGAAAATAAACAAGTGAGACTACAACAAACTAAAAGGCTTCTGCAAAGCAAAGAAAGCCATCAAATGAAAATGCAACCTACTGTATGGGTGATAATATTTGCATATTACATATCTGATAAGGGGTTAAATATCCAAAATATTTTAAATCTCATACAACTCAATAGCAAAGAAGTTTTGAGTGAAAAATGAAGAGAAAAATTGAATAGTTTTCCAAAAACAGATTGCTAAGTATGTGAAATATTCTCAACATCAGTAATCATCAGGAAAATGCGAATAAAAATCCCAATGAGATATAACATTACATCTGTTAGAATGCCCACCATCAAAAAATTTTAAAAGACCAGAAATAGGGGCACCTGGGTGGCTCAGTCGGTTAAGCATCCGACTTCAGCTCAGGTCATGATCTCATGGTTCGTGGGTTCAAGCCCCGTGTCAGGCTCTGTGCTGACAGCTAGCACAGAGCCTGGAGCCTGTTTCAGATTCTGTATTTCCCTCTCTCTCTGATCCTCCCCTCCTCACACTGTCTCTCTCTCTCAAAAATAAATAAAACATTTTTTAAAAATTTAAAAAAAAGAACAGAAATAACAAGTGTTGGTGAGGATGTTGAGAAAAGGGAACCCCTAACTCACTGTTGGTGGGAATGGAAATTTGTCCTGCTATGATGGAAAACAGTATGGAATTTCTTCAAGTGATTAAAAATAGGAATACCATAAGATCCAACAATTCTAATTCTGGGTATTTATATGAGGAAAATTAAAGCACTAACAACAACAAAAAATGGAATCCCATATTCATTCCAGCATCATTCACAACAGCCAAGACATCGAAACAATCTTTTTTTTAAAATGTTTATTTTTGAAAGAGACAGACAGACAGAATGTGAATGGGGGAGGGGCAGAGGGAGACGGAGACACAGAATCCAAAGCAGGCTCCATGCTCTGAGCTGTCAGCACAGCCTGACATGGGGCTCGAATCCATGAACCATGAGATCATGACTTGAGCTTAAGTCAGACACTCAACTGACTGTGCCACCCAGGTGCCCCAAAGCATTGAAACAATCCTAAGTGTCCAACAATGAACAGATGAAGAAAATGCGTGCGTGCGTACACACACACACACACAAACACACACACACACATACAGGAATATTATTCAGCCATAAAAAATGAAATTTGTCATTTGTGACAACATGGATCCTCTTTTTCTCAGATGAAAAAAAACCTCAAATACTGTATGATATTACTTTTATGTGGAATCTAAACCAAACACAAACTGCTGGATACAGAAAACAAATTGGTGATTGCAGAAATGGGATCAGATAAAAAAATGGGTGAAGGGGGTCAGGAGCACAAACAAGTTGTAAAATAAGACATGGGGTTGTAATACGCAATTGATGACTATATATAAAAATATGGTACTTCCTATTTTAAGTTACTGAGAGTAAATCTTAAAAATTCTCATCACCAAAAAAAAAATTAACAATGTATGGTGAGGGATGTTAACTAGACTTTTTGCGGTAATCATTTCACAGTATATACAAATATCAACCCATTACGTTGTACACCTGAAACTTATATGATGTTCTATGTCATTTATATGTCAATTTAAAAAAAAAAGATGCACAGCAAAGCCCAGGCTTCAACACTGCCTCTAACCCAACCACGAAGTATTGGTAAGTGGAGTATAATAAATAAAAAAACAGAATACCAGAGCTGGAGTCGAAAGTAAAATTAACAGACCAGAAATGAAGAGAGATTCAAGTTGGCCCAAAATGCACACCTGATACTTTCTTCCAGCACACAGCTGGATAAATTCTAGACACACTCCCCCAAAGAAAAGTTCAAAAACAAAATGCATTTAAGGGCTCTGGAAATGGCCCATGTACAAACATCAAATAAAGAACTATCTAGTCCAGAAAAATCCATGAAAATTTGCTAGGAAAAGCGATAGTGTGGTATCTGAACCAAGACCACCCACTTCTTAATTGTTCCCAGAAAGGCAGAGACTCCATCTTAGAAGGTTACAGCAAAGAACACAGAGTTCCCTTTGCCGGACCCTCCCATTCTGAGGACTTCCCGAAAAGAACAGGATTTCAGCATTTGTCATCTGGTCTGTTGCTGAGGTTAAATCCCTGCCAACCACAGTTAAAAGGTGGGGGCTCTCTCCTTCTGCTCAGCTCCCACTCATGGAATGGAAGCTCTACCTTAGGTGAAAATACTGGCGCCTAGATCCTTTTTTTTCTTTCTCATGAGAGAGTGGTTCCACTAAGAAAAATTTTTGTGATGTCCAATTTACTAAACTTTTCTTTTATGGTTCATATTTTTTACAACTTAAGAAATTTTTGCCGGGGCACCTGGGTGGCTCAGTCGTGAAACGTCCGACTTCAACTCAGGTTGTGATCTCACAGTTCGTGGGTTCAAGTCCCATGTTGGGCTCTGTGCTGACAGCTGGCTCAGAGCCTGGGGCCTGTCTCGAATTCTGTGTCTCCCTCTCTCTCTGACCCTCCCCTGCTCATGCTGTCTCTCTCTCTCTCTCTCAAACACAAATAAAGCATGGGGCGCCTGGGTGGCTCAGTCNGCCGAAGACATGAAGTTATGATATTCTCTCCTAAAAGCTTTATTGTTTTTACCATTTGCATTTAGGTGTATGACCCATTTTGAACTTTTTGTATACGACATAAGGTAAGAGGTCAAGTTCTTCTTTTAGAGTCTTTAAGAATAGAAGTTACTGGTGCACCTGGGTGGCAGAGTTGGGTAAGCATCTGACTCCAGCTCAGGTCATGATCACAGGTCCATGTGTTTGAGCCCCATATTGGGCTCTGTGCTGACAGCTTAGAGCCCAAAACCTGCTTCAAATTCTGTGTCTCCCTCTCTCTGTTCCTCCCGTGCTTCTGCTCTGTTTCTTTGTTTCCCAAAAATGAATAAATGTTAAATTTTTTTAAATGGAAGTTATTTACTTTGACAGATTTTCTCATGTTTGGAATTTGTAATATTTCCCTGATAGTATTTAATATTCTTAGAAAGTTTGCTTTTGAAAAACTTTGAAATACACTGTTGAGATTTATTCATTGTTGTATCAGTGGCTTATTTCTGTTGCTGAGTATAGGCATATACCTCAGAGGTATTGCAGGTTCTGTTTTAGACTATCACAATAAAGTAAATGTCAGAATAAAGTGAGTCAAGTAAATTTTTTGGCTTCCCAGTGCAAATTAAAATATTACTATCCTTTGGTCTATTAATTATATAATAGCATGTCTAAAAACTGTACATACCTTAATTAATACATTATGGCTAAAAATACTAACCATTATCTTTTTAAAAAATTATTTTAGAGAGACAAGAGTAAGAGCAGGGGAGAGGGACAGAGGGAAAGAGAGAGAGAATCTCAAGCAGGCTCCAAGCTCAGCATGGAGCCTGATGGTGTGTCTTGATTCCACAACCCTGGGATCATGACCTGAGACAAAATCTAGACTTGGATGCTCAATGAACTGAGCCATCCAGGTGCCCCTGCTAACTATTATCTGAGCTTTCAGTGTGTCACAATCTCTCTGCTAGAAGCTATTGCCTTCATGTTGATGGCTGCTGATTGATCAGTGAGATAGCTGCTGAAGGCTGGGGTCTTCTTCCCTAGAACAAGACAATGAAGTTTGTCTCTGTGGTGCGTGATGTTGTTTAATAGTGTTATATATACAGATCTTCCTTTAACTGGAGTCAATCCTCTCAAACCCTACTGTTGCTTTTAATTAACTAAGTTCATGTAATAATCTAATTTCTTTGCTATCATTTCAACAATCTTCACAGCATCTTTACCAAGAGTGGATTGCATCTCAACAAATTACTTTCTTTGCTAATACTTAAGAAGCAACTCCTCATGCATTAAAGTTTTATCATGACAATTCAGTCATATTTCCAGGCTCCACTTCTAATTCTAGTTCTCTATTTCCACCACATGTGCAGTTAGCTCCTCCACTAAAGTTTTGAGCTCCTCAAAGTTAACCATGAGAACTGGAATCAACTTCTTCCAAACTCCTGTTCTTGCTGATATTTTTACCTTTTCCCACAAATCACAACTGTTCTTTATGGAATCCTAGACAGTGAATCTTTTCTATAAAGTTTTCAAGTGACTTTCCCCAGATATATCAGAGTACTCCCTATCTATGGCTGCTATAGCCTTTAGGTATGCATTGCTTAAAAAGCACTTGAAAGTTGAAATTACTCCTTAATCCATGTGCTAAAGAATAGATGTTGTGTTATTAGGTTTGAAAACATTAATTTTGTTGGACATCTCTAGCAGAATTCTTGGATGACCAGGTGCATGGTCAATGAACAGTGATATTTTGAAAGAATCTTTTTTTTTTTTTAGTAGGTATAAAGAGTGGACTTAATATTTAGTAAACCGTGTTGTAAACAGATATGCCATCATGCAGACTCTGTTGTTTTACTTCTAGAAGACAGAGCAGAGTTAAGATAACTCCTAAGGGCCCAAGGATTTTCAGAATGGCAAATGAGCACTAACTTCAACTTAAGTCACCAGCTGCATGGCCCCTCATAAAAAAAGTCAGCCTGCCCTTGGAAGTTTTGAAGCCAGGAACTGAACAACTTCCTCTCTCTAGCTATAAAAGTCCCAGATATCATCTTCTTCCAATATAAGGTTGTTTTGTCTACATGGGAAATGTGTTATTTAGTGCAGCCACTCATGAATCACCTTAGCTAGACTTTCTAGGTAACTTGCTGCAGCTTCTATATCAGCACTTGCTGCTTCATCTTGCACTTTTACGTTATAGAGATGGCTTCTATTCTTAAACCTCATGAACTTCTGCTAGCATCCAAATTGTTACCTGCAACTTGCTCATTTCTCTCAGCTTTCATAGAATTAAGGAGAGTTAGAGCTTGGCTCTGGTGTAGGTTTTGGCCTAAGGCAATGTTGTGATCTTCTATCCGGACCACCAAAATTTCCTCCATGTCAGCAAGAAGGCTGTATCACTTTCTTATCATTTGTGTCTTCCCTGGAGTAGTACTTTTATTTCCTTCAAGATATTTGCATTCACAACTTGGCTTACTGCCGGATCCAAGAGACCTAGCTTTCAGCCTATCTTGGCTTTCAACAAGCCTTCTTTACTAAGCTTAATCATTTCTAGCTTTTGATTTAAAATGGGAGATATGCAATTCTTCCTTTCACTTGAGCACTTAAAGGCCAATGCCTCAGTGACTCAGTTGGTCAAGCGTCCAAATCTTGATTTCAGCTCAGGTCATGATCTAAAGGTTGTGAGATGGAGCACCACATTGGATTCAATGCTAACAGAGTGGAAACTGCTTGGATTCCCTCTCTCCCTCTCTCTCTGACCCTCCCCGGCTTGTGCTGTCAAAATAAATAAATAAATAAACATTGAAAAGAAAGGGTATTTTAGGGTTATTAATTGGCCTAATATCACCATTGCTGTGTCTCATGGAATACTGAGGACTGAGGAGAGGGAGAGGAATGGAGGGAATGGCTAGATATTGGAGGAGTCAGAACATACACATTTATCAATTAAGCTCAGTCTTATATGGGCATGGTTTGTGGCACCCCAAAAACAATTACAATAGTAACATGAAAGATCAAAAATCACAGGTTGCCATAACCAATAATGAAAAAAATAAAAAATGCAAGATTTTTCTTATGCAATAATGCAAAATATGACAGAGATATGAGTGGGCAAATGCTGTTGGAAAAATTGTGCTAATAGACTTGCTCAATGCTAGACTGCAACATACCTTCAATTTGTAAAACATGCATTATTTGCAAAGCACAGTAAAGTGAGGCTTGCCTGTAGCATTCTACAACATGAATATGCCAAAATTTGTTTATCTATGTCCCAATTTGATGGCTACCTTGGCTGTTTATAGTTTGAGACTATTATGAAAAAAACTTCTATGAACATTCTTACACATTTTAATTATTGGCTTTTTAGCTATTCCTCTGCATTTTCTGGGGTTCCTCTAAGTATTAAAACATATATTCTTTTTTAAAATATATTTTAATGTTTTATTTATTTCTGAGAGAGAGAGAGAGACAGTGTGAGCAGAGGAGGTTCAGAGAGATGGAGACACATAATCTGAAACAGGCTCCAGGCTCTGAGCTAGCTGTCAGCACAGAGCCTGATGCGGAGCTCGAACCCAAAAACTGTGAGATCATGACCTGAGCCGAAGTCGGACACTTAACCGACTGAGCCACCCAAGTGCCCCTAAAACATATATTCTTAACTCACTACAGAGTGTATATCCTATACTACTTATCTCGTCTTGCCCTTTATAATACAGCTTTCATATGTATTATAACAACATAATAAATGTCACCAGACAATATTCACATTTTTGCTTTAAAGTTGTATGTATGGTGGCGCCTGGGTGGTTTAGTCGGTTAAGCGTCCGACTTTCGCTTAGGTCATGATCTCGCGGTTCGTGGGTTTGAGCCCCGCGTTGGGCTCTGTGCGGACTGCCAGCTCAGAGCCTGGAGCCTGTTTCAGAGTCTGTGTCTCCCTCTCTCTCTGACTGTCCCCTTCTCACGCTCTCTCTCTCTCCTAGAAATAAATAAAAATATTAAAAAAAAAATAAAGTTGTATGTGTTTTAATGAACTTAAGAGGAAAAATAACATAGTTACTTAGGTATTTTCTATTTCTAATGCTTCAACTTCCTCAAGATTTAAATTTCCATATGGCTTTATTTCCCCTCTTTTAGCATTTCCTGAAAATCTCCTTGTGATAAAGTCTGTTATTTTTGTTTTATTTATTTGTTTATACGTTCTTTAAGGTATCTCACTAGATATGGGATTCTGGACTGACTGTGTTTTATTTTAGCACTTGAAAGATGATCCAATCTCTTCTGGCCTCCACTATTTCTGATGAGAAGACAGTGATTATTTGGATCGCTGGTCTCCTATATGAATGTGTCATCCTATTCTGGCTTTCCCAATCTTCTCTTTATTGTTGGTTCTGAGAAACATACTGTGTAAGGTATGATACATTTGTATTTATCTTTTCATTGATTCCCTCCTAACAATCTCCATTCTGCTGTTAAACCCAACCAGTGGATTTTTAAAAATTTCCTATTATTTTTCCACAATAGAATTTCCTTTTGGTTCATTATACTTCTTATGTCTCTGCTGAGATTTCCTGTATTTTCATTCTATATGAGTACACTTTCCTCTCTGTCATTAAGTACAGTTATAACAGCTGTTTAAAGTCTTGTCTGATGATTGCAACAAGTCATTTTCAGATCAGTTCACTGTTTGTCATTTTAGAATGGTTAACTGTGTTGGGGGAGTCTTCAAGACCACATCAACATTTGGAGATTAACTAGAACTCACAGGACTCATTACATAGCTGTACTCATAGCTAAGATTTATTATAGTTATGTCGTGTATGTGTGTGTGTGTGAGAGAGAGAGAGACAGAGAGAGAGAAGGCTCATTATAAGGATGTGGCAACGTACCTTAAAAGCCCACTGACCACATTTAACATATGACAGACCAAATTTCAGTGAATATGGAGAGGGAGAATGTTTCTGAGGATATATGGGAATAATCAGGTTGCCCACAACAGTGACATCGGTACACACAAGAATTAGAATGAAGAAGATGAAGAGTGAGTGTTTAAGTTTTGTGCTTATAGAAGTAAATGTGGAGAACCAGAAATAGAGAACTTCAGACTTTTATAAGCTAGAAGAGGAATAAAAGAGAAAAAGTACCAGGAAGAGATTTACTGAGTCCCAATATCCCAATGGTGAAGTATCATTCCAACCTTGAAAACATGATTTTTATAGATCTAACATTTCAAACTTTATGGTTTTTATAACATATATATTTGGATGAAATTGATACATTGAATGTGCAGCACTTGGGGGATGTGGAACAACAAGCAGAAAAGCCTAGATTTTCTCCTACTAAACCTGCTTTGTTAGGTATTTTTTACTGTCCCTTGAGTTTATGCTAGGCATGCATTATGGCTTTTCTGGTCACATTAGGATATTTCCAAATATCTCATTTTTTAGCAACTTAAAAATCCATTATGATCTTAAAGTCACTTTAAATGTTTTCTATTCATTGTTCTGTTGCTTCTTTCTTTTAATGTTTTGCCTTCTCTGATTTTAATTGAAAGTTTTATGATTTCAGTTTCTCTCCTCTCTTTCTCTTAGCATGTCAGACTTGACTTTTTTTTTTTTTTTAACTCTTTCAAGTGGTTGCCCTAGAGTTTGTAATACACAGTTACAACTTATCTAGGCCCACTTTCAAATAACACTATACCCCTTTATGGCTAATGAAAGTATGAGTATTTTAAATTCTTCCCTCCTGTCCTTATAACATTGCTGTCATTCATTTCACTTAGCCACAAGCTCTAATTACAGAATACAATTTGGACATTATTATTTTGAATAGAGTGTTATCTAGTAGATCAACTTAGGATAAGAAAAATAAATTTATTTATTCCTTCTCTACAACTCTGTTTCTCTATGTAGATCCAAGTTTCTGACCTGTAACACTTCCATTTCTTGGAAGAACTTCTTTTAACATTTCTTGCAGGTCATGTCGACTAGTGAGTTCCCCTCAGTTTTTGTCTAAAAAAGTATTTTTCTTCTACCTCTTAAGAATAATTTCATTGGATATCAAGTTCTAGGTTGGTGGGTTGTTTTTTTTTTTTCCAACAGTCTAAATATTTCACTCTACTTTCTTGTTGCAGTACTTGAAGATAAGTCCAATGCAATTCATATCTCTTTATCTCCTTAAGCAAGGATATTTTTTCCCCTGATTTCAAGATTTTCTTGTTCTTGATTTTCTGCTGTTTTAAATATATATGCACAGGTGTAGAGTTTCTAGTATTTTTATAGTTTGCAATTCTCTAAGCTTCTTGGATCTGGATTTGTATCTGCATTAATTTTAGAAAATGTTCAGACACTATTGCTTCAAATAGTTCTTTTCCTTCTTTCTTTCTTTCTTCTTTTTCCAATATTCCCATTATGCCTGTTATACATTTTGTCATTTCCTCAGAGTACCTGCATATTCTCTTCTATTGTTTTTCATTTTTTTTCTCTTTGTATTTGTTTTAGGACTTTCTATTGATAGATCTTCAACCTACATTATTTCTCTGAGTCCAGTCTATCTCTGAGCCAAAGGTTTTTTTTTTCTTCATTTGTTTCTGTTTTCATTGTGTTTGTATTTTAGTTTTCTAGCATTTCATTGATTCTTCCTTAGTGTTTTCATCTGAGTGCAGGCTCCTTTTGTTCCTGCACATTGTTCACTTTTCCCATTTCAAAGGCTAGAGTGGAATGGGGTTGAGTATTTTCAGTCCTCTAGATTGGTCAGGTAAAATAGTTTGCCTTAACGGTAGGGTTGGTGAGGAAAACAGACATATTTCAAAATGGTCACTTTTCCTCTCCCCTTGACTGAAGAAGATTTTTCTCCTATCTTCATAGTAAGAACCTGACAGGGCCCCTGAAGGTAAAACTCACAAAAAATGTGGGTGGCCTTCCCCCCACCCCCACAACAACAACAAGCAGGATCACTAAAATTTTTAACTTCCAAGCTAGTCCATGAGTTTAGATCCTCAAGGTAGTCCATGGTGAGCCTCCAGCAATTTGTCAATTGCAGTTTAGGTGTTCCAGCTGTCTGTCTCCTGTCTGCCTTCTGTCTCCTGCTGCTTCCTCTAAGCTATGCTCTTTAAATGCCTGTCTCTCAGTAGTTTTCCTAGTGACCTCAATTCTTTAATGGCTTTAGAAAGAGTTGCTGATTTTTAGTTTGTTCAGCTTATTTTCTTATTATGAGGATGGAAGTGACTGACCTCCAATCTCCAAACTCTATGTATTGGACTGGAAACCTGTAAGTCACTTTAGTGTATCCTGTTTCCTAGCTCAGGCCCGGCCCACAAATATGACTGGAAGGAAGAGGGTAAATTGATTCCTCCACCTTTTACTTCTCTATGTTCCACAGTCATTCTGTTACTTTCAAGTCCATTAGCATCAACTTGGGGGGGGGGGGGAAGAAAAATCTGTTTTAAACAGAGACCATGGTGCTCTCTGTAACAGATGTCCAAGAGCTGATGCTTTCTGTCAGAAGGTACTTTGTGTACATTTTGGAGATTCACCCAAATTCAGAAACTCTAACACTGCCTTTCCCAGATACACAGAATGAATGTTCCAGGCAGTATATCAAAATTCCCATGCAGATCCTCTCCTGGTGGCTTACTTCCTACCACCTCATCTTGCTCCTTGGTTTGCTTTTCCTTTCTTTCATTCTACTAGAAATGCTTCTCTTCTTTCTCAAAACAACTCTAGTAGTGCTAGGAGTTGAATTGTGTCCCCTCAAAAAGATACACTGAAGTCCTAAGCCCAGTACCTCACAATTATTTGGAAATAAGATCATTAGAAACATCGTCAAGTTAAAATGAGTACACTGGGGTGTACCCTAATTCAATATGACTAGTGTCCCTACACAATGGCAAAATTTGGATGCAAAGACAATACACAGGGAGAATACCATGAGAAGACAGAGATTGGGATAATGCATCTTCAAGCCAAGGGGCATCGAACATTTCCAGCAAACCACCAGATCCTACAAGAGGGGCTTGGAACAAAATTTCCCTCCCAGCACTCAGCAAGCACCAATAATTCCTTATACTTTCATTTTAATTTCCAGAAATGTAAGACAATGATTTTTTTTGTTGTTGTTTAAGCCACCTAGTTCAAGGTACTTTGTTATTGGTAGCCCTGGAAAACAAATACAGCAGCCATGTACCAATGTTTATTAGCTGTTGGGAAAACTCGAGTTATTTTTTTGTCATCACAGGCACCCTCAGGTAGTCTCTTCCCTTTAAATATTTCCAGGCAAGAGAGTTGGGTAATCACCTTTGGAACTGCCATTTCCCAAACTCCAAGATTACTGGTCAAGCTTTGCACCCCACTCCCCCATCTCCAAATCACTTACACTCCTCTTCCTCAGTGACAGCATGGAGGGGCCAGGGGCTAGAACATGCAGGATCTTAACAGTTTTATGAAAACAATTTTGGGTTTTCTTCTATTTGGGTAGAGAAGCGCTTAAAAGTTTTGAAGAGGAAAATAACAAGTTCTGATATACGTTTTATTTATATTTATCTTATTTATTTTTTAAGAGCGTGCACACAAGCAGGGAAAAGGGATAGAGGAAGAAAAAGAATCTCAAGCAGGCCCCCCAGAAGCGGGGCTCAATCCCATAACCCTGGGATAACGACCTGAGTTGAAATAAAAAGTCAGATGTTCAACTGACTGGGCCACTCAGGTGCCCCTTATATGCATTTTAAAAGGATTCTGTGGGGGCGCCTGGGTGGCTCCGTCAGTTAAATGTCTAACTCTCAGTTTGGACTCTTGGTTTCACTTCAGGTTGTTATCTCAAAGTTTGATGGGTTCGAGCCCTGCATTGGGCTCTGCACTGGCAGTGTGGAGCCTGCTTGGGTTTCTCTCTCTCCCTCTATCTCTGCCCGTCCCCAGCTCACACTGTCTCTGTCTCTCTCAAAATAAATATACTTACAAAAAATTAAAAAAAAAAAAAAGGATTCTATAGTTGCCAGATAGATACTAGACTGTAGGGAGGCAAAAATAGAAGCCTGCAGAACAATTAAGAGACAATTACAGCATCCAGTGAGGAGAATAATGCTGTAGAGGTGTTGAGAACTGATTAGACTTAGGGTGCCCTTTGAAAAGAGAGCCAACATATTTTGCTGTGAAATTGGATGTGGGATGTTGGAGAAAGAGAAATCAGAGGATAATCTGAACAGTTTTAAGAATCCAAGTGTTATTTACTGATATGGAGAGATATGCAAGAGGAATAGTTTTTGGAGGTAGAAAATATAGAGCTTGATGTGCATGTTAAATATAGATGTAAATAACCTGAGTAAGAAGTTGGATGTGTAAATATAGTAATAAGAGAAGTCAGAGCTAGATATGGATATTTGGAAGTCATCAGCATTGTGAACTTATGTAAAAGACAACGAAGGGAATGGATGAGATCACATGGGAAATGAGGACAGATAAAGAGGGGAGTAGGTCTGGAGCAGAACTTTTAGAAATCAGGAAGAATCTATCAAAGGAGAATCAAAAGCGCACGATGTTTTCACAAAAGTTAAACGAAGAATGTGTTTCAAGTTTCAAGAAAAAGGATGTAATTAACTGCGTCAAATGCTACTGAATGGTTAAGTTGAAGATTAGGAGTTGTCCCTTGTATATCTCGGGATTGTTTAAATGCCCAGGTTTCAATACACAAACCTTCCTTTCATTCCAACACTTAAACTACCTAAGAGGTCTCACATTCAATTTTGCATAAGAATTAGAGATCTAGACTTTATGCTCAACACAGTATTCTGACTTTGTTGGTCACTTAAAGATTTTCATGGGCAATTTTTACTATCCGGAATTTTGCTAGGAAGCCTGCGTTTAGAACCAAACCATAGCCACGTGACGACAGGTTTCCACAACTGTTTCCAATCTATCCCACTTGTATTCAGGAGATAGGGAAAAGAGCAGGGTCGGGATCCTAATCTTAATGTCCTACTTTATAAGTCATAATTTTGAAGTAAATTTACCCTTCCAAATCTAGACTGTCCACCTCCTGTCTTTTCTGAAGTTGAATGGACTGCGTAAAGCTTAATAAAACATGAATGGGAGAGTGGGCAATTAGCTCCAAGCTCAGTCTCGCAAATGTTTTCTAATTTTCTCTAGGAGCGAGACTTCAATGTGGCCCCGTCTTCTAAGGATACCCAGGAAGCGGGGCTCTCGCTTCAGAAGAACAAGAGAAGGAAAAGCGAACAGGGCTCACGGGGAAAAAGAACAGTGCAAACTCTTACCTCCCACAAGCCTCTCTCTCCCAGCCCACCTAGCGCCACAGGAACCAACCCAGCGACCATGCTCCGCCCATTTCCGGGTTGTCGCCGCCGCCGTCGCATGCGCAATGACGTTTCAGTCGCCGCGGACCCCGGAAGTGCCGCTCGAACTTGGTCGGGGCGCGGATCCCGAGAGGGAAAGTCATAACAACCGCACGAGGGAGTTCCACTGGCGAGCTGGAAGGCCACGCCTCCTCCCGCCTCCCCCCGCAGCCCTGTAGCTGGGGGCAGAGCTCAGGTAGGACCTGCGTTTGCGGGGATGTGAGCTCCGGGGCCAGGCCCGGGCGGAAATTAGAGGAAGGGGCTGGCCTGGTCGGTGTCGGGCGGGGATTGTTGGCCCTGTGGCCCCTGACTGCCCACGGCGCACGCCGTGTGCCCTGCGCACCGGTGTCCCCTGTCCCGGGACCCCACTGAAGAGCAGTTCCACCTGCTCTTTTCACTTATTAGGCGGGGCAGGACACGTGTGTTTCCTGGATGACTTTCGTTACAACTGAACATGTAGGGTTCGGTGAGCCCTAGACACCGTAGAGTAACGGGCCCGCGTACGCTTTCTTTGGAGGGATGGTATTTATTGTCTGATTAAACATTTTTTTCCTTTAAAAATTATAATTAACTGCCGAAGCCTTACCAGAAGGCATTGACTGCAAACGGAAGATTAAAATGCAGTTACAAAATTCTCTCAAAACTTGTAACATGCGTGAACGCTGGTGGGACATTTGGCTGGAATGAATTTTTAAACTTTTGACTTTGAAATAAAGTTAGATACATAATTGAACCAGCCTTCTGTCCACAGCCTTCATCCACAGATGTAACATAGTCTTCTAATCTTCCCGAGTATGTGATTGTTGGGCCAAGTAACTAGTTAAAATTTAGTTGTATTTATTAACAGCTAGTGTTCTTGAATTTGTCTGTTATTCCACCTCCCCTGAAAAGTTATAGAGGGAAAATCCTGTGATTTGCAGACTAGCAAGTGCCTTGTAATGTTTATCAAAATAGGTGCAATATGATGTTTGTTATATGTAATACTTGGTATCTTTTTGTCTTAAAGCAGTGTTAGAGGTGAACTCTTTATCCTTATTCTGTATCCCATATTGAGGGCAGATATACTGTATTCATTCATTTAGGGTATTTAGAAACAGTCATAGAGCAAGCACTGTTTGAACTGCCTCATGAAGATATTACTGTCACTCCTGGTACCAGGCTTCTATCTAACTTTTAAACTTGGTGTTCCTTCCACTTGACCTGTGAAAGGCAGGGGTACTCTGGATGGCTTTGAGGTAGTGACTGGTGGCCGTGACAAGCCTGGTAGGTGGTAAAATAGTATCAGGACCGAGGGGGAAATATGACAAATTGTGCTGTGAACATCAACTGTTCATTCATTCAACAAATATTTATTGACCACTTTTAATGTGCCAGGTGGTGTTCTAGGTCCTGAGGGTACAATAGTGAACAAAATAAAGTCCTTGTGTACCTGGAATTTATAGTAGATGGAGGAAAAAAATGAGCAAGTAATTGTATATCAAGTAGTGATAAAAGCTATGAAGAAAAAATAAAACTCTTTATGAGGAGAGAGAATTACAGAGGATGCTATTTTACATAGTGTGGTCAAGAGTGGCCTCTCTGATAAGGGAACATATGATTAGACATCCAAATGAAATGAGTGACCTCTGCAGGTATGTGGGGATGGATGTTATAGGATAACAGAGGTGGTGAGGCAAGTGTGTGTTTGGTGTATCCTAGAATAGCAATGATGTAGGCATGAAGTCCTTAGAGTTTAAAAATCTCGAAAATGAGTATTTATTCAGTAGTTTGGTGTGTGCATGAGAGATCTTCTTTATTGACAGACTGTTTTCTTCAACTTTGCAGACCTCTTTGAGGAGATTCTGAAGTCCTTAGATATTTAGAGTGGTTTCCATGCTCTTCTTCAGCACTAACAAAGTTAAATGTCACTCACTCAGTTGATACATTACATGTGCTGTTTTAGAGTCAGATAAAGCATGGTAGCAACGGATAACTAAGTAACAAGTACTCCTCTGCCCTATTGTAAACTTTACTTTTCATTAATTTTTTTTTACTGTGTTTGTTAAATATACATAACAAAATTTACCACTTTAATCATTTTTTAACTGTACGTATTAGTGGTATTAAGTACATTCATACTATCATGCAATCATCACTATCATCCATCTCCAGAGCTTTGCATCTTCCACAACTGAAATTCAATATCTTTTAAACATTAACTGTTTCCTCCTCCCTTCAGCCTCATGGAACCACCAGTCTACTTTCTGTCTCTGAATTTCCAGTCTCTATTTATGTAAATCAGTCAGTGGAATCATACAATATTTATTCTTTTGTAATTAGCTTGTTGCACTAAGCATTACATTTTCAAGGTTCATTCATGTTGTATCTTCTTTCCTTGTTAAGGTTAACTCATACTCCATTGTATGTGTATACCACATTTTTTTTTTTTATCCATTTGACTGTGACTGCTTGTGTTGTTCTCATTTTTTGTCTATTTTGAATAAGGTTACCCTGAACAGGAATGTGCAAATACCTGTTTGAGTCTCTGCTTTCATGTCTTTTTGGTATATACTCAGAAGTGGAATTGGTGGATCAAATGTCAGTTCTGTGTTTAATGTTTTAGGGATTACCTTCCTGTTATCCACAGTGCCTACAGTATTTTTACATCCCCACCAGCAATGCAGAGAGGTTCCTGTATCTCCATATCCTCACCAATACTTTTCCACTTCCTTGACAAATATATATTCTCTCTCTCTCTCTCTCTCTCTCTCCCTCTCTCTCTGATAATAGTCATCCTAATGGGTATGAAGTAGTATCTTCTGTGGTTTTGACTGACATTTCCCTAATGATTGATGGTGTTAAACATCTTTTTATATGCTTTAGGGCCCTATGTATATCTTCTTTGGAGTGCTATTCATTTATTTTAAGATCTGCTTTTAATAGAAAATTTTGGAGTTTTTGTTTTTTGTCTGGTGAATCTTTAAGGGTTAAGAAGGCAGCTTTCATGTCTTCTATTGATTTTTTAAACCTAAAATACTATAATGGTAAAACCTTCTTTTATCTATAGACTAAGTATCGGCAGTAACTCCAAACTTAGAAGTAAAAGAGACCAGAAAGCATCTTTTGTAACAGTGAATGAACATTTGAGTATCAGATTACGGTGAAAACAGTTCAGAAAAGCCAAGGATCATCCTGACCTGCTTTGTTTTTTTTTTTTTCTTTTTAATCAGAAGGAAAGGAGTATATTGATTGGCTGACTGTGATTGTGAAGTAGATCTCTTTTTTCTGGAAGCTGAGAAGGCCTGGAAACAGGAAAAATAAAGATAGAGCAACAGAGAAAAGAAGTACTGACTAGCAGTATAGCAATGGGATGTGGGTAGGTAGAGAGTGGCAAAGGGCATTAGGAACAGTGATAAACAATATGCAGCAGAACTGGCAGCAGAGATAAGATCCAGCAAGATGACTGAAAGTAATACAGCTCTACAGATTGCAATGGGATTGAGGATAGCATGAGAGAAAGCCAATCACCAGGTACATCTCAGCATATGATAAGTGCTAAAGTCAATCACTTGGCTTTCAGTAGTTTAGTATGACCTACTATGTATCAGGTAATGTGTGTATCAGTCCATCTGGTTTAATAGTCATTTTTGAAAGTTGTGTAGTGCATACAGTCCTACAGGAATAAGTAGACAATGTATCACATTATTTCCATCCATAGAGTAATGAGGTTTAACTGAGTCATTTAATGAATAATTGTGTAATTTAACAATGTTCAACATTGTTAAAAAAGGGTTTTTTTAGATTATTTAAGAAAGATTTTTTTTTTTGTCCAGAAGAGCTAATGGCCCATTAGTTTAAGGTAACACTTTTTCTTTTAAACTGTTGATCGTATTGTATACTGTCATTGTCTAGAAAATACTCTTGAGGTACTACATTTAGCTATTTCAGTTATAAAGCTCATTTAAGCCAATTACTTTGCTTTAATTTAAAGTAATGAATGAAAAACTGTACCACATTTTTTTTCATCACTCTTTGCCAAATTAAAATTGATTAATTTGGTACAGATGAGATGGCAGATGACTGACTTACTCAGGGTTTCACAGTTAAGTTAGAGACAGCAGTACTGTGCTACTTTCCATGATATTGTATTGGTGTCTCTTTTTGGGGGTAACAGTTCATTTTTGCAATATAGATAATGCAAATAATTTTGTTGTAGAGGAAAACGTCACTAAATTGAAGCAAAGTATTTACTGTATGTTTCCATTTCTTTTTTAAAAAATATTTTAAATGTTTTAATTTTATTTTTATTTTATTTATTTATTTTTTTTTGGAGACAGAGCATGAGAGGGGGAGAGAAGAGAGAAAGGGAGACACAGAATCTGAAGCAGGCGGCAGGCTCCGAGCTATCAGGACAGAGCCTGAAGTAGGGCTTAAGCCTGTGAACCATGAGACATAACCTGAGCTGAAGTGGGACACTCAACCGACTAAGCCACCCAGGCACCTCTGATTCCATTTCTATATAGCAGATAGGAGATTTATTTTAAGCACAGTCTAGATTGATAACATACTTAGGGTTGATTTGTTCAAGGGTTGGAGAGATGCTAATAAGACTAAAATTGTGTATTTGGGCCCTTATAAGGCCCTTTAAGAGCTCATTACAGAAATGATCACAACTAATACTCAACAGTGTAACTACTAACTGTTGTGGAATATAGCTGATATTCTTATCCCCTGCTAATCATGTTGCCCTTATATATGTTCTGGTTTAAGGAAGTAGCAAGAATGGCATAATATGTGGCTGAACACACTACCTCTATTTAAAAAAAAAGCAATTCATAGTTAATATCTAAGATAAGGAAGGAGTGTGATCGATACCCTTTTCATCTGTGAAGCATAGCTTGGTTTTGTTGCCTTATTTACAATATGGAACAAGCTAGAATTGTAACCAAGTTTATAACTCAAGGGAAATTAATTGAAAAAAAGTATTTTTAAAAAAATGTTTATCTATTTATTTAGAGAGCTAGAGAGTGGGGGAGGGGCAGAGAGCAAGGGAGACAGAATCTCAAGCAGACTCCTTAGCTCTCAGTGCAGAGTCCATCGTGGAGCCCAAACCCACGAACCATGAGATCAGGATCTGAGCCGAAACCAAGAGTCAGATGCTTAACTCTTTTTCTCTCTCTTTCTCAAAAATAAACATTAAAAAAAATGAAAAGAAAAAGCTTTGGATTCGTGTCTCCCTTTCTTTCTCTCTGCCCTTTCCCCACTTGTGCTCTGTTTCATTCTCAAAAATAAATAAAGATTAAAAAAAAAGAATCAGAGGCTTAACTGACTGAGCCAGAGGCCCCTAAAATATGTTTTAAAGTTTGATTAATTTATAATGAGATAGTGATATTCCGTCTTGATGTGAACTACCCATTCTTTGTGGTATCATCATTATGTATATTATGAAAATGATTCTAGTACTTAAGTAGTTTGGAAATTAATTAATCATCTTGACACATTTGGTTTAACACTCTCTAATGTAGTTGGAGTATTTATTTTAGGCTTGGTTTTAGAAAATACTTTTGACCTGATTATACTTTCTGGAAAATTATTACTATTATTCTAAGGGATCACTGGAGTCTTACTTTTATTACTGATATCTGTTTTTGTATCAAATAGAATTTGCAAATTGGAGATCCCCAGGCTAAATGAACCTGTACAATTTTTAATGCTGTAAAATAAGTTTTCAGCTAATTTAAGTAAAAATCCATATTTTTGGTTTCTCCTGAAAAATAGAAAGTTGCAGTCACACTGGGTCTTCATTCTGTATAGCAACAGTGAGGCAAATTGCAACTTCCTTGAAATGAGCTATGTGTTTTCAGTTTGTTGCTGTCTTCACATTCATACATTCATTGTAAGCTTATGACTTTTAAGGCCTCACTGGCTGTATTGACTGTAGACTTTTTCGTGACTATAGACATTTGAACTTTTATTCTTGTGTTATACAGACTTTAACATGGGTAATTATTTGTCTTTGCCTTTCGGTGGCTATATTACACCCTTTCATTTGATTTTCTTGATGTCAACAGTGATTGGGTTGTAACAGTTGTAGACTCCCTCTCGGAGTGATAGCTTAGCTGTAAATTAGATTTTTTAATCCCATCGTACCACAGTGATCTCCCTTAAGCTGCTGTTAAGGCAGTGGTCGGGTCTTTCCAGTAGGTTGTATTATGTCCTGAACTTTAAACAGGATGTCTCTAGGTTTGGTTCTAGGATCCAACAAAAACTGGATTTACTGGAGACTATTTTGGACCTTTGTTGCCAGCATCAAAGCATTTTTTATTCAGACACTGTTCTTTTAGAATCTTTCCTACTTTTTTCTAGGTTACTAATGTGATAAATCAGTTTGTGCTAATGTATTTGACAGGCAATTGTGAGTAGAGTATTATTGTTTATAGGTAGTGTTTTATAATTTTGGAACAGTGTGAGTGATTATAAGGTTGAAAATTTTATCTGCATTTGGAATAGTACAAGTAGTTTTAAGAAACTAGACATTTCAGTTTTATCATTGAAAACAAACTATTGAAAACAAGCTTATTTATTCTGAATATTTGCTTCAGTAAGAAACATGCATAATTAGTTTTACCCAAACAAGCATATGTGTTTGTGTTTTTAACTGTTCTAATTAAAATGTAAGGTTTCTTTTTCTCTTTCTCAATGAAGAAAGACTTTCAGCCAGATCACCCGTTAATTCTGAAAATATTGTTATGTAAGCTAATTTTCCACTTTTTTTTTAAAAATCCAAAGACAGTAAAAGAAAACATTCTTGTTTTCGTAAATCTGAAGGAAGCTCCTTCCTCATATAGAAAATAAATTATTACTGAATTGGAAAACTAGTAGGCAGTTCACTGATGATGAGAATGAATGAATCTGGGAGCTTTAGTGGTGTTCACTTGTGATTTAACTATGCATTGTCTATTGCTATGTCACAATTTATCCCCAAATTTAGCAGCTTAAAATGAAAACTGTTGATTATCTCACACTGTCTCTTAGAGTGCGAAATTTAGCGTCAGCTAAGCGGTGGTTCTGGTTTAGGATCTTCCATGAGGTTGGAGTTACAGTGCCAGCTGGGTTGCAGGCATCTGTAGTTTGACTAGGTCTGGAAGGTCCAATTCCAATCTCACTCACGTGGCTGTTGGCAGGAAGCTTCACTTATGTTCCAGTTGAGCCTCTCCGTACAGCTGCTCATAGCATGGCTTCCCTAGAGTGAGGAATCTGACAGAGTGAGAGAGCACCCAAGGTAGAAGCCGCAATGTTATAATTTTGGAGGTGTGATACTCTCCCTTTTCCTGTTTAGTATTGGTCATACAGGTCAACTCTGTACTTTGTGGAAGGAGACCGCATGAGGATGTGAATAACAGGAGGGAGGAAACTGGCTGCCACAGTCTGCCCTCTAGGCCCCAGAGGTTCATGTCCTTCCCACATGCACAGCACACCCACTGCTTCCCAAGGCCTTGCATGCCTCATTCTGGTACTTTATCATCTCAAAGTGCAGAATTTCGTCATCTAAATCAGGTCCAGGCTTAGGTGTGATTTGTTCAGTGTTTTCCTTAAGCGTAGCTCTTTTGAGTACCCTTCTGCTCCGTCTGCCTCCCCTGCCTGCAATACCTAGTGTACAGTGGGTGACAGGCATAGGATAACGGCTGAAGACAGTCTTTTCTAAAACAGTAGAAGAGGAAGATGCAAAGGTGTCACTGGTTCATGGCACTTCTGAGATCCAGATGGGCAAATGTCAAAGTTTCTTGATCAAGTCTCAAGCCTGTAATTAATTCTTCAAGGTTCTTAGCCTTGCCTTCTACGCTTTTAGTTTTACCTGTTTTTATTCATGAAAGATAGCAGATGTTTCCAAAGTGAGTAGTTTTCTTAGCCTGCTTCCTGCCAGTAGAATTTGGGGGTCCAAAAGTTTATCTTCATTTAAGATATATTAAATCTTTTATATATTAAGCAAAAAGATATGTAAACATTTCATAAATCTTGTGGATGTTATGTGAATTCTTTTGGCACACATTCCTTTGTGCAAAAGTCACATTTACACTTTTTTTTTTTTTTTGAGGTTAATTCTTTCAGACTTTGGGTTCCTGATTACAAGGCTGAGAGATAATGCCCTTAATCTTTGTAGAGCTTTATTGTTTGAGAGGGTCAATAAGACACATTGTAATCTCTTCAGAGGGCCTTATGGCTGATTGGCTAGTAGTCTGAAGCACCACCTTTAATATTTTTGAGGTTTTAATGAAAATTTTTCAAATATCCCCTCAGCCTCATTCTGGAACCATATTTTCCTGGTAATGTCCTGGATTTTTTCTTCACTCAGAAAACATTTGTTAATTTTAGCAGCATTTGCCTAATTTTCTTTTATTAGATTTGTTTTTTTTAGAACAGTTCTTGGTTCGCAGCAAAATTGAGAGGAAAATCAAGGGATGCTGCATATACCTCTTGCCTCTGCACCTGCATAGTCTCCCCCACTGTCAACACCTCTGTTATAGTGATGCCTTTGTTACAGCTGATTAACCTATAATGCCGTATCATTATCGCCCCAAATCCATAGTTTACCTTAGGGTTTAGTCCTGGTGTTTTGCATCCTGTGGGTTCAGGCAAATGTGTCAGGACATGTATTCACTGTCATAGTATTGTACAGAATAATTTCACTGCACTACAATAGTTTCACACGGGTGCACCTTTGTGGCTCATTCGGTTGAGTGTCCGACTTTGGCTCAGGTCACCCTGTCATGGGTTCGTGGGTTCAAGCCTCTGTGCTGACAGCTCAGAGCCAGGAGCCTGCCTTGAATTCTGTGTCTCCTTTTTCTCTGCTCCTCCCCAACTCACACTCTGTCTCTCTTTCTCAAAAATAAATAAACTTGAAAAAAAAGTTTCACTGCATGTTTATCCCCCCTTCCTCCTAAGCCCTGCCCACTTTTGACTGTCTCTGTAGTTTTGCCTTTATCAAAATGTCTTATAGTTGGAATCATGTAGTATGCAGCCTTTCCAACTTGGCTTCTACTTAGTAATATGCATTTAAAGTTACTAGATATTTTTTCATGGTTTGATAGTTTTTTCTTTTAAGTGTTTAATAATATGTCATTGTATAGATGCACCAGAGTTGATTTATTCATACACCTACTGAAGGACATTTTGGTGGTTTCTAGGTTTGGTAGTAATGAATAAAGCTGCTATAAACCATCTGTGAGCAGGTGTTTGTGTGGACAGAAGTGTTTAGTTCATTTGGGTAAATACCAGGGAGTATGATTCCTGGATTATATGGTGAGAGTATGTTTAGTTTTGTAAGAATCTGCCAAAATAGCTTCCAACATGGCTATATCATTTTGCATTCTCAGCAGCAATGAATGAGGGTACCTGTTGCTCTCTCTCTTTGCTGGCATTATGTGTTGTCAGCATTTAGGATTTTGTTCATTCTAATAGGTATGTGGTAGTGTCTCATTTTAATTAGCACTTCTCTAATGACCTGTGATGTGTAGCATCTTTTCATAAGTTTATGTGCCATCTATATACCCATGGTGAAGCATCTATTCAGGTCTTTGGCACAGTTTTCTTGTTAAATTTTAAGAGTTCTTTGTCTATTTTAGATGAGATAGCTTTATTAGAAACGTCTTTTGCAAATATTTTCTCTCAGTTTGTGACTTGGCTTTTCACTTCCTTGACAGTATCTTTTGTAGACTGAGTCTTGTCTCTTTTTTCTTTAACAGCCCTTTCATTATTTTCTCTCTCGCTTTGCAAGTAAGCAGCAAAATGAACCGGGTGGCACATTCAACACTCTGATTGGATTTCTCCTTAGCTAGATCAGCCACTATGTTAGTCATATTTTCTTCCCTCTGTATATAACTCCATGGGCAGTGTTGTTCAAGTTTCTGCTTCTACTTAACAAGGATCCTCTTTCCTCAAATTCCAGTAGCATTTACTTGGCTTTTTTCCAAGTCCTCACTCATAGATTTAGCAAAAATGATAGGGCTTCTATAAATGGGTTCTTCAGGGTATTTTAGGTTTTCTCTAACACTCCTCTCAGAGTTCTATGGTTGGTTTTAAGGCCACTCTCACATTTTAAGTTTTCAGTAGGGCCATACTGTTCTTCCAGGTACTGAAATTTGTATCTGTTTTTACCCTAAAAGAAGGCTTTATGTCCTAGAGTTACAATTGTAAGGTTTCTTTAAAACAGATCATGTGGGTGATTGAATTACAGTACCACTTGAATTTGCAACTTTGAAAGAGAGATTGGGTCCTTATATGGGTGCCTTCGGGCAGATTCTGATGAAGTTAGGAACATTGGATTTCTAAATTCAGTTAAACCTTCTTTGCAGCCCTTCTCCTCCTTACCAGAAGGTCTGTCCCTGGTGGCCTAAAGACCCTGTAACATCCCCTGAAGTAGTTGTCTGTAATAGACTGCTGGTCTTATTCTGACCATCTTTCATTCCTTCTAGACCTATAATCAGACTTGCGTCCACATGGGCCCCAGAGAGTGAGGCATACGATTTAAACCAGGAAGAAGTATGATATACACCAAAAATAACTTGATAGTTTTTGTTTGTTTGTATCTACCGAAATCAAGGGAGTATGTGTAGGAATGGATTCTAAGAGTGTGGAGTTATGTTAAAGGAATATTAGATCATGCGGTAGCAGTGGTGGCGCTGCTGGTGCCAATAGATACTATGTTAGGGAATCCATAAGGATTGCATGTGCTGTTATGAGGATACACTCAGCTGTCTACTTAGGAAATGAGAATTGAAGACAATAGTGTTGAGGATATGAAAGAAGGAAATGATAATGCTTTTTGTTCCTCTGAATTATCATGCATACTTTTTTAGCACTTGCAATTTAATTATTTAATGCCCTCTCTCACTAGACCGAGCCATTCAGTTATTAGGACCACTTGTTTTTATAACGGCATGAAAAACAAGCAAACATAATCTATTGGACATTATTGTAAGCACCTAACATACATTAATTCTTTTGATCCCCACACCTATTCTTTAAGTAAGTGCTAATAGTAAATACATTTTTTAGATGGGGAAACAGTGTTACTGTGTTGAGGATCCTTAAGAACCTTCAGGTTTGATGATTTGCTGAAAGAACTCTCAGAACTCAGAAAAGCTGTTATATTCGTGGTTTCATTTTATTGCAGTGAAAGGATACAGATTAAAATCAATGAAGAGAAGAAGCACATAGGGCAGAAGTACAGGAGAGACAAGGCACCAGCTTCCACTTGTCTTTCAGTACAGTCATGGAAAGTACTTAATCTCCCATCTCCCAACACCAATGTGTGACATCAAGTGCAAAGTCTTACCAACCAGAAAAGCTCCCCTGTTACCCTAGAGTCCAGGGTGTTTGTGTGTGTGTGTGTGTGTGTGTGTGTGTGTGTGTGATGTAGGCAGGGAGTGCCCCCGTAATTAACATTTACTCAGTTTCCAGCCCCCACAGAGATCAAACTGATATAGCTTGCTGCCAGACTCAGGTGGATAAAAGCATGCACCCATTGTAAATCTTGCATGGTTAGTGTAAACCATGGTTTAAACCATGGTTAAGATGACCCATGGGTTCATGTGTACAGAGACACTTTTATCAGGCATGATATTCCAAGGCCTTATTGGTTATTTTCTGGACATTAGTCAAGAGCCAGCCCTTTGTTTAGAATATACAGGGTTTGAACATCCTAAGCCTGCTATTAACCTTTTACGGCAGAGCTGAAGGTTAAGTAACTTGCCCTTGGAAATAACATAGAAGAGATGGTGGAGTTAAAATGTAAACAGAGGCATTCCAGCTCTAGTATCAGCTGTTTTAGCCATATGCTCTACTGCCTTTTGCATCACTTCTGTCAAACACAAATCTGATATGTTTGGGGCAGTTAATAAATTTTTATGAAGTAAATGAAAGAAAAATAGTAGGAAACTGTAGGCTGGTGTTCTGCTGATTTAATAAAGGTCATTGATCTTAGAGCTTTTTTAATCTTTGTGAAATACCACATGTCTATATCTACTCCCAAGCCCTCTATATCTAGAGCAGTTATTAGATGCTTGCTGAAGATCAGCTAAAGTTTCTTTCTGCCTTCTTCTTGTGTGTAAACATCGCTCAATTGCCTGGAGTAGTAAGATTAGAAATGTAATTATTTCCAATGTATTAATATAAAGTCTGTGACTGCTTGAAATTTCAATATTTAGAGCTATTATTTTGAAATCTTATGAATTCCTTAATAGCAGTTATAATTACACTCAAAGCTAAATACTTGTGGATTTTATTTTTGTATTCATGTGTATTTACTGATATCTCTTGGAATAAACAAGAAGGTTTGGCTGAAATGTAATAAAATCCCTCTCAAGGAGTAGTTTATATATTTGTCATAGTTTTTCTACGTATATTTCATTCCATAGAATGAATACTACCATAACATGTAAACATTTTAGAAAAAGAATAAATCATGCCAATTACAGTTTTGAACATTTAAAAATCTTACTTTTATCTGTTGTAAACTTATTAGGATACATTTGAAGTACGATAAAATTTACATGTTTAAGGTTTATAATTTGTTGTGTTTTAGCACACATCCATGAAACGATCATCACAGTCAAAATAATGAATATTTCTATCACTTCCACATGTTTTCTCATGTCATTTTTCAGTGGTCATTTGTATGTTTTTTTGGACAGGTAGCTATTTAAATCTTTTGCCTACTTTTCTTTGGAAATCAATTTAATTATGTTTTTAATTCCAGTATAGTTAACATACAGTGTTATAATGGTTTGAGGTGTAAAGTATAGTCATTCAGCAATTCCATACATTACTCATTGCGCATCAAGATAGGTGTATGCTTAATTCTCCTTCACTTATTTCACTCCTTCCCCCCACCTACCTCTCCTCTGCTAACCATCAGTTTGTTTTCTATAGTTAAGAGTATTTTTTTTTTAATCTTTCTCTTTAGCTTTCCTTTGTTCATTTATTTTGATTGTTAAATTCCATATATGAGTGAAACAATATGGTATTTGTCTTTCTCTTACTGGCTGATTTCACGTAATATTATTCTTTCTATCTCCATGCATGTTGTTGCAAATGGCAAGATTTCATTATTTTTTTTTTTTTTTTTTTTTTTTTT
>NW_027528744.1:798565-953565 GCF_008692635.1 Crocuta crocuta
TTTTTTTTTTTTTTTTTTTTTTTTGCTGAATAAAACTCTTCTGTGTGGTGTATATTTCTAGATACCATATCTTTTTTATCTGGTTGTATATATCAATGGACACTTGGGCTGTTTCCATAATTTGTCTCCTGTAAACAATGGTTCCATAAACATAGGGGTGCATATATCCTTTTGAATTATTATCTTTGTATTTCTGGGGTAAATATCCCATAGTGCATTACTGGATCATAGGGTAGTTCTATTTTTAACCTTTTTGGGAACCTCCACACTGTTTTCCACAGCGGCTAGCCCAGTTTGCATTCCCACTAACAGTGTATGAGGGCTCCTTTCTCTCCACAACCTTGTCAATGCTTGTTTTTTATGTTTTTGATGTTAGCCATTCTGACAGGGTGACATGATATCTCATTATAGTTTTGATTCACATTTCCTTGATGATGAGTGATGTTGAGCATCTTTTCGTGTGTCTTTTGGCCATGTGGATGTCTTTGGAGAACTGTCTGTTCAAGTCTTCTTCCTGTTTTTAAATTGGATAGTTTGGTTTGGGGGTATTTAATTGTAAAAGTCCTTTATATATATTTTGGATACTAACCCTTTATAGGATATGTTATTTGCAAATATCTTCTCCCATCCAATACCTTGTCTTTTCATTTCATTGATTGTTTCCTTTGCTGTATGGAAACTTTTTATTTTGATGTATTCCCAATAGTTAATTTTTGCTTTTGCTTTCCTTGCCTCAGGAGACATATCGAGAAAGATGTTGCTATAGCTGATACCAGAGAAATTCCTATGCTCTATTCTAGGATTTTTATGGTTTCAGGTCTCACATTTATGTCGTTAATCCATTTTGAGTTTATTTCTATGTATGATGTAAGAAAATGGTCCAGTTATACTCCTTTGCATGTAGATGTGCAATTTTCCCAGCACCATTTGTTTCCCATCGCATGGTCTTGCCTCCTTTGTCTAATTTAATTGATCATATAGTTGAGGGATTATATCTGGACTTTCTATTTTGTTCTATTGATCTGTATGTCTGTTTTTGTGCCAGTACCATACTGTTTTGATTTAGTACAGTTTTATAGTATAACTTGAAATCTGGGGTTGTGATACCTCTCATATTCTTTTTCAAAATTGCTTTGGCTATTCTGGGTCTTCTGTGGTTTCATACACATTTTCGGATTATCTGTTCTAGTTCTTTGAAAAATGCTGTTGGCTTTTTAATTGGTGTTGCATTAAATCTGTAGATTGCTTTGGGTAGTATGGACATTTTAAAAATATTCTTCTAGTCCATGAGCTTGGAATATCTTTCCATATTTTTGTGTTGTCTTCAGTTTCTTTCATCAGTGTTTTATAGTTTTCAGAGTACAAGTTTCTCACCTGGTTGGTTAAGTTTATCCCCAGGTAGTTTATTCTTTTTTGGTACAATTACAATTGGGATTGTTTTCTTAATTTCTCTTTCCACCGCATCACTATTAGTGTGCAGAAATGCAATGGAATTCTGTACATAGATTTTGTATCCTGTGACTTTACTGAATTCATTTATTCTAGTATTTTTTGTGTGACAATTTTAGAGTTTTTATATGTAGTACCATGTCGTCTACAGGTAGTGGAAGCTTGCTTCTTCCTTGCCAGTTTGGATTCCTTTTTGGTGTATAATTGCTATGGCTTGACTTCCAGTGCTATGTAGAATAAAACTGCTAAGAGTGGACATCCTTGTCTTGTTCCTGACCTTAGAGGAAAAGTGCTCAGTTTTTTTCCTTTGAGTATGATGTTTGCTGTGGGTTTTTCATATATGGTCTTTAATTATATTGAGGTAAATTTTCTCTAAACCTATTTTGTTGAGGATTTTTGTCGTGAATGAATATTGTATTTTGTCACATCTGTTGAAATGAACATAAGGTTTTTATCCTTTCTCTTTTGATATGATGTATCGTGTTGACTGATTTGTGAATATTGAACCACCCTTGCATCCCAGGAATAAATCCTGGTTGCTCATGGCGAATTGTTTTTTTTAATCCATGTATTGCTTGATTTGTTTGGCTAACATTTTGTTGAGGATTTTTACATCTTTGTTCATTAGGGATATTGGCCTGTGATTCTTTTTTTGTAGTATCTTCATCTAGTTTTAGTATCATGGAAATATTGGTCTTATGGAATGAGTTTGGAAGTTTTCCTTCCTCTTCTATTTTTTAGAATAGCTTGAGAAGAAGCAGTATTAAATATTTGGTAGAATTCACCTGTGTAGCCATCTCTTTCTGGACTTTTGTTTGTTTTGCCTACTTTTAAATTGGGTTATTATTATTATTGCATTGTAAGAGTTCTTTCTATAATTGGGATGCAAGTATTTTTTTCAAATTTTTATTTAAATTCTAGATAGTTAACATATAGTGTAATATTGTTTTCAGGAGTAGAATTTATTGATTGGTCACTTACATATATACCCAGTGGTCAGCAGAACAGTGCCCTCCTTAATACCCATCACCCATTTAGCCCATGCCCCTCCCACCTCCTCTCCATCAACTGTCAGTTTGTTCTCTTATGGTCTCTTTCCCTCTCTTATTTTTTCTCCCTTCCAATATGTTCATCTGTTTTGTTGCATAAACTCCACAATGAATGAAATCATATATTTGCTATTCTTTGACTGGCTTATTTCGCTTAGCCTGATCCACTCTAACTCCATCCATGTTGTGGATGTTAAGTTAAGCAAATGATGCTTAATTTCATTCCTTTTGATGGCTGGGTAATATTTCTGTGTGTGTGTGTGTGTGTGTATGTGTGTGTGTGTGTGTGGCTTTGTGTCTGTGTCTTTGTATATGTGTGTGTGTATACACCATATATATATAGTATATATATATGTATACCATATGTTAATTCAGTCATCAGTCACTGAGCATTTGGGCTCTTTTGCTCTTTCCATAGTTTGGCTGTTGTTGATAATGCTGCTAGGTACATCAGGGTACATATACCCCTTTGAATCTGTATTTTTTTTTTTTTTTATCCTTTGGGTAAATAATAGTGCAATTGCTGGGTTGTAGGGTAGTTCTGTATTTAACTTTTTGAGGAACATCTGTACTATTTTCCAGAGTGTCTGCACCAGTTTGCATTCCCACCAATGGTGCAAGAAGGTCCCTCTTTCTCCCCTTCCTTGCCAACACCTGTTATTTCTTGTATTCTCAATTTTATCCATTCTGACGGGTGTTAGGTTGTATCTCATCATGGTTTTGATTTGTATTTCCCTGATTATGAGTGATGATGAGCATCTTTTCTTGTGTCTGTCAGCCATCTCAATGTCTTCTTTGGAGAAATGTTTATTCATGTCTTCTGCCCATTTCTTTAGTGGATTATTTATTTTTTGGATGTTTAGTTTGATAAGTTCTTCTACATTTTGTATACTAACTCTTTATCACATATGTCATTTGCAAATACCTTCTCCCATTCTGTAGGCTGCCTTTTAGTTTTGTTGATTATTTTTTTTTCCTGTGCAAAAGCTTTTTATCTTGATGAAATCCCAGTAGTTTATTTTTGCTTTTTTTTTCCCTCCCCTTTGCCTCTGGCAAAGTGTAGAAGTTGCTCTGGGGTAATGTCAAGGAGGTTGCTGCCTGTGATCTCCTCCAGGATTTTGTTGGTTCCCTATCTCACATTTAGATGTTTCATCCATTTTAAATTTATTTTAGTGTATGGTATAAGAAGTTTCATTCATCTGCATGTTGCTGTTCAGATTTCCTAGCCCCATGTGTTGAAGAGACTTTTTCCATTGGATATTCTTTTCTGCTTTGTTGAAGATTAGTTGACGGTATAGTTGATTAGTTCAAAATTAGTTGTGGGTCCATTTCTGGGTTTTCTATTTTGTTCTGTTGATCTGTGTGTCTGTTTTTGTGCCATTCTCTTTCTCTCTTTTTTTTTAATGTTAGTGTGTGAGCAGGGGAGGGTCAGAGAGGGAGGGAGACACAGAATCGGAAACAGCCTCCAGGCTCTGAGCTAGCTGTCAGCACAGAGCCTGACGTGGGGCTCGAACCCAGGAACCGTGAGATCATGACCTGAGCTGAAGTCGGAGGCTCACCCAATTGAGCCACCCAGGTGACCCAAGTCTCTTACTCTCTTGAAGACTATAGCTTTGTAATATAGCTCGAAGTCCTGAATCTGTTTCTGTGATGTATATACCTTTTTTTCTTAAAAATTTTTAATGTTTATTTATTTTTGAGAGAGAGACAGAATGTGAGTGGGGAAGGGGAGGAGAGAGAGGGAGACACAGAATCTGCTGTTAGCACAGAGCTCGATGCAGGACTCAAACACACGACCTCTGAGATCATGATCTGACCCAAAGTTGGACGCTTAGCTGACTGAGCCATCCAGGCACCCCCCTCTCTCTCTCTTTTTTTTTTTAAATAAATACCAAACTGTTTTGATATCTGTAGCTTTGTAGTGATTTTTAAAATTATGTAAAGTGCATCTTCCACTTTGTTCTGCTATGAAATTGCTTTGTTTATTCTAGGTCTTCTACATTTCTCTATGAATTTTAGAATTAACTTGCCAATATCTACAAAATTGCCTCCTGTGATCTGATTGGGATTGTGTTGAATTTATGAATCAGTCTGGGGAGAGATGTTATCTTAACAATAGTGAGTTTTCTAATCCCTAAATGTGGTATTTCTTTTTGGTTATTCAGTTCTTTAATTTTTTTCAACAACATGATTTTTAGTTTATTTTATTTTTTAGAGAGAGTGAGAGAGCACACATGTGTGGGCAGAGGGACAGGGGACAAATCTTAAACAGGTTCCATGTCCAGTGCTGAGCCTGATGTGGGGCTGAATCTCACTGTGGTAAGATCATGACCTGAGCTGAAATCAAGAGTTAGACGCTTAGCTGACGGAGCCATCCTGGAGCCCCTGTTCTGTTCTGTTTTGTTTTGTTTTCCCCCAACAAAGTGGTTTTTAGTGTAATATTCTTGAATATCTTCATTTAGTTTTGTTTTTAGGAATTTTATGTTTTTGGCACTACTAAACTCATTTTTTCCCATATTTTCTGATTGTTCTTGATATTATATACCTATATTTATATGAGTACATTCAAATTTTATACATTTGCTTTATATTCTTTCACCTGGTTAAATTTATTTGTGAACAATAGTAGTTGTATTATAGTTTCTCTGGGATTTTCCATATAAACAGTTACATAAAATGCAATTAGATTGGTGCTTCTTTCTTCCAAAGACTTTGGCTTTTTTCCCCCCATAGCAATGAATATTGACTTAAACATTATGTGTAGTGCAGACAGATTATCAGTGTGTCCAAAGCTCACTTTATAATAAACTTGTGAACAGAAGCAGCCAAATACCACATTTTATATACCTTATCCACTTTTACATTTTTCAGTTCACTTAATGATAAAAGTGGGTTTTCATAAATTAATGGGCAAAGCCAATCAAATGCTGCATTTTATATATTCTATCCACATGTATTTCTCTTAGTACGGTTAATGGTGAAAATGGGCATTCCTGCCTTGTTCCTGATCTCAGGAAGAGTTCACTTTTTCAGTTTTGATTCTGCAGTCACTAATGAATGTTTTAGCAATCATACTCTTCTGTAGTTTGATAGTTTTCTCAGGGAGGACACTTCCCTGATTTAGAGAACTTTGAGTTGAGTGTGTCCCTTCCTTTGACACCAATATGATTTAAAAAACAATTACCTGTGGCGCCTGGGTGGCTTAGTCGGTTAAGCGTCCGACTTTCGCTTGGGTCGTGATCTCGCGGTTCGTGGGTTCGAGCCCCGCGTCGGGCTCTGTGCTGACTGCCAGCTCAGAGCCTGGAGCCTGTTTCAGTCTGTGACTCCCTCTCTCTCTGACCCTCCTCTGCTCACGCTCTCTCTCTCTCTCTCCCCTAGAAATAAATAAAAAAAAAAAATTAAAAAAAAAATAAAAAATAAAAAACAATTACCTATATGGTATTTATATTTTGCTGTACCTCATTAAAATTAAAACGGAGAACTTAGATGTGGATAGCTTATATGATATGTATTATTTAATTGGTTTTGTTCAGTAATTATATAGTGAACTTTGGAAAACATTGATATTCTGTCTGCCCTACATATAATGCCTAAAGTATCATAGATTATTGAGGTGAACCACTGGGTTTTACATTCTAAATGTAGTTATTTGCTATTAGTTCTTCACTCCTGGAGTGGACTTTACCATATTGCTTTAAATTTTAGGTAGAGATGCTTAGGGTGTGGAAGGAACACCATCCTCAATTCTTCACTATATTTAGTCTATGATTTTTCCACTCTCCTTCCATTTACCTGGACTTATGACCATTTACCTGGAATTATGAAATCAAGTGCCTGGAATCAGGGTTGAAATGTCAGAATTCATTACACTGAAATGTTTATATATGGTTTCATGTGTTTTTAAATCTTGTGGTTCTTCACTTTCGCATTTATGAGCTAGTTTTTCAACATCTGTCACATATTCTGTATACATAAAACAGATAAGATTGTTTACTTATTGACCTAACAGAAAAGGTTGCAGTGATATTGGAGAGGGATATCTTTTCTACTATTCTTCATTGAGAAATTTCTCATTTGATCAGTCTTATACTTTCATTGAGCCATAAGACTGTTAAAAGATAATATATCCTTTACATTCTCCATGCAGATCTGTCTATGCATCGCTGAAGTTTACTGGTCTACCATGCATTTCAGAAGATTCTGAAATTCTAAAATTAATATTAAATATAGGAAAAGATAGAAAGTTCTGCCAATTCCTCAACCCAGTAATGAAGAGACACTGTTGTTCCTTATGGCTCTTATTTTTAGAGTGTATTGCTTCCTTCTGAATGAGACTCTGATTACAAATATTATGTAAACCCTAGGTTTCTAATGGCTATTTCCCCTACCATGTATTGCTTCTTTCTGAGTAAGACCTTGACTATAAACATCATAATCCTAGTATATCCTCTAATAGCATTAATTTTAGTTATTTAAGTAATTAGTCTAAATTAGCTAATAGGCTTCATTTTAAGAGTATAATGTAATATTACTTGTTTACTAAATTACATCAATGCAGTTTCAAAAATGAAAGACTCATTTTTGCATTAATCATTCTTTTTCCATCTTTTTAATGTTTATTGATTTTTGATAGAGAGAGCATGTGCATGTCCACAGTCATGCAGGGGAGGAGCAGAGAGAGGGGAAGAAACAGAATCCCAAGCAGGCTCCAGGCTCTGAGCTATCAGCAGAGCCCCCATGCGAGGTTCGAACTCACGAGCCCTGATATCATGACCTAAGCCAAAGTCAGACGCTTAACCTACTGAAGCCACCCTGGCGCCCCTTACTTCGTCCATTTTGAGGGGATGTTATCTGCTTTTATAAGCTTTGATTATTTTATTAACAAGCCTTAATTAAGACAACAGTTATGGATCCATAATATGTAAGAAATGCCAAGATGAGTCCTTATCCTCTGAGAAGTGATACAAGTTGTACATAGATGACTGTAATAGAATATACAAAGAGCTAAATTTCATGAGGTACATACAAGAGTACAGTATTTGAGGAAACTACTTCAAGAATAGTGGTTAGTGATTGAGAAATGTTTCACAGTAGAAATATTTCATGTCTTAGAATGTCAACTTTATTATTTAATTAAGCCATGAATGTTATCATGAAAGATGGAAAAATTCAAAATCTTAGCAAAACAAAGTAACACATTTCAGTAAAGATTAGTCTAAAAATAAGAAAAGTTTTTCTTCTTTAGAGAGTCTTAGACTATAAACATTAAAATATATTTCTCTCAGAGCCCAACCACCTTTGTTTTCTCTAAGTGTTGGCCTAATAGCAACTATAGTACAATTTTTAAACAATAGTCATTTATGTCTCTTGTAGTTAACTTCCACCTTTCAACACATATTCACTTAAAAAATTACAGATATATTGGTTATCTTATTCATTAAGATGGTATACTGCTTAAGACTTGTTTTGAATTTGTGCAACACATTTGCGTGAGGTTGTTTTCTCTATGCTTTACATTCTATAACCAAATTTTGGGTTTTAGTTTCTTGTTGGTAAGTGAATACTTCAGGCATTTTTCCTTATACATTTCCATCTATTTCCTGTCCAGTTTTAAAGGCATTTCAGTATTAGGTAGATCTAAAATTGAAATACATAAATTAAGGGCCAGAGCACCTGGGTGGCTCAGTCGGTTGAGCACCCAACTTCGGCTCAGGTCATGATATCACGGTTCGTGGGTTCGAGCTTTGTGTTGGGCTCTGTGCTGACAGCCAGCTCAGAGCCTGGAGCCTGTTTCAGATTCTGTGTCTCCCTCTCTCTCTCTGACCCTCCTCTGCTCACAGTGTCTCTCTCTCTCTCTCTCTCTCAGAAATAAATAAAACATTAAAACATCTTTTTAAAAAAATAAATTAAGGACCAGTTATTTACTCCATAAAATTAAATATTTTTTGCTTTTTACAAAAGTCGTAAACTAGTTTTCTTGTACCTTTAAAATATAAACAAAATTATAGTTTTTTAGAAACATATCTTTGTTATACTATGGTATATCATTTTAATTGACAAGTTCGTTAATTTTTCTTTTGGCACATTTGGGAATTATATTGAATTATTATTATATTGAATATTAATATTATGAATTACTACTAAATTATATTATTTCCATATCTGTTGTTACCATTTCTTTAAAATCTTTTTTCTTAGTTTAGATCCTCCCTCTTCAGTTGAATCCCTTGTCAGATGAATTTCTATGCCCCTCCAATGAATTTATTTTAGAGTTTAATCTGCACTTCGTTTCTTGCTTTTTCTCCTGAATGGTTCTTATTGAGAACTGGCACTTTTGTTGGCTCACTGATTAAATCACACTAAGATTCTTGAGTTTAAGAAGTCAACTCCAAAATACTGATTGTGTAAGGAATCATTTGAGAAGGGAAGGGAGGTGGTTATGTTTAGAATGGTTTCAGGGCTTTATACAAGCCTGATGTCTGTTGTACAGTATATAACCGCTATTAAAATAGAAACTGGAATTGCTTTAAATAATGTTTGTATTAGCGATCTGTAAATGGCCAGCAGTGGAGGTTTGAAGTGTAAATGTGACTCTGTGTGTGTGGGTGTGGGTGTGTGTGTGTGTGTAAAACCAGGCTTATATCAACAAATATTAAAATACATGAATATTTTCATTAGAAACTAAACCAAACCCTTCAGTTATATGAAGAGCAATGCCACAAGTCAGATTTCAGGTAGGGACTAAGTAATACCTCAGGTTTTGGAGCAAACTTAGTGGATAATACTTCAAATGAACAGAATATAAGCTTATTTAAAATAAAGTATAGGCCTGTAAGTATATAGTTTGACTAAGCATTGGTGCTAATTCTTTTTTAGTCTAGGCAGCTTTCTAATTTTCCTACTGCTAATTTTTGTACCAATAAAACATGGTGGAATCAACATCTGTTTTTCAGTGAAAGGAAGTTTAACTCTGTTGCAGAAAAAGCAGTGTTTTCAGCATTTGTCATTTAAACAAATAGAAATGAGTTTAACAAAATGTTATGTTCAGACAAAGCACCAGATAAAATATTTTATGCTTGTTTTATTCTCATTCTAACATCAAGTCCTCCCTCCAGTGGCTGCTGGTACAGCATTTTCCTTTTTCACCTTATTTTGGGAAACAAGGAAAGTTATTATTGTTTTTCCTCAGAATGAAAGCCCATTTTTGTGTCATGTTGAAAGATTGACAGATGATCCTCTGTGGGAAATAGTCCTTTGTGACTAGAGCCCATCCGTTAGTAGTTAACGGGACAGATTATTCTGAATTCAATTCTTAGTCCTCATCTTTCACTTTCTAGTTGCTTATAACTGCCTCTTATGTCAGCATTAAAAATTTTTAATTGCTTGTATGTCCTACGAGGCAGATTTTACTTGTTATACTTATTAGATGCAGTATACCAACCAATGAAGTAAAACATAAATGACAGTTGATATTTTCAGAAATGCAGTTATGTTTTAAAATATTTTATTATAAAGTTGTTGGATATTATTATTTTTTATAGATGTTTTAAAAAATATTTACAGTTTATCTTTTAAATAGCTGATACCAAAGCTTCTGAGGGAATCGATTTTTATTCAGAATATTAGTTCCATTTTAAAACAGGCAATGAATCAATTGGATTTTAGTGAGATCATATTTCACTGATATACAGCTGCTCTGAAGTAAATTTACTCAATAGCTGTTTATTCTTTTGCCTTATAACTGCTTCTGTTAGGGTTTATTCATCAGCAGGACGCCAAAATTTCTGACTAAATAGAAGAGACTAGACTCTCAATATTATGTTTAGAAAAAAATGCCCCATAGAATAAATTACAAAAGGCAGTGCTACTAAAATCAGTTATAATATTATTTTTCTTTTAATGCCTTTCCTTATCATTTATTTAAAAATACATTATTGATAAATATGTTATATGCAACCAGGGCCTCTGTGATTGTGTATTGTGTGTATTGTGTACTGATTTAAAAGTGGCCACACTGTAATGCTTAATCAAGTTATAAACCATAATGATATAATGAACAACTGTAAATTCATCATTCAATCTAAGACTCAAAGCACTGTCAATAACTAGAATTGACCTAAACTATAAAAAAAAAAAAAAAAAAAAAAAAGGGGCACCTGGATGGCTCAGTTAGTTAAGCATAGGACTTCGGCTCAGGTCATGATCTCACAGTTTGCGGGTTCAAGCCCCACGTCAGGATCTGTGCTGACAGCTAGCTCAGAGCCTGGAGCCTGTTTCAGATTCTGTGTCTCCCTCTCTCTATGACCCTCCCCTGCTCGCTCTCGCTCGCTCTCTCTGTCAGAAATAAATTAAAAAAAAACAAACATTAAAAAAAACCCTGCAATTGACCTATGTATCTCTCCTCATCTCATGCCCCTTCCACCTTCCCAGAGGTAATCACTCTCCTGAATTGTGTGTTTTTCCTCTTAATTTTTCTTACAATTTTATTACCTGAATTGTGAAACTTTTAAATTGTTTTAGTTTAGTTTGATTTTGAGCTCTTTATATATGGTGTTATTTCATATGTAGTTTCCTGACACTTTGTTTTTAATTCCATATTATTTAAAAATCTAGAAAATTTATCCATATTTTTTAGTATGGTTGTGGTTTATCCAGTTTCACTACTATATAGTATTCATCTCTATTAATATACTACAGTAGATTTGCCCTCTTATAATTGAAGAACAGCCCTTTCCAGTTTTGGTTGCCAGACTTTAAAATGGTCCCCAATGATTTGTTTTCTTCTTGATATCCATGCCTTTGTGTAGACCCTTCCTGCACTAAATAGGATTGTCCACTGTGCCAGCTGAATATCAGGGAAGTGATGAGACTTTGGCAGCTTTTCCCTTGGTCTCCTGTCTCTCTCTTAGAAGCCATGTCATGGTTATCCTCGAGGAGACCTGTGAAGATGCACTTGTGGGAGATATTGAGGCTTCTAACAACCAGTATCAATAATTTATCTGGGCAAGTGAGCCATCTCTAGCTCTAGCTAGACCTGGTCAATGTGTCTTCACTGAAACCTCATAAGCCTGAGTCAGAACCTTGCAGCTGGGCTGCTCTTTATTTTTTAAACTATAGATACCATGAGAGATTATAAATGTTTACTGTTTTTCACAACTACATTTTGAGGTAATTTGTTACATAGTTATTGATAATGAATAAACTGGCTTTTTTGATGACATGAACATTTCGTTAACATTTATATACCTTTTTCGGGATATTCATATGCAAGACCAAGTAGTGAACCAAGATAGGAGATTGTTAGGTTGAAAATTATAAGAATGTTTGCTTTGGAAATTTCATGCCAATTTTTCTAAAGTTTTTATACATACATACATACTTGGAATTTTTTTATGTTTGTTTTTTTGTTTACATAATCTCTACATCCAGTGTGGTACTGACACTCACAGCCTGAGATCAAGAGTCGCATTTTCTTTTGACTGAGCTAGCTAGGTGCCCCTATTAATTTATATTTTGATCAGCACTGTGAATAAGAATCTCCCTTAGGTTCCATTCTTTTTTACTTTTGACATTGTCAGATTTAATTTTTTTCCAGTCTAGTGAGTTAAAAATAATATTTCATCACATTTGTATTCCCTGCTCCAATATCAAAACAGTAGTCTCCTATATTTTTCCCTAAAAAATTTAAAGTTTTGCTTTTCACATTTATGCCCTAATCCATTCAAAATTGCTATCTATGTATGGAATGAGGTAGGCATCTAATTTTCTTTTTTCTTTCTTTTTTATTATGTGGTTAACCAGTTGTCCCAATTATTGAAAAGTCGATTCTTTCCTTATTGATATGTTATTATCATCTGTGTCACAAGAATCTGTTTTGTGGATCTGTTTTGTAGTTCTGTTGCTCAATTTGTTTATTCCAATACTAATGAAGTACTGAGTTAGTTATTGTGATACCTAGTAAGGTAAGTCCTCCTAATATATTCTTCTTTAGGAGTGTCTTAGCTATTCTTGGCTATTCTTTTCTTTAAAGACCTTTTTAAATTAGTTTTTTTTAAGTTCTGTTAAATTTGAGAGGAATTATATTAAATCCATTTATCAGAAGAAAATTGATATCTTTCCAGGATTGTGGTTTTTTTTTTTTAATAGTTTATTGTCAAATTAGTTTCCACATAACACTCAGTGCTCATCCCCACAAGTGTCCTCCTCCATGCCCATCCCCCCCCATAGGATTGTGTTTTTTTTTTCCCCACGAATATGGTATATCTCTTCATGTATTTCAGTCTTCATTAATGTTTTTCAATAATGTTTTCTAATTTTGTGTTTATAGGTTTAACATATCTTTGTTAGATTTATTCTGCCTATGTAGGTTTTTATTTTTTTGCAATTATAAATGGTATCTTTAAAAAAAACTGTGCTTTATAACAGGTTGTTGCTGGTATTGATACTTATTTTTATATAAAAATCACTTTAGTGCTCGCTTCGGCAGCACATATACTAAAATATATAAAAATCACTTTAGCCATCCTGCTAAAGTGTCTTTTTAGTCTACCTATGAGCAGGGGAGTGGCAGAAGAAGAGGGAGATAATTTTTTTAAATTATTTAAATTCAAGTTAGTACTTATACAGAGTAGTATTGGTTTCAGGAAGAGAACCCAGTGATCCATCACCTACATATAACTCCCAGTGCTCATCCCAACAAGTGCCCTTCTTAATATCCATCATCCACTTAGCCCATCCCCCCATCCACCACCCCTCCAGCAACCCCCAGTTTGTTCTCTGTACTTAAAAGTCTCCTGTAGTTTGCCTCACTCTCTATTTTTATCTTATTTTTCCTTCCTTTCCCCTATGTTCATCTGTTTTGTTTCTTGAGTGAGAGAGAAGCTTAAGCAGGCTCCACACCCAGTGCTGAGTCTGTGGTGGGGCTCAATCTCATGACTGTGGGCTGAGCTGAAATCAAGATTTGGATGCTTAACTGACTGAGCCACCCAGGCACTCCATCTTGTTTTTTGATTCTAGAAAATTTTGTTATTTGGCTCTTCTGGTTTTGTTTTGTTTTTGTTTTAGATAGTTGTATTTTCTATAGGTANTATAAATATATGTATATATATCCATTCAGTCCATTTATATATATATATACATATATATATATTTTTACTGTTTATTTTTGCAAGAGGAAAAGAGAGAGCTTGAGCAGGGGGGTGGGGGAAGGTGGCAGAGAGGACGACACAGAATCTGAAGCAGGCTCTAGGCTCTGAGCTGTCAGCACAGAGCTGGATGTGGGGCTTGAACTCATGAACTGAGATCATGACTTGAGTGGAAGTCAGATGCTCATCTGAGCCACCCGATGCTCAGCTGAGCCACCCAGGTGCCCCAAATCCTTATATATTTTTTAATTTACTTTTCCATGTCTTATTATACTAGTAGAGCCTCCAGAAAACTTTGATTAGAAGTGGAAATAGTAAAGTGGTAATAATGATGGGCATTCTTTTCTGGCACCTAATTTTAAAGAGAATGTTTTTAATATATTACCTTGAAGGGCAGTTTTACTATATTTTTGTTGTGTTGAACCTCTTTATTATGTTAAGGGTGTTCCTTTTTTCCAGTTTACTGTGACTTCTCTTCCTAATATGAGTATTGAATTTTATCACCTTTTCTGCAGATATTGAAATTTTTATTATTTCTTCCTTTATGTTAATTTAGTGAGCAACATTTGTAGATATTCTCAGTTTTCTAAAGTACCTTCCAAGTTTAGTTATTTTCAACAGGAGGGTCGCCCAGGGGACAGAGCTATAATGTTGTAAATGAAGTCTAGTTGTAAAGTTCTTGACTCTCATGATCATAGGAAGGGATTCTACCAAGTTTTTCATAAGTAGAAAATAGTAATGAGAGCCATGTGGCATACTGTGTTTAAGCATAAGTCTAATACATAAATGACTTGACATTTCACAAAGTGCTCTTGTACTGACAACTTCAGTGCTATGTGGCTAAGTAAGGGTTCTCTTTTGTTGGGGAAAACATATTTTGTGGATGCCAAGAGGGCTCAAATTTGGAATAAGAGAATTTGTTGTCTCAAATCCTTTGTTAATTTAGGCAAGGTATGAATTGTGTGTATTGTTTTCCGAATGAAGTAAATAACCACTGTAACTAATAGGGTAGTTTAAAATGATGACTTGAGATTTCAAATTCCTAGTTCTCTTTTTTTTTTAAGATCAGATTTTGTAGTCTCACAGCAATATAGAGCCTCTCCAAATCTTTCTGAATTCATTGCCTGTTGGTTCCAGGATTGGGCATTGTTGAAATACGGTACAGACGTGAAATTCTAGAAAGTACTATCACTTTATAAAGAATTGGGAAATTCCAGAAGTGAAAAAGAAATCCATTCTGAAGGCACTTAAATGATAATATTCCCACTTGTTAACACATTTAGGTAAAGTCAGCCTTCACAGAGATTTTCCCCTTAAATAAAAAACAAGGAGTGTACTGTCAGTAGACACTGAATTTGAGTGGTACTAATATGCCTTATATGCAGTACAATTGTGGTCTCCACAAAGCTTAACTTTACTATTAAACTTTATTGCTAGTGTTACTAGCACAATTTACAGGCATTGAAAGTACAGTGTTTGACCCTCTGCTTAAGTTTTTCTTTATTTTCGTTGGCATAGCAAACTTCTGTTAACTTCTGTTGACTTTGAAGTAAGTTAATAGAATATGTGGGATCAGTTCTGATAATAACAACAATAATAAAACAGTTATTAAAGTTCATTCCTTGTTAGAAATTGGGTAACACTGAGGTGTTATTAAGTGGTATGTGGTCAAGCAATTAACTAAATCATAACCAAAGTGAATCAGTGAATCATTGGAAGAGGTATGTAAGGAATAGTGATAGGACAGGAAAGCAAATTACCATTGACAGAGAACTCCCATTGCACAGAATTAGAAGCTAGACTAGAGCACTATGATTTATAGAACCTTTATATATGATGTTTACCTTTTATACCTAGGAAATACTGTGATTGCCCCTAATGTCTAGATAGAGCAGGCTTAGATGGTTCCTAGCATGGTTCTGGCAGGAAGAATGGTAGGGACATCTGAAGAGTGAAGTTTTTTAAATGATTCTGCCTAAAGTCCACTTATCACTCCTGTTTCATAGAAAGAATAGAGAAGAGTGAATGAAAGGGACAAGGCTTTTCCCTTTTTATGCAGTGCCTTGACATTTGGCATTTTGCTTTAGAGAAGAAGAAATGGCGAGAGAGAGCCATTTAATACACAGTGAGGCATACTACTCCAGTGTATCTCTTTTGCACAGTTGGAATCATCACCTCAAAAAGAAACCTTGTGGGATACCTGAGTGGCTCAGTTGGTTAAGTGTCTGACTCTTGATTTCGGCTCATGTCATGATCTCAGGTTTCGTGAGTTCAAGAGCCCTGTCGGGTTCTATGCTCACAAGGGGGAGCCTACTTGGGATTCTCTCTCTCCTTCTGCCTCTCTCATGCAAGTGCATGTGTGCCCTTTCTCAAAATAAAATAAACTTTAAAAAATAAGTAAAAGAAATCTCACCATTAGTAGTCACTCTTTACTCCCCTCTTCCAACACCCAAAACCCATTAATTAATTTACCTTCTCTCTGTGAATTTGCCTATTCTTGTCATTTTTTGTAAATGGAATTCTATAATATGTGGTCTTTTATAACTGGTTTCTTTCATTTAGCATAATGTTTTCAAGGTTACTCATGTTGTAGCATGTATCAATATTTTCATTTTTCATTAATAATATTCTGGTATCTGGGTGTACCAAATTTGTTTATCCAGTCATCACTTGATAGACATTTACTTTCTGGCAGTTAAAAATAATGCTTTTATGAACACTTGTGTTTAAGTTTTGGTGTGGACACGTGTTTTCATTTCTCTTGGGTATATACCTGGAAGTGGAATTGCTGGGTCATATAGTAAATCTATGTTTAACATTTTAAGGAACTGCCAAACTTTTCTAAAATGAGTGTGTACCAGTTTTCATTCCTACTAACAATGTATGAAGGTTTCAGTTTCTCTACATTGTCACCGATACTTGTTATCTTTCTTGTTTATTATAACCATGTCTTCAGGTGTGAAGTAGTATTTTACTGTTGTTTTGAGTCTCATTTTTCTAATGACTAAGGTTGTTAAGCATATCTTTTTGTTGTTGGTGGTGGTGGTGCTTTTTGGTCATTTGTCTCTCATCTTTGGAGAAATGTGTATTCATATCATTTGTCCGTTTTTAAAGTTAGGTTATTTGTCTTTACTGTTGAGTTGCCACAGTTCTTTATATGTTCTATACATCTTGTCTCTTAACATGGTAAACTTTTTTAACTTTCTGAAAAAATATTTAGAAACGTACATTGTCACAGGTAGGATTTTTCAGACACAGCTGCTGAGATAAGATTTGGGGTGGAAGATTAATATCAAAGACCAACACTTAAGAAAAGAAGGAAGACAACAGGATTGGTCGGAGGGAGAAGTTGAACTTAATGCAGGCCTGACTGAAACTCCACCAACCTGCAGATGAGCCCTGCTGCAAATATCAGAGTTGTCCTGCATTAGTCTGAAGTGGCTTGGCCTTCATATTCCCACTTGGCTCCATCAGTGACTAAGCCAGTCATCCTGGGAAAGCTGCCACTTTGGGTGAGACCGCTCTCGGCACCTGAGGCAGACTCTGAAGTGTGGAACAGTTGGAGGCTCTTTGCTAACTGAACTTCCTGCTGCTGAGTAGCAAGTTCCCCTTGAAGGGGCATCTGGAGGGGGTTCATCTTAGGGTCTAGCACATGCATATTATATTTTAAAATCTAAGTTAAACCTTTAGTTCACATAGTTTAGCAGAGATGCCAGTAAGCATATATATGGAATGAGAAAATGTAGACTTTGCAAGTAAGTTATTACTGTTATTTTATGGTATTGGCTACTTTGAAATCTTATGAATATAGTTAATTTCTCCTTGTTTAATTTGACCCAGAGTTATGTATATTTATAGTATTATTTATGTTTACCATAGAATTAAAGTCTCGTAAGTAGCTTATGTGACATTTATATTTGACCCATATAAAAGAGGCTATTTGACATATTCTGTTTTTGCAAAATTTTGAGAATATCTTTTTGAGAATTATTTTGTCCTTATCCATAGCTCTGCTATTTCTGCTTCATATTATGAAAACTTCATAGAAGAGGGGCTTCAGTATTGAGAATTGTCTTAGTCCTTGTTTAATTTTTTAGTTTCAGTTTTAGCATTGTCTTGTAGATATTCTAAGGATTTCATTCTAGCCTTCTTTAGTTTGTCTTTTTGAAGGGCAAAAAAATAAAGTGAAGCCTATCCAGTGACTTCCGGTTTTGGGACCTGTTAAAAGGCATGATAGTGCATCTTAGCTTCTTCTAAAATCTTTGCATATGATATTCCTTACTTTTGACCTTTTCTTCTAGATATTTGATTTACAAAAATATTGCGAGGAATGATGAGTAATTCTTATCAATCTTAATTCTGAACAGCAAACCAAATAGACTAAGACAGTTTTGGTGGACAGCTTTTATCGATCTATAATTAACTATGGCCAGTTTACTCAGACTCCATATTGGACTACTTGCTGGTAATAGAAATTAGTACACAGAAGCGAAAACTTCTAGAAGTTGAAACAGAAATAGTTTTTCTAGTTGAAGTTAAGTAGTATGACTCCACGATGCAGGTAAAGGAGCTCGTAAGTAGGAGCCCCTAACCAGAAGTCAGAGGACTAGAGTTAAAATCCCAACCACCTCTTACTGATCTGGGTTGCCTGACCCAGGTTACTTTGCTTTTCAGAGCACATTATGCCTCATATCTGTAACATGCAGATATGTCAACCCCTCCTTTTCTGCCAGTTGTGGTGCTAACCTAATAAAGTAATGAGTATGAAAGGACTTGTTAACTTTGCGACCAACATATGCTGTTTAGGAAGTAGTTAGAATAGTATCCTTTGGATACATTTTTATCTAAATGAAATTAGAACTCTTATACTTGAACATTTTCCAGATACATATTTAATAAGATTAGAAAAGAAAATAAATGAGGCACCTGAATGGCTCATTTGGTTAAGTGTCTCATTCTTGGTTTTGGCTCAGGTCATGATCTCATGGCTTTGTGGGTTTGAGCCCTATATCAGGCTCTGTGCTGATAGTTCAGAGCCTTCGTGGGATTTTTTTTCTCTCCCTGCTCTTCTTCCATTTGTGTTCTCTTTCAGAATAAATAAACAAACTTAAAAAAAGAATATAAATAAATTATATGAAAAAAATTAATTTTTATTTCATGATTATCTTCAGTATAGTTTTGGAAACCCAAGTCAGCTCAACAAATATTAATTATGAGGCTTTATTATTTCTTTTTAGAATTCATCCAAATGGTACATATCAGAAGTTTCTCATTGCTCTAAGTTGGACTAATTTGGGTATCCTTCTTGTGTTTGAGTACAGATTAATTGGAACCCAATTTTGCTTGCTATTATGTGGATTACTAATATTTATAGAGAAATTTATTGTTTTCAAAATGTTTTATGTACATTTTTTGGGGTTTTTTTTAATGTTTATTTTTTGGGGGGAGGACAGCATGCATGCAAGAGGGGGAGAGGCAGAGAGAGGGGAACAGAGGATCCAAAGCCTGCATCTTGCTGACATCAGTGAGCCCCATGTGAGGCTCAAACTCCTGAGCTGTGAGATCATGACCTAAGTGGAAATCTGACACTCAACTAACTCATCCACACAGGCGCTCTTTCTATACATGCTTTGATATAATCTTCATAATTGCCCTGTCAAAGGAAGTGCTCTTGTTTTCTTAAGGAAATTATGACTTTCTCAAGATAACCCACCTTCTGGGTGGTGGAATTGAGATTAAAATGCTGAATTTTTCATACCAAACGTCCTATATCACATTGACTGGGAAAACTAAGACATTATTTTAGAAAGAGTTAGATTGGACTCAGGTATTTCACCTCCGAGCTAAGCTTTGATCCAAGCTTAGATGACATTCTCAGCAGAAGCTGCCATTTTCTATGTACCATGAGCTCATATTACCCTGGGCTTTATCTTCTGTGTCTGCTCCAGCCTGATATGCTCATTCTTCAGCCTTTTCCCCAATGTCCATATGTCTATGCACACACACTCTCCAAAACATACTTCTTTCTCTCTTTCTTTCTTTCTTCCTTTCTTTCTTCCTTTCTTTCTTCCTTTCTTCCTTTCTTTCTTTCTTTCTTCCTTTCTTTCTTCCTTCCTTTCTTTCTTTCTTTCTTTCTTTCCTTCTTTCTTTCTTCTGCAGCCTCAGAACTGTAAACTGTCCAGGATTATTATGAAATAGGCTTTGCTTATGAGCAATTTCTGAGTAACATAGATATTTTAACTGTAATTTGGGTAAATCTTTTGGTTTCTTGCAAATCTCTGGTACCAATTCAAAAAGTACTTATGGTACTTTTTACCACAAGTAGGGCATTATGAGCTGGATTTCCAGAGCCTGACTACTATAGTAAGCATAGATTCTCTGGGACCAAATCAGCTCAAAAGGTTCCAGGAAATTAACCCAATTTTACTTGTCTTGTGATATGTTTTATACTTGCATTGTTGCATTCAGAATGGAAGGTGGAAAGCCTTCTACTGCAAAATCATCTATATCTAGTTCTTATTTAATACCTACCTAAAAACAAACAGGTGTGGAAAATGTAGGCTTCTGTGTATTTTCCTTTACATATTATAAGTGCTCATGCCATATTTTGAGCAAACAGGGCAACTAAGAAATATTCTACTTTTTCATGCTTTGAAATGCTGACTGGATAGAGATTATACATGACAAGTTATTTATAGCTTTATTTATACATAGTGGATTCTCTGTTGGAATCATAGAAGGAAAGAAGATATGATAATTGCTTTGTGTAGTTCACAGAATGAAATTGCAAACTGAGATGTTTTGAATCTTGTTTATACTATAACCATTTCTAGGAAACCATATTTAAACAGCAGTGGTTATCATGAAGTATACAACACGTCAACTGTGTCCCAATTCACATCAGTAAAAATCGTATACCACTTTATTCCCTATAACCTAACCTTCATCAGATAATACTAAATAAACTATGTTGAGTGCACATATTAATATATATCAAATGTATCAAACGGGTTGCTGGCCACATTTTCAGTAGTGTTTATCTGTGGTCATGCAGGTTATAACTCTGAATTTTTAATAGGAAAACTAAATTGAGAATTTATAATGTTCCTGATTTAGCTTCACCAGCTGTGCCACAGCCATGGAAAATAACTTGAGAGGGTAAAAATCTAACAGTGAATAAGACCGCAGCAGACAAATTGCTTTTGCTTCATGCTTACCTGCTTTGCATCTGCTGCTAGAAGGTTTAGGATCATAGATCCTAATTAGTAGTCTTGTAACTTATATATATCATCGCTTCAGTAAATTGCAACATGTATTTTTTGGTTATCTTATATAAAATAAGAATATTATTAATTGATATATAATCTTGAGAATCTTGAAAGTTATTCTTTAAAATGTGAGTCTCTCCCCCCCCNGCCTGGAGCTTGTTTCAGATTCTGTGTCTCCCTTTCTCTCTGACCCTCCCCTGCTTACGTTGTCTCTTTCTGTCTCTGAGAAATAAATAAAAAACATTAAAAAAAAAGATCTACTCTTAGCAACTTTCAATATAGTTTGCGATATAGGATTGTTAACTATAGTCACCATGCTGTACATTAGATCTCCAGAACTTTAAAATGTGAATCTTGAAAATGACTCTAGCACAAAAAATATTTTATAATTTCACTTTCATTGAAACAGTCACAATGAGATCATAGTATAAATTCTTGATTAAAATTTTTTAATGTTTATTTTTGAGAGAGAGAGAAAGAGAGAGCAGGGGAGGGGCAGAGAGCAAGGGAGACACAGAATCTGAATCAGGCTCAAGGCTTTGAGCTGTCAGCACAAAGCCTGATGTGGGGCTCAAACTCATGAACCTGAAGCCGAAGGTCATGAAATCATGACCTGAGCCGAAGTTGGATGCTTAACTGATAGAACCACCCAAGTGCCCCAAATTCTTCTGTTTAGAAACTGGGCAATTTGGGGTCATTGAAAAATAACCAGACCACTTATATTGAGAAGAAATATTGGATGGGCAGAAGGATAGAATAATTAAACACTGCAAGAAGTCCTTGTAGATAGTTGTGGAATTGTTAACAGAGAGTAGTGCATGGGATTTCTTATTATGAACATTTCCTTCTTTTTTTGAGAGAGAGAGGAGAGAGAGAGATGGAGAGTATGCAAGTGGGGAAGGGGTAGTGTGAGGGAGAGAGAGACAGAGAGAATCTCACACAAGCTATATGCCCACCGTGGAGCCCAACATGGGATTCAATCTCATGACCATTTGATCATAACCTGAGCCAAATTGAACAGTCAGATGCTTAGCGAATTGAGCCAGCCAACCGAGGTGCCCCATGAACATTTCTCTTTAATTTCTGCCATAGGATGGTATATAATAGGGAGTTGCTGGTAAAGTTATATGCAAACTTGTGGGCCCTGACAGATAAGACTAATTCCTGCATGTAAATAGATAAGCCTTACAAATACTGCTTTTTTATAACAGTGTTATAATTATCATTCTAGGTCTTATGTGTTTTATAAGTGGCTAATTGGCAGTTTGTTTTGGTAGCCCGAGAGCTAAGCCCCCACCCTGGCCATGACCATGTCTCTTTTACTCACCACTGCCTCCTGGTGTCTAACACATTGTTCACCATACAAACTATGATATGTTTCTTGAAGGAATTTAGACACATTTTATTCATGTAGATTGACAGAGTTTGAAACTACCTGGAGATACTAAAATAATAATAATAATAAAACAACATTAGATGATAGAGAACTAAACCTACACAATAAGTTTAGTTAAATTAAATTCAGCAACTTTAGGTATCTGTGTGTATGAGGCATTGTGTTTGGTGACCAGAGAGATATAAAGATGACAAAAAGTTGATACCTTTATCCTGGGGCTTGTAATCTGTTAGCTGACCCAGACAAATACATAAATAACTATAATGCAAGGCAGGCTATGATAAGTACTGTGGTATAGGCATCAACAAAGTGCAGTGGGAAATCAGAATAGAGACTAATCCCAACTGGAAGGATCTATGAAGTTCTCATGGAGTAGGTAGGATTGAGTAGAGCTTAATTTATTGCTTTCATTCATTCTAGACTGTCTTCTGAAGATTGATGTCTATTTCCTTGAGCTCTTTAATTTTGTTGCCAGTTTGGATAAGCATGGCACAAATCCAGCAGGGAGGTCCTGATGAAAAAGAAAAGACTACAGCACTGAAAGGTACATGCTTAATTTGCTTTTTTAGGGTGCTTTCATTGTGCCTAATGAAGGTATAGGAATATTTAGGTGATTTCCTTTCCTTTCAGTTCTCAAATAAGAGTATTAGTGTTTAATCCATTTGTAACTCTTTGTATCCCTCACAACTGTCTCAATACTTGAGATGTAGTATGTACTCAGTAAATAAATCATAGAATCATGTACTTTTACACCTGTAAGAAATCTTAAGTCTTTTCTTATCCAAAGTCATATATTTAAAGGTGAAACTAACACTATAGGTCTCTTAAGTCAAGACTAAGTGCCATTACAATATTTTTGTTGATCACAATGTCATGCTAGGCTAGAATAATGATCTGCCTCATACTCCAGTATTCTATCTTTTTGGCGTTAATTGGGAATATATTTTTAAAAGTTTTTAAAAATTTTTGAGTTTTTTTTTTTTTTTTTTTTTTTTTTTTTTACAGGGAGAGAGAATTCATAAGTGGTGTAAAGGGGCAGAAGGAGAGGGAGAGAGACTCTTGAAGAGTCTCTACACTCAACATGGAGCCTGATGCTGGGCTTGATTCCACCACCCTGGGATGATGACCTGAGCTGAAATCAAGAATCAGATGCTCAGTCTATTTAGACAGCCAGGCGCCCCAAATTAGGAATATTTTTTTGAGAGGCTTTCCGTGTTAACAGCACTTCAGAAAGAATCTGACCAAGGCATTATTTGGGAATTTTGAGTTCTAGACTTTTTAAGCCTGCAATCTAAAATAATTTTACTCCTAAAATAAATGTGTATTTTTGAACTGAAAGGTTTCTTCATTATTATATATTTCACTCTAAGTGTCTAGTGACTTACCCCAGATCAGCTTACCTAAGTAACTTGTGCATGGTCGCACAGTTACTTTCTTTGATGGTGGAAGAAAACCTTATGGATTTTCTAAATGTTGAGATGCCATCTATGCTAGATTATGAATCTCTTGTTCATTGTAGAGTCTTTGTGGTCTTCAAGGTGCTTTGTAGGTGATGGCCCAAATGAATATGTACCAGACCATCTTGGCTGCAGCCATTTCTCTGAATTCCTCACTGCTATCCTACCCTGCTTTATGAGGCTGGATGATAAAGATACCTCAAGATTCTCTTCTACTACCTTATTTTATCTCTTTTTTTGAAAGCCTAAAGCATATAAGGATGTAACACGCTAGTATCTTTGCTCACAGTTTGCTTCATCTTTTCCCTGCTTTTAGAGCTAATGTTGTCAAGGGAATGGTATAGCTCGCCTTTACCTTCAGGAAAATAACTAAGAGCATTACTTTCTTCTGACAAATGTGAGAGATGATGATGTAATGGATTAGAGTGGTAGCAGAAAGGGTGATAACAGATTCTGGTTATATTTTGAAGGAAGAGATGACATGATTTGCTGTTGGATCAACATGGGATATTAAAGGAGAAACCAAGATAAATTTGAAGATCCTTGACCTAAAAAGTTCTTAGATGTATTAGATTAAGAAAAGTGGGAGAGGCAGGTTGTGGTGATGGTTGTGGAAAGCAAGAGTTAGGTTTTAGATATATTAAATGTTAAACTGAGGTGCTGCTTAAACAGGAAGGTAGAGAAGTTGAGTATGGAGTTTGGGAGAGCATTTGGGTTAGTGGTAAAAGGTTTAGGAATCATTAGCATAGAGATAATATTTAAAGAACCATAGTTCCTAGTAGAGATCACTGGAGATGTCAGTGTAGACAGAAAAGAGATCTGTAGATTGAGCCCTAGGGCATCTCATCTCTAGCAAAAAGAACTCAAACTAGCAAAAAGAACTAGCAAAAAAAGCTGAAAATGAATTTCTTTTATTTATTTATTTATTTATTTATTTATTTATTTATTTATTTTACAAATAGTTTATTGTCAAATTAGTTTCCACATAACACTCAGTGCTAATAAGATAGGCTAGGAACCAGGAGCAAGAGAGAGATCCTGAATGCGAAATGCAGAAAATGGGAGTAATTAATTTAGCCATGATTATAATTCATGTTATACTAGGAAAGAGAATTTACTTTTGGATTTGACAGTTTGGAGGTCATTGGTGACCATCATAAAGAGCTATTTTCATGAACTGATGGAAATGAAAGCTGTATTGGAGAGCTTCAGTAGAGAATGGGAAGAGAGGAATTGGAGACAGCTATGGACAACTCTGTAGAAGGTTTTACTGCATGCTTGTATGCTGCTGGGAATGATTGGGACTCTCAGACTAACAGTTCATTTAGGAGAAAAGACAAGGAATGTGTGTAAGTTTCCTTCTAAACAGACTTGCTGGCTTTCCACCTAGATGGATTTTGTGAATCTTCAACCTTACTCCATAATGTGAAAATTTGAATCTTCCAAGTTGTGTTTCCAATTTACACTTCCTCAAGTAGTATGTAAAAGTTTACATAGGTTTTCTGGATTCTAGAGCTAGCACAATTATGTAAAACGAGTATGGGTAGGGTTTAAAGATGGAACTGTTTGGATTCAAGCTCAGGTTTTTCTACTTACCATGAACTAGCTGTGCTGCTTAGCTTCTCTGAATCTTTTAATTCAATAGTACTATAGGAATAAGAATGTTTAGCACGCATGAACTTATAACACTTAATGGAGCAGTTAAATTGTAAATATTAGAAAACAAAATGTCAGTGCATAGCAAAGTATATTTTGAACAGATTGTCAAACCGAATAAAACTTTATCTTTCAAACAGTCTACCTACCAGTTTTATGTTTTATGGATTGTGTTTTTGGTGTCATATTCTTATTCTTTACCTAACCATATTTCATGAAGATTTTCTCCTTTATATTCTTTTTATATATATATATATTTTTAATTATTTCTGAGAGAGAGAGAGACAGCGTGAACAGGGGAGGGTCAGAGAGAGAGGGAGACACAGAACCTGAAACAGGCTCCAGGCTCTGAGATAGCTGTCAGCAGAGAGCCCGACGTGGGGCTCGAACCCACAAACCGTGAGATCATGACCTGAGCCTAAGTCGGAGGCTAAACCAACTGAGCCACCCAGGTGCCCCTCCTGTATATTCTAATTAATTTTATAATTTTAGATTTTACATTTAAATTAATGATACATTTGGCATTAATTTTTATATAAGGTATGAAACCTAAGTCATGGGGTTTTTGTCTATTTGTTTGTTTTGTCTATTAATCTCTATTTGTGACAGCATATTTTTGAAAAAAGACTGTTTTTCTACCATGGAATTACTTTGTCCATCTTTGTCAAAAATGGGTATATTCGGGTGGCCTCATTTTGGGTTTTCACAGATTGTTCCATGGATCTGTGTCTATCTTTTCGGTAACACTCTGTTGATTACTGTATTGTAGAGTACATCTTAAAATTGAGCATAGTGATTCTTCCCATTTCATTCTTTTACAAAATTTTTAGCTTTTAGCTAGTCCAGGTTGTTTGTGTTTCCATTTACATTTTAGAGTAAATTTATCCATATCTGCAAAAAAAAAATTACTGAGATTTTTATTAATATTCTATTTAAGCCTATAGATGAGTATGGGGAAAATTGACATCTTTATTGAGTGTTTGAATCCATGACATGGTATATCTCTGATTTATTTAGATCTTTGATTTCGTTTATCAGCATTTTGTAATTTTCAGCCTATAAGTCTTAAACATTTGTTACTAGATTTATACCTAAGTATTAATTCTTTATGGTGATTAAACAGTGTTATAGTCTTAATTTCAGTTGCCACGTGTTTACTGATAGTTTATGGAAATGTGATCAAGTTTTGTACATTGATGATGATATGTCTTAATTGCTTTCCTAAAGTCAGTTAATGGTTCTAGGAGTTTTGGATGTAGAGTCCTTTGGATTTTCTATGTTAGGTCATCCCATTGTTTGTACATTTGACAGTTTCATTCCTCCCTTTTAGATCAATATGCCTTTTATTTCCTTTCTTGCTTTTTTGTACTTGGTAGGATCCTTAATTCTATGTTGAATAAGAATACTGAGAAAATGGATATTCTTTCCTTGTTCACCAGGGGAAATAGTGAGTGGTGATGCTCCCATTTTTGCCCCTTTATTTTTAGACCAGTGAATTATGGCTTTGAAACTGATTCTGAGTATACACAGCCTTCTGGAGAATCTTGCCTCAGCCCTACAAAGTTCTGTCACCTAGCTCACACTGTAAAAGAATCTTCAAAAGGCCATTTTGCCATTATTTCAGACTACCTGTTTCAGGATGGTGGGGAAAATGGGAAGACAAATGAATTTCATGAACATGGAACCATTGCTGCACTTCTTTTTCTGTGCAGTGAACTCCTTGATCAGAAGCAGTGCTATGTGGAATACCATGGTGGTGGATAAGGCATTCTATAACTCTATCAATAATAGATATGGCAGAAGCATTGCATGTGGGGAAGACAAATCTGTATTCAGAGAAAGTGTCTATTCCAGTAATAACAAAAAATGCTTTTCTTTCATGATGGAAGTAATCTGAAGTAATCCGCTACCACCAGGGAGCTTACTGATTACTTTTGGGAATGGCCTCATATCGGAGGCTCAGTGTTGTTTTCTGATGCTGGCAGTTTGAACAATCAGTAATGGCTATAGCCAAGTTGGTTTTGGTGAATATTAAGTTCATATTGATGAGCCCATGCTTCCTCCATCCCTGCCACCATGGTCCCTTTGATCACAAGCCCATTGGGCAGTGACAGAGGTGGCTGGGGAAAGAGACTGACAAGTGTCCACAGAGAGAGTCATGTTATTCGTTTGATAATTAAAATCTTCCCTCTTTTGAGGTAATGTTTTAGTGAGCATTAACTTGAGACATCAGTATCTTTCACATCTTTTGTCCATTCAGAGAGGACTATTCACATACCTCATTGCCATATTTCCTCATCACCAGTTTTCCAGTTATATTCTTTCCAAGTCTTTGATTGTCCAGCCAAACCAGTGGCCACAACCTGGATCATTATATAATCACATGTGTGCCATATCTCTTTCCAGGCAAACAGAACAGCCAAGTGCACTGCTGTCAGTTCTCCCCACTGGGAAGATTTCCTTTCACCACTTTTCCTTCAGTGTTATCCCAGAAAGAGTCTCTGGTTGGTTTTGGTTGGTCCCTGAATATCATGCAGAACCATCTGTAAACCAGACCTGAGTTTTGCCTTCTATCAACTGGTGGTAGGAATTCCCCATGAGGCCTTAGGTGCATGCCGATAGATAGAAGGTCATTGCAGCAGGAAAGGGGACTTTTTGCATTTGGGCTACTTCATGTAAGTAACTTTTGCCTCCAGGACCTACTCAGTCCTGATCACAGATACATCATTTCCATTTGATGATGGAGTGCTGTTGTACACACCCAACTTTAGGATGTGGTCTGTCAGATAATGCCCAGTTTAACAGTGGGCAGCTAAAGTCACATGGTAACTTGGTGGCCTGTGGTTAAGCATTCAGTCTCTACTAAGGCCCAGTGGCAGTAGTTATCTGCAGTAGATGACAGGGCTTTACTCCAAAATCCTAAAAGCCTGCACTGTGGTTCACCAGGGCTTACTGAAGATTCCAAACAGCATCCCAAGTTTCCTAGTTTAGTGACTTAATTCTCACTGTAAAGTCTGGCATAAAATAAGAGTTATTACAGAGCTCTTTAAGAATGCTAGGGTTCTCCTCACAAATTTATTTTGTATTGTACTAGGGAAAGGTATGTCTTCTGGACTCTCCCATTCTGGGTGAGTACATCTTCAGTGACAAATCCATTCTAACATTCCTGTCTTCCAAAACCTTTGAATCCTTTCCTCTGCATTAAACCAAAGCAGGTCTGGCATTTAATCAATCATACAAACCTAGAGCCTTTCCTAATTCCCCAAGCTTCAACGTTACGTTACATACAGAATATCTGCTTAGTGAGCCTATAACAATAAATATGATCTGATTGTTCCTTCCACCATTATCCCATACCTTTAATATTTATTCCCACGCATGTTCTCTGGATCTTCCTGTATAAATTAGAAAATCCAAGTAGTTCTTTTGGAGTGTTGGGTATTGTGCTCCCCCTCATGAGTCACACTATATACCTCACCTTTAGGGGCCTGCTATGATTTGAGTGTAGTTGAAAGTCTAGTTGCAAAGAGGGCTTTGGGCGGTGGGCCTTAAAGAGAATCAGCTTTGTCTTGCCTGGCAGCAGCCTTAGGCGGGGACTGGAGAGGACATTACTATTTCCTTAGGCAACACAGGTTAGTTCTCTCAGAGTAAGGTAGAGAGACCACCATTACTGAGGATGGGAAGGCTTCTTCCATTGGCAAAGAATTATCACAATTTAGAGGCTCATTGTCTCCAGCTTCATCAAGTTTTTTTCACACATGTCACCATTCCAATTTACAGGATGCCATTCTTTCCCAGTCCGAGTCTTCACTTTAACAGTGGACACGTGTGAGGCTGGTAGTTCTGCTGGGACTCTATTTCCCCTGATTGTAGGATGAGAGTCTGTGATTGAGTTTTAACAATCTCTACCCTTTGGCTACAAGAGAGAAGGGTCACCTTCAGGACATACTTAGAAAATTACAGGTTATTTATGCTACACGTGAGCTGGGAATTCAGATCCCTGAATTTACCCTTTTTTTCCACGACTTTGTTCAGTGACTTTAGGAGCACCCAGCCAATCTCATTATTACGTTCATTAGTTTTCCAAAAGTGTTTAAAGTATCACATACATATTCACCCAAATTCAAATGTTAATCTCATCCAGAAACACCTTCACAGACACACTCAGAGTACTGTTTAACCTGATATCTAGGCATGACATGGCTCAGTCAAATTGACACATAAAATTAACCATCACACTATTCCTCTGTCTTTGGACAGTTGGGTTGTTTCTTGGCTATTGTGAATAATGCTACTATGAACATGGGTGTACAAATATCTACGTCTGTGTTTTCAGTTTTTCTGGATATCAAGTGGTATTTTTATCCAATTCCTACATATGCTTAGTTGAAGTTTAGAATTCTAGTTGCTGAATCATTTTAATCACCAGAGGCATATTTTAGAAAAAGCACTTGTGTTACATCTGATGCATATTTAAGTTATATGGATCAGTTGTACTGTATTTTAAGGTTATTGAAGGGATTCTTAATGGAAATGTTTTTTATACTTGATTTTTGTCTAAACCAATGCCTTTGGAACCCAGTCTTTTTATTTTAAAAAGCAGAAAACATGATTTCTGATGTTTTCTTTCTACATGTCTTCTCAGTGCTATTGAAATAAAAACATATCTATATCTTATTTCCTAGTTAACAGAGGAGAAGTTTAAAGATTACCTCTTTACCTTTTGTCATTCACAGGAACATTTTGAGCAAAATGAAAACATATTTCGGTATTTATAACTTCCATTTTTTATAAGGTAATGAAGAGAGGAGACAAAATATTTTAGGGTTGCATGGCACATAGAGTGCCATTTTGAAAGAGCATTTGAGTTAGGTATTGAAAAATACATTTATTCTATTAATCCTACTATACTCTCAGGGTATAATTTTGGACAAGCCATTTTACCTCTCTGAACACAATTTCTTGTCTGAAAGATAGTGAAGGTGGTAATACATGCTACTGTTTTGTAGGGTTGTGATGATCAAGTGAGGTAAAGTATGTGAAACTTTTAAATTGATACATAGATGTTAGATGGCATTTTATGATCAGAGCCAGTAGTTAAAATGGTTATTAGACATGATAGATCTGTCTACTTATATATTGGATCATTGCTGTGGTGTGTATGATCAAAAAGTTTCTAAGGTTTGAACTGTAGAAGATGACTGTAATGAAGGAGTCAGCTTTGTCCCAGAACCTCAGCTCATTGGAAAGAAAGAAGCATTTTCTAGCTACTCTAACCCAATTTTTGGTATTAAAAACTTTTCTATTTTACTGTTTTGCGAAGAATTACATGGTGTTCAGAACTTTACGAACGAATCAGAAATTTGTCAGCATATATCCCTTTTTTAGCCCAATATACATATTTTGTGACATTTCCAAACATTTTATTATTTTTGAATGTTGAAGATTGTATATTTTTATGAGTTAAGGTTTATTTGATACAGCAGTTTAAAGAGTACTAAAAAATGATTTGTTTGATGGCTTATCTCTATGTCCTACAGAGAGAGACTAGAGACTGGAGACTCCTTTTTTCTTTGACATATTTTCATGTTACATACAGTTGGATTTGTTCTATCTGTGTAAGTAAGGGACAGAAAGTGTTACTTCTGAGATAATTCTTTTGTGGGAAAAGGGAATGGTTTGCTTTATTACATATTCCAAGAGTTGTTTTCCCTTCAGAAACATGAGTTAGAATGAAAAATCTCAATACCTAAACTTTCTTAAAAAACATCTTTTCAGAACTGAGTAAATTTTGAAGTTTATCTTTTTGTTTTTCTGGGCTTTGATATGACTCTGGATGAAAAATAGTGAGAATTTTTGCCTCATCCCGTATTAAGAGCCTAAGAGATACCATTAAATACTTGTTGACAGACTGATTCTAGGGCTGGGGCAGTGAAAAGATAAGCCTAGAGCAAACATCTTTTTTTTTTTTTCCTTTTTTTTTTTTTCAGGAATAGAATTTAGTGATTTATCACTTACATATAACACTCAGTGCTCATCCCAACAAGTGTCCTCCTTAATGTCTCTTGCCCATCTCTCCACCCAACACCCATCCAGCACCCGTCAGTTTGTTCTGTGTATTTAAGAGTTTCTTATGGTTTGTCTCCCTCTCTCTGTTTATATTATTTTTGCTTCCCACCCCTTATATTCAGCTGTTTTGTGTCTTAAATTCCACATGAGTGAAATTGTATATTTGCCTTTCTCTCATTTCACTTAGTATTATACACTCTAGTGCCATCCATGTTGTTGCAAATGGCAAGATTTTAATTTTTTTGGTTGCCGAATAATATTCTATTTCATATATATATATCACATCTTCTTTATCCATTCATCCATCGATGGACATTTGGGCTCTTTTCATACTTTGGCTATTGTCAATAGTGCTGCTATAAACATTTGGGTGCAAGTGCCCCTTTGAAACAGCGCTCCTGTATCCTTTGGATAAATACCTAGTAATGCAATTGCTGGGTCCTAGGGTAGTTCTATTTTTAATTTTTTGAGGAACCTCCATACTGTTTTCCAGAGTGGTTGTACCAGTTTGCATTCCCACCAGCAGTGCAAAAGAGATACTCCTTTTCTGCATCCTCATCAACATCTGTTGTTGCTGGAGTTGTTCATTTTAGCCATTTTGACAGGTGTGAAGTAGTATCTCATTGTGTTTTTGATGAGTGATGAGTGATGTTGAGCATTTTTTCATGTGTATTTTAGCTACCTGGATGTCTTCTTTGGAAAAGTGTCTTTTCATGTCTTTTGCCCATTTCTTCACTGGATTATTTGGTTTTTGGGTGTTGGGTTTGATATGTTCTTTATAGATTTTGGATACTAACCCTTTATCTGATATGTCATTTACAAATATCTTCTTCCATTCTGTCAGTAGCCTTTTACTTTTGCTGATTGTTTCCTTCACTGTGCAGAAACTTTTATCTTGATGAAGTCCCAGTAGTTCATTTTTGCTTTTGTTTCCCTTACCTCCAGAGACAGGTCAACTAAGAAGTCGCCGTGGCAAAGGTCAAAGAGGTTGTTACTTGGTTCCTTCTCTGGTATTTTGATAGCATAGTAAATGTCTTACATTTAGGTCTTTCATCCATTTTGAGTTTATTTTTGTATATAGTCTAAGAAAATGGTCCCAGGTTTATTCTGCATGTCGTCCAGTTTTCCCAACACCATTTGCTGAAGAGACTGTATTCCATTCGATATTCTTTCCTGCTTTGTCAAAGATTAGTTGGCCATATGTTTGTGGGTCCATTTTTAGGTTCTCTCTTCTGTTCCATTGATCTACATGTCCGTTTTTGTGCTGGTGCCATACTGTCTTGATGATTACAGCTTTGTAATACAGCTTGAAGTACGAAATTGTGATGCCTCCAGTTTTGGTTTTCTTTTTGAGGATAGCTTTTGCTATTTGGGGTCTTTTCTGAGTCTGTACAGATTTTAGGATTATTTGCTCTGGCTCCATGAACAGTGCTGGTGGTGTTTGGATAGGGGTTGCTAGAGCAAGCATCTTGTGGTAACACAAAGTAAGGAAATGCTTACAAAACAAAAAGATAAGAGCCTGTCAAAGAATTATAGTAGCCAGCTGAAAGAGCTTACGGTCGTGGCCAATGCTGGAACAATTTGAACAACAAAATAAATGACATATTGATTGTAACGCAAAGTATATAACAAATATCCATGAATCCCTACTGATGTAAATAAAATTGAATAAATGTGTAAATGAAGGAAAAGAGACAAAAATTACATATAAGAAAATTACAAATATATGTAGACATTCTTTGCTCCATAATGTAAAACATAATTCCACCTTTTCCTCCTTGATTGTGGTCTAGACTTACTCACTTCCAATGAGTAAATTATGAAAAGGGAAAAATAGTAACTTCAAAGTTGAGAAGACTTATAGATACTGCCTTTGCCAACCTATGTAAATTAACATCCCCAGTGATGTTCATTGATTTCATTTTCCCCTTGATATGATATGATAGGAGGGGAAGTTCACCTCTTTCCAAAAGTGGTATTTTTTCCAAAAAACTCTAACTTTAGTCTAATAACTGGGTAATTCTGCAAAATACCTGACCAATATTCCTCAAAACCGTCAAGGTCATGGAGAAGAAGTCGAGACTGAAATCTGTCACAGACCAGAATAGACTAGGGAGACATGACAACTTCTTGCAGTGTGATATCCTAGATAGAGTTCTGGAATAGAAGAGAGACATTAATGAAAAAAAAACTGTTGAATAATATCTTGGATTAGTTAATAGAAATGTGCAGATGTTGGTTTCTTCATTTTCACAAATGTACCCTGGTATTATATAGGCTGTTAACAATGGGGGAAACAGGGCAAAGGGTATTCAGACACTAACTGCACTATTTTGCAACTTTTCAGTAAATCTAAAATGGTTTCAAGATAAAATGTTTGTTTAAAAAAACCTTCTTGATTTTTTTTTATTGTATGGAAATCAGATAGTGTGAAGAATAAAAACTTTGTGTTAACCAATTTTCTCCAGTTCCATGTTTTATTTTAATTGTAATTTTTGTAATTTTTTGTAATTATTATTTTTGTAATTAAAATTATTGCAATTTTTCCTATGAAAATTTCATAATATACTGTTACCCCTGTTTAAATTTATAAGTCCTTTATTCATAAATGGTAGTGTCATCTATATGTAAGATATAGTGACCATTTAAAAGTCATCTTAATACCCCAAACTTTTAAATAGATGGAGGTTAATAAGGTACAAATTAATAGCTGAATATTTTGAGGGGAAGAAGTTAATAATTTACAATAGGGGTACATAGGATCTAAAATTGTGATTGCTTTGGGAATTATGATTTTGAAAGTGCTTTTGGTATTGTCATGATATAGCACTTTAAGAACTTAGAAACTTTAAAAACATTATTAATAAGGTAATACATAAAAAGTAATCTAATAGAACAAAAGAATACTTACAGTAATTTAAAACATAATCTTTGTTATTAACTATGAAAATATAAGTACATTTTATATTCTTTTCTAGATTTATTATCTAGGATTGATTTGGATGAACTGATGAAAAAAGATGAGCCACCTCTTGATTTTCCAGATACCCTGGAAGGATTTGAATACGCTTTTAATGAAAGTAAGTGGTTGTATGGTACATACAAGATTTATGTGTCATGCTAATAGACTTCTAGAACAGATATTATTTGCTAATTTTATCTGCCAGTTAGAGTGTTTTATGTATTTCTTTTTTCTTTAATATTTTATTTCTGAGAGAGAGAGAGAGCACATGAGAATGGGAGGGTCAGAGAGAGAGAGGGAGACACAGAATCTGAAACATGCTCCAGGCCCTGAGCTAGCTGTCAGCACAGAGCCTGAGGGCTCGAACCCACCAACCATGAGATCATGACCTGAGTCGAAGTCGGACACTTAACCGACTGAGCCACTCAGGCGCCCCTTTATGTATTTCTTTTAAGAAATCATGACTTTTGGTTGTCTATTAATTTTCTGGGTTGTTTCCTTGGCTGTGCAGAAGCTTTTAATCTTGATGAGGTCCCAATCATTTATTNACGGTGAAATTCTTTACTCAGACAAAAGAACCAAATCGTAATTTCCAATAATTATCAAATCGCTTAAACCAATGGACATAAATTTGATGTGACTTACACATTTCAACCTTGAGTATTCAATTTGCTGGCATCTGGTTGTAATTTCCAATTAAATTATATAGAAAGATGCTACTTTGTCACATTTCTAAAATGAAATGGCTAGCCATTATTATCTTTGACAATATTTTAAAGCATAGTACTCAATTTTCCATGATTTTTTCAGGCAATATCCTTGTTTTAAAATTTATTAATTAAGTTCTGAATAAGATAAACTTTACACGTGAGATTTGGGAGAACATACCATAAGTTACAGGGATATTTCTGGAATAAAGAATTATGGTTCACTGAATTGATAACATACTATTTTACCTAAACGACATTGCTGTTACAAGCTAGGTAGTATCTGAGTTGTAGCTTTCTATTTGTTGCTAACAAATCGCACATGAACTAAATTGGTGATTTTTTAAAATCATGTCATAGTAGATACTGTTGTAGTATCAGCTATAGGTATCAGTATATATAGTGATGGTCTCTGTGTGCTAGATAATTAAGTCACTTTAAACTGGTGATATTAGAAATTTTAATTTCTTTTCTGATATTTTCATGCTTTTTAGTAAAGGATATTATATGCCAAAATATGTGTGAGTAGTAATATTTTGGTTTTTTAGAATTTTATTTATACTTTAATTGACAGAACCAAATGAGCACTGAGACTAACATTACCTCTATTCCTTTAAAATGATTACTAGATTCTTTCAGAACAGAGATGAGTTGGGATATTGGTATTGTGGCTAAATCATAGAACTGTTTTGCTTTATGGCTATTGGACATCATTTTTTATTAAAGTCTATGTTTCATCTTCCTTGAATATTTCTTAAAGGGAGTAAAAGACAAAAAAAAAAAAAGCATACACTTCTCTTTATTTTTGTTTTTTAAGTGGCCCCACACCCAGGATGGAGCTTGAACTCATAATCCTGAGATCAAGAGTCATATGCTCTACCAACTGAGCCAGTGCAGTACCCCAGAAGAAATACACACTTTATGTTTCCTTTTCTTATACTCATACATCCTTTTACACATTTGTACACACTTGGATGCACATATTTTGCATTCAGACACAAAGGGCACCTGTGCCCTTTTGTGTATATATACCATGAATGTGTATGCCACCTTGCATACACCTGCCATTTATTTTTTAAGTATCCTGGACATTGTCTTACATAAATATAGACTAACAGTAAGAGGCACACGTGGTTGAATTTTTAAGGCTCTTATTTTTAGTATGATACAGTTCACTTTTGAATTTGGGTTAATGGTGAATATTTTTTAAGAGAGGTAAGGATTTGGAAACAGGAAACTGGGTCTTGATACTAAACCCCTAAAAGGGCAATTTTAACTTAGTATCTATGGGGACTTCTTTTTTAGCTTTAATGACAAAAATTCTTATGAAAGCTTTGAAATTAAATTTTCATTACCTGATTAAAGCTTCTAATTCTGACTAAAGGATTTTAAAGTAGTTAGTTGGATAAAAGAATAATTTGGAAACAAATTTTATTCTAAGCCAAACAATTTGTAACAAAGGGGAAGATATTGTATATTACCTTTATCAAATTGATACCTTGTTCTTTGAAATAACTGTCCCTTTTCAGATACTCCTTGTGTTTAAAATGCCCACTTATCCAGTTTTCCTGTTGTTGCAGTTGTATAAGGCCCAGCTCAAATGTCCTTACTGATGAAGAACTTGAAGGCTTTTCCCTTTGACACTCACCAGACTCCCTATAGCCTGGTGCAGTAGTATGAGGAAGCACACTTTAGTATCACTGAAAAATAATTGGACTTGTGGTAAACCATTTGAGTTTGAATATTGTCTTCTGTAATATCTGAGACTTATTGAACTCTTAATACATGCCAGGAAGTGTCCTAAATTCTTTCAACTTATTAATTCATTTAGGCAAGTGGTAGTGTCTTTTGGGTCCTAGGTTCCATAACAAATGTGTTAAAAAAAAATATGGATATACTTCCCAAATAGCACATATTTTAGGTGTACATGTGAAACTTTACAACTGATTTTAGGGGACCTTAAGCTAAAGTGTCCTAAATCAGACCTTTGACACTTACTGGCAGGATAGTCCAAACCTTTGAGAAATGCTGTATTTGCAAATGTGACCAGATATTTTTTTCTGGATAACACTGCTCACACTCTTTGCCTCTTAATCTTTTTACCTTTAACACTAGTGCCTAACACTAGGCCAACTAGTGCTAATAGTTGGCCATTTTGACAGGGCCCATTTTTCCTAAAGAAGCAGAATCTTTATCACTTTATGAGAATTATGATATCCAAAATTGAATAGAGTTAAATGAAAACAAAACACCTTTCTTTGAGATGTAGGTACAAGTGTTCTAAGTGGTCTATTAAAGTCACTTACTGGCTTGATAAGTCACTTGCCTTTCACATAGCAGTCTCAGAAAATACGTTTTAAATTTCAGCTGCAGAAATATTACACATTACTATATGTCAGGTACCTTTCAGGTTGCTAAAAAAAAAAAAAAATTGCAGATTAACAGATACCCTCAATCTACCTGCATTGGTATCTTACTTTTTTTTTTTCAGAGTTACAAATTTACCAATTCATGTAGTTTTCTTTATTTAAAGTTATTTTTATTTTTTAATTTTTTTAAATGTTTCTTTTTGAGTTTTGAGACAGAGAGAGACAGAGACAGAGCACGAGTCAGGGAGGGGCAGAAAGAGAGGGAGCTCTAGAATACAAAGCAAGCTCCAGGCTCCGAGCTATTAGCACAGAGCCTGACCCAGAGCTCAAGCCCATGGACTGGACCAAGAGATCATGACCTGAGCTGAAGTTGGACACTTAACCAACTGGGCTACCCAGGCGCCCCTGCCTGCATTGGTATCTTCAACAGGAATTTCCCTTTGTTATAGAGAAAAATAGACACATCTTGTAATTTATATGGCATCGTCTGATCAAAAAAGAGTGTTATAGTGATCTAGCAGTGTCTCATGTTGAGAGTATTAGAGAACTTTAAAAATAAGGATTAGCCTGTATTTTGCGTATTAAAAAAGTCAATTTTTATATGTAGTAAAATTTATTCCTAAAAATAGTGAAGTAGTTATACTTGGAGTAGTATATTTCCTGGGTTTAGTTTCAGTGCTGTTAACTTTCCTTTCAAGGTTTTTATCTACTTCTTCATGCCCTCATTGAATAAAAATCAAATACTAAGTTACACTCTGAATGATCATGTCTTTCATTGGGCTCTAAACTCTTTCTGGTGTGTCAGTGCTCCAGGCCCAATAGTTTGAGCCTTCTACTGTCAGTTCCCAGCATATTCTCCAGTGTTACACAGTTTGGCTCAGTACTTATTTTTGTTTCTGTTAAAATGAATTATTGTTTGAACTTTGTGTCCATTTTTCACAGTTTACTTTAAATTGCTGGGTAGAGGCAGGAGAGAGTAGGTTAAAGTTATTGGCTCTGGTGTGTTTCTCTCCTCATTACCAGGGGAATATTCCTGGGACAGAGAGAAGACAGGTGGCCTGCTCTTTTCTTCTTATAAACATGCTGATACTAAAATCTTTTATTGAATACAGACTAATGTCTGCTCTGAGCTGATGTCTTTATTATGGAATGCTTTGAGCACAATGACTGGTTTGGCATTGCTTATGGTAAACAAACATATAGCAAATTTATCTGAGGAAATAGGTATATTTATCTGAAAAATATCGTATAAGCAGTACCACTCTCTGACACATAAAATTGAAGTATTTTATAGCCCAAATGCTTACCAGTGTACAAGGTAACCTTTTTGCCTCACTTAGAGACCTCTCCTACTCTGGACCGGAGAGTGCTTCTAGTGAGAGGAAAGGACCTGGGAAGAAATGCCCAGGCTCTCCCAGACCTCTCCCTGCTTTTCTTTGCCTGTGATTCTTGATTGCTTATATGCTTGATATTATTAGTAAAAATATTATCAGTAAAATCTAGAATTGAGCATGTCTGACTTGACATTCTAAAGCTGTGTTGGTTCCTTTCTCCAATTTTCATTTGAAATCTTACCCACACTTCAAGGCCTGGTTGAGAAATCGCTCTGTACCTGTTCTAACCTACAGGGGTCTTTCTTTTTTCCAAACGTGTTTTAGACTGTATTGTCTACAGTGAGTTGCCTGTGGCAGTTTTTAGATTGTTGATTTAGTTAATTCTTGTTTAACTTCCTGAAATGTTGCTTGTCTTTTTAATATTTACGCTTTTACTTCTCAGGTAAGCTTAGGAACCAGGACCATGTTCACAGTTGTAGCTAGCAAGGACCCTTATACATTATAGGCCCTCAAATGTTAATTTAGGTTAGAGTAATGAAGATCAAAATGCACAGCATTGAGTACATGGGGCCATTATCTTATGGTATTTAGATGTTTGTATCATGTTGATGTTGGAAGAAAAAAATCTAATGAAGAAATGAAACTGTTCTGTGAAAGTTACTTTAAATTTTTATCAGACAGTATTTGTCATACTTTTCATATTATTATAATTATACTCTGAGTCATAGCAATACTATTTGTTTATCTTCTAGAGGGACAGTTAAGACACATAAAAACTGGGGAACCATTTGTTTTTAACTACCGAGAAGACTTGCACAGATGGAACCAGAAAAGATATGAAGCTCTAGGGGAGGTATGGTGATATATTCAACTTTAACTTTTTTTCCCCTAATTTTGAATAGTCAGAATAAAGGCTGTAAAGCTATAACACTTGATGAAGTCTTTCTTTAAAAAAATGATTTTAAAAAAGTTTTGCATTTTTTGTCTGATTATTTTAATGGTTATGTTTGAAACATATTATGAGTTTCAAAGTTTATGTTTTCATGTAAACATATGCTTCCTATGACCTTAATATTTGGTACATTACATCATTACATCAGAAAACAAATTCATGGCCACATTTTTTTAATTTTAAATGTTTTTAAGAGGTTGGCATCTCTGCTTTGCCAGGTGGAAAAAGTGTTCTTTTAAATACTTACCTTAAAAAAAAAAAATGTTAATTATATGAGGTGATAGATGTGTTAATAATATTAATCTTGTTTTTGTTCTACTGTGTGTGTGTGTGTGTGTGTGTGTATACAAATCATCACAGTTATTCCTCACTAAAGGTAAAAAAGAAAGTGTTTATGTGTGAAGAAGATTGATCTTTGTTTGGCTAATACACTGAATCTAACCTACCTTGATTAAGGATTAGGCCTTGTGACCATTTAGGTTTCTCACATGCTACCACAGTTAGGAATCCTTGAAAATGTCATTTGTTATTCAGGTGAATTTTTTTTAAAAACCAAAGGTTTTACTCATTCACATCAAGTATTTTTAATAAAATGTGTATGTACACATTTGTTTAGTGCAGTAACTACACACTAGTTTAATTCTCTAAGGAAAAGCTGATGTTTCTATATTCCTGTTTTGATTTTTTTTAAAAAACCTGATTGAACAGTAGCATAAAGTATATATGAAGCTTAGCTTATATATCCTGGGTACCAATTCTTCATGACTCTCTTGAATTTCCAGATGTGTCTGAGCAAAGTCACTGACAGCTTTGATATGGACTAACTTTTTGAGGGACTTTGTAGAGGAAACATCTTGGAAGACTGAGATTGTGTCTTCCTCGAAGGCAGAGAGCAGTTTTTTTGCTCTTCAAGAAAATGCTCCTCCCTTCCCACAACAGTGGCAAAGAATGGGCAGGTTTATTAGCAACCCCTTATAAGAGTGGGTTTTGTAAATGTTGAGGTTCCTCAGCTCTACAGTGTGCTCAGTCTCAGCTCAGTGTGCTTAGCTTGTTCACATTGCCTTTTTGGGATTTGATGAACAAAAGGAAGACGAAGATTAGCTCATGCTGCCTGCTACATGCTGAATAATAGTCTCATTGCTGACACGAGTGTCTAGTGTCTTTTAGCAGTATCCATGAAACAGTAGCAGGCTAACTTGTTATCTTGCAAACAGGAAAAAATCTCAGGTCTTGCAAAGTTCTTGACATAGTTCTCCAGCATTAATTCTTAAGTATATTTAATGCCCTGAGTAATTTTTGCTGAACATAAGATGTCTGCCCATTTCCACTTGAATTAATTCTATGCTGCAAACTGATAATATATTGATGATAGAATATCCATAATATATGACCTGAGAGAAGAACTGGGGATGTTTGCTTTGTTTTATTTGTAAATGGGGCTTACATTACTCTTTTCCATAAGCCATGTGTATTTGTTCACTTGGACAGGTGCTGTTCTGTGAACAGACTTTTTCCTTTTGGGCATCTGCATCCTTTTCACACTTAATCTGTATCCTCTAACATCATCTCTTTCAAAATTTAGCAATTTTGTTTTACGAGATAATCCCATGTTCAAGTGGTTCCTTTCTCTGAGGATCTGCTACTGTATGTTTTTTGGACATAGGGAGGGCCACAGATTTAATTTTTGGTGGACCTTACTCTGTGATCATCAAAATACAGTAAAACCAAAATACAGCAAAAAACAGTTTTTGCTTTTTACAATCAAGTTTGCAAGTTTGTTATTACAACCTGATGGTACACTTATACAAATCTCAGTACAGTTGAGCATGTAAGTTTTAAGAAATACTCTGACTGAATGGACATGGGTAGTTCTCAAATCTCTATCCATAGAAATGTTTAAATGGTTGTTTGCCTATAACTGCAGTTAGATAATCTAACTGCTTTAAGGGTGCTTCCCCTGTGTTTACTGTCTGCCATCTGCATGAGAACCAAGGGGTTCTGGGTACAGGGGAAAGAGTGTGGTGTACATTGTACATGCCTTCTCCTGGGTCCCTCAGCAGGTTTATTGAATCAGAATTTTTAACAAGTACCTAGGTGTATGTCACAAGTTGAGTTCTACTGCAATACATAGTAAAACCTTCATTTGTGAGCATAATTAGTTCTGGAAACATGCTTGTAATCCAAAGCACTTATATATCAAAGTGAGTTCCCCTAGTAGATTACAGTTCTGTAATATAATACAAAATAACAAAGAAAATACAAAATATAAAGAAAAATAAACAAATGAACCTGCACTTACCTTTGAAAGCCTTTGTTGCTGGTGTGAGGGAGATAGGAGAGAGGAGGAGGGTTATTGTGTAGGACGACTTTGACTATCACTAATGGAATCACTGCTATTTATTGGCTCAATGGAATCTTTTTCTGAATGGGGGCCATTGTATATGCTTGTGTGGATGTTGACTACAGCACAGTATTAATAAACTCTTGTCATACTGTATTTTATATAACTGGCAGTGAGGCAGCAGAGGAAAAGGTCTATATCCGCAGGCAGCCTGACCTAGAATAAAGCAAAGCATTTCTACGCTTACTCTTGTATGGAAAAGCAAAGGACTATCCATAGGTGCTTTGAAGCAACAAAAAATACATGAGTGCCAAAGTTCTGAAAAATCACTGATTTCTGCCAAATGTCACCACCTGAGACCAAGTATCTGAGCATGGGAGATGATCACCCACAATCCCATGGCAAGAGAGAGACAGAAGAACCATTGGCTCATTTGTGATCATATGACATTTGTCATTATGTACTACTTGTATTGCAAGACATCCTTGCTTATCAAGTTAAAATTTATTAGAAATGTTTGTTCATCTTGTGGAACACTCACAGAACAAGTTACATGCAATCTAAGGTTTTACTGTATTTTGAACTTTCACTTTAATGATTATATATAGCTATGTATAGAGAAAGTATTCTACATTATCTAGATTTTTTACCTCCTGTGCCTGTATTCACATTTGTGTTTATGATCAAGTTGGCCCCAATGATCACACCAAATCACATGATTTATTTTGTAAAGCAGTTTAACTCAAATTAGATCAGTGGACCCCTGAGCTTCAACTACAATCTCATTTACTTCCCTATATATGTATTGAAAGTAAACATAACTTTCTAGCATAAAACATGTCGCAACAAAAGATCCAAGGATTGGAGAAGAGAAGTCTGGTTGTTATAGCATTTTGTTCCATACCATCTTGCTTCTCATGTCCTGTTTGAAATATTGTTTTCATTACTAATCTCACTGTTGAAGGTTGGTTATTAATTGATTTTCATTTCCTATATTTTAGGATTGAGATATATGAGTTTTAGTTATACATGAATGATAACACACTTTTCACTATGTTGAATTTGTTTGGTGTTCATTAGGGTGGAATTTACTAATACATAGGTGGACCTATCTTTTTGTCCGTATTTCTTCATTTCTATTTCTGAGCTATGATTTCCAGTGAGATTTAACCACCTTACTATCCTTCATTTATACCTTGTACTTTTACCTCATATTGTTTTCTTTCCTTGAAATGCCCTCTCTCCCTTGTTCATGATACCCCTACCTCCACCTGCCTTAAGATTTTGGCTCCAGTGTCTTCTCTTCTAGGAAGCCTTTTCTCTCCTCTGCTACTCTCTCTCTTCCTCTCTTCCCAGTTTCCTTTTTTCTCATTCTCTTTTTTCTGCCTATCTTGCCTTCCTCCAAGAATGATTTAAGATGACTTTAAATATGAATATGCCTTTTAGCAAGGTTAAAAATTAAATTAAAAATAATAAAATAGAATTTTAAAAAAGAAAATAATGTTAATAAACTAATGGCATGAGTTTGCTTTATTTCTCTCAAGCTACTTTAACCTGTATCACAGTGTTTTTTATGCATATCTTTAAGCAATTTGGGAAATTTTCTTTGTTCTCATGATATTTGTTCATTAGGAAATGAGTGTGATAAATATATAAAGTAGTATGAATTCTGGACCTATGCATTTTAGGAAATTTCTTAATTTTAGGAATTTGAACATAAAGATATATTTTCATATCAGAGTAAAGGAAAATGATATGCAATGATAATTTTCCTATTTGTAAAAATAAAGTATTTTCAATTCTTTAATCTAATTGCCATTTAATTTCTAAGTTTTAGATTTTCATAGTCACACTCTAGATATGTTGCTGTAATTCAGAAAATGTAAGTTCATGTATAATTTCTAAAATTCCTAGAACATAAATAAACCTTTGCATTTAAATCCTGGAAATAATTTAGTATTTTGTGTTACCAGTAAGATCTTTAGTTCCATTAAGTGAAAACCTATAGAAAGTATGTCACCATATCCTGAATATAGAAACACTTAAAAACCTTTCTCCTCATTGATGGATAGGGGGGAATATGGAAGATAGTGTAAATTTGAGTTTATTGCCTAGTGTCCTGCCTTACTAAACAACTTCTGATATATTTAAGATTGAAATTTTAAGGAAACAAACTCTGACTTTAGCCAACAATCTAAACCAAAACCCCTCCTGTTTTTTTTTTAGTGTGTTCCTACTAAATACTGAGTTTTGTCTTCACTGGAAAGCTACTATGTATGTTTCTCAACTGCCATTTTAGTTTATGTTTATTTCTCTCTTAAGGAGTTTATTATAGCAGTCATTCCAGCAGAAATTGTTTTTAAGACTTGCTCCTGAAATGCTCTGTCATTTCTATGTAAATTAAACTTATTGTGTAAGTAAAATAAACTGAGATGTTAGTTTGTTTTTAGAATGCAGTTCCATAACTACACAAAAGAATACTTTTTACATTCACATAGTTACATTTTTATAGTCAAACAAATGCTTTTGCTAATATCTATTTTTTTTTACTATCTACATATAGCTTGATAAAAATATATAGCCTATAATAAGTTTGGATAATTTATCTAAATTTAGAAAGATGCTGTCTGGGTTTGAGGTGGGAGAGTGATGTGAAAGTATAACTTTCAAAATACTAAAGAATTCTTTAGTATATGCTATATACTGGAGTTGAATGCTAAAGAATAATGTTTCTGGTAGGCTCAATCAGGAAGACTAGAAAGGTTGTGATGTTAAGTAGGAAGTAAAATGGTGAAAACTCAGCATGTAATTTAAAAATTTTTCCCAACTATTTCTTTCATGTCATTGCTGAATTACTATTAAGTGGAGAATTTATCATCCAGCAGAAATTCTAATGAAAGAGAGATTTGATTTGCTTGCCTAATTTGGGTCTTTCCTTTAATATTCATCTTTATTATATCTTTAAGACTTAATAAATTGTCAGTGTGCTTAATAAGAGAATCACAGTGATTAAGAAGTCCTATGGAGCGTGGCTCCTTATTTTTGGATAGAATCACAGGAAAACAATGAAGGGCATAATTTTTTTCACCTGTGAAGCCAGTTGGTCTTACACTTTTGTTTGTTGGGAGTTTTTTGATTATTGATTAAATTTCTTTGTAGGTTATTGTGGTCTGTTCAAATTTTCTTTTTCTTCCTGTTTTAGTTTTGGTAATTTATATGCTTCTAGGAATTTATCCATTTCTTCTACTTTGTCCAGTTTATTTGCATATAGTTTTTCCTAATATTCTCTTAAAATTCTTTGTATTTTTGTGATGTTGGTTGTTATTAACCTTCTCTCAATTGAGATCATATTTATTTGAGTCCTTTTTATTTCTTTCTTTCTTTTTTTTTTGCTAAGTCTCACCAGAGGTTTAAAATTTTTATTGATTTTTTTTTTTTTAAGAACCAGCTCCTACTTTCATTGATATGTTCTGGTTTTTTTTTGTTTCTGTATCTTTTATTTCTGCTCTAATCTTTATTATTTTCTTCCTTCTACTGACTATAGGCTTCATTGGTTGTTCTTTTTCTTGCTCCTGTAGGGATAAGATTAAGTTGCCTGAGATTTTTCTCACCTTTGGGGTAGGTCTGTATTCCTATAAACTTCTGTCTTACAGCCTCTTTTGCTGCATCATAAACTTTGTACTATTTGTTTTCATTTTCATTTTTCTCCATGTAATTTTTTAATTTCTTCTTTGATTTCTTGGTTGATCCATTTATTATTTAGCATGTTATTTAACCCTCATGTGTTTTTTTCATGTGTTTGATTTCTAGTTTCATAGTGTTATGGTCAGAAAAGAAACATGAAATGACTGGGATCTTTTTGGATTTGTTGAGATTTGTTTTATGGCCTAATATGTAATCTTTTCTGGAGATTGTCCCTTATGCACTTGAAAAGAATGTCTGTTCTGTTGTTTTAGGAGGGAATGTTCTGAATATATCTGTTAAGTCCTTCTCGTCCAGTCTGTCATTCAAAGCCATTGCTTCCTTGTTGATTTTCTGTTTAGATGATCTGTCCATTGATGTAAGTGGGATAATAAAACCCCCTACAATTATTATATTAGTATTGATTATTCCTGTATGTTTGTTGGGTACATAAATATTTACAATAGTTATATCTTCTTATTGGATTGTGTCCTTAATGTTTATATACTGTCTTTCTTTGTCTCTTGTTACTGACTTTGTTTTCAAGTCTAGTTTGGCTGGTGTAACTATTACTAATCCAGCTTTGTTTTGACATCCATTTGCATGGTAAATGTTTCCATTCCCTCACTTTCTATCTGCAGGTGTCTTTTAGACCTAAAATGGGTCAGTTGAAGGCAGCATATAGATGTGTCTTTTTTTTTTATTCTGATACTCTATGTCTTTTGATTGGAGCTTTTAGTTGATATTTATTCAGTGTAATTATTGTTAGATATGTATTTTTTGTATTTATTTATTGCCATTCCGTTGCTTGTTTTGTGGTTGTTTCTGGGGATTTTCTCTGATCTTTTGTTGTCTTTCCATGTTTTGCTGATTTTCTTTAGTGATATATTTGGATTCCTTTTTCTTTAGTCTTTGGATGTTTATTAGTGGCTTTTGATATATCGTTACCATTAGGCTTGTATATATCCTCTTTTGTATATAGCAATCCGTGTTAAGTTGATAGATATTTAAGTTCGAACCCATTGTTTTGTCCTCTCCTCCCCACAATTCAGATATATGGTGTTATATTTTATATCCTTTTGTTTTGGGAGTTCCTTGACTGATTTTTTACAGGAATATTTACTGCTTTTGTGTTTCCTGTCTTTATATTGTCATTTTTGGTCTCTCCATTCAGAGTCACCTTTTTACATTTCTTGTATTACTGGTTTAGTGGTCATAAACTCCTTTAGCTTTTGTTTGTCTGGAAAACTCTTTGATCTCTCCTTCTATTCTGAATGATAGCCTTGCTGGATAGAGTATTCTTGGCTGCACATTTTTTCCCAGTCAACACTTTGAATATGTCTTGCCATCCCTTTTGGCTTGCCAAGTTCCTATTGAATAATCTTCTGCTAGCCTTGTGAGTTTCCCCTTGTAAATCAATGACTTCTTTTGTCTTGCTTCTTTTAAGATTTTTGTCTTTATCACTATATTTTACCAATTAATTTACCATATGTCTTGGTGTTGGCTTCCTTTTGTTGATTTTGATGGGAGTTCTCTGTGCCTCCTGGATCTGGATTTCTGTTTCCTTCCTCAGATTAGGAAGTTTTCAGCTATTATTTTTTCAAATAATTTTTCTGCCCCCTCCCCCCCATTCTCTCTCTTCTTCTTCTGGGACTACTATAATACGAATATTATTGTACTTGATTGAGTCACTGAGTTCTCTAAGTCTTTTTTTATTAAAATTTTTTTAAATATTTTATGCATTTCTAAGAAGGAGAGAGAGACAGTGTGAGCAGGGGAGGGTCAGAGAGAGAGAGATACAGAATCCGAAACAGGCTCAAGGCTCTGAGCTAGCTGACAGCACAGAGTCTGATGTGGGGCTTGAATCCACGAACCGTGAGATCATGACCTGAGCTGAAGTTGGACGTTTAACCAACTGAGCCACCCAGGCTCCCTGAGTTCTCTAAGTCTTATCGTTTTGTATAATTCTTTCTCTTTTGTTTAGCTTCATTGCTTTCCATTACTTTATCTTCTAGGTCATTATTTCATTTCTCTGTTTCTAGCCTGTTGTTCATTGCATCAAGTGTGTTTTTTTCTCATGTTTATCTATTTTGAGAGAGAGAGAGAGAGCAAGCATGTGCAAGGGAGGGGCCAAGAGGGAGAAAGAGAATCCCAAGCAGGCTCTGCACTGAGAGCGTGGGGCTTTTCTGAGGAACTGTGAGAACGTGACCTGAGCTGAAATGAAGAGTCAGCTGATTAACTTACTGAGCTACCCAGGCACCCACATCAAGTGTGTTTTTAATCTTATTTGTTGCATTCTTCATCTTAGATTCTTTTTTAAGTCTTTTATATCTGTGGTAAGGGTCTCAATGATGTCTTCCATTCTTTTCTTAAGTCCCGTTAGTATCCTTATGATTGCTGCTCTAAATTCTTCTTCAGGCATGTTACTTTTATCTTTTTCATTTAGATCTATGGCCTTGACTGGATCTTATTCTTTCATTTGGGATAAATTCCTCTGTCTTCTCATTTTGTCTGAGTCTTTGCCTGCTTCTCTGTGTTAGAAAAGCCAGCTGTATCTCCTGTTACTGAAAGTAATGACCTTATGAAGAAGAGGTCATGTAGTGCCTGGGGCTTGGCACTTTGGGGAATGTGTGCTGTGTGTTCTCTTCTGTTGTTTCCTGGCTGCTCTGTCCTTCAAGCTAGTCATCTGCAATGGCTCTTCTTGCCTGCTGCTGATAGTGGTTGTTTCTTGGCCTGAATGTTGTGAAATTTAACTAGGTGTGCTCTGGTCTGCTTGTCAAAGGAGACCTGTCATCACCTCCACTGGAACTGAGATCCTATAGAGCCCTCTGTTCTGGAGATATGGTGTAGGCAGGGGTTTGTGCTGGTCTTCTGGGGTGGGAGGGCACCGCACTGGGACTCAGGCAAGCATGACTGAGAAAGGCAGTTCCACCAATTTATTGCTGGGGAGTGAGGCTTCATGTAAGTTAGGCAGCCAGTGTCCATGTTGTGCTGCTTCTCACATAATTCTGTAGTTATCGTGAGGCTTGAGGGAGAGAAATGTTACCCACCAGCTCCTTTGTTCCAGGAGCAGTGTCTCTGTGAATGTTGCCTCTCAGGGACCTACTCCAACAAGAGCAAATAATCTCTGCCCTGTGTGCCCTAGGCACTCTTCAGATTGCTGTTTCCAGGCTTTATTCCCCCAGGTTGTTTGCTTCCCTTCTCTGGAAGCACTGCAGTTCCCTCCAGGCTCTATCCCAGACAAGCCCACTGACCTTTAAAATCTAGGCTTTAATCCCTGCTGATTTCAAGAACCTTGAAATTTAATCCCTCTAGTTTTCTAAGCCAATGGTTATGGGGAAACATTCTCCTTGTACATTCCTGTATGTGCTTCTCTGTCTCCTCCTTCTCTGTGACCACAGCTCTCTCCCCGTCAGAGCAGTCATGATCTGTTTCTCCCCTAAACCATGTATGTACATTTCCTAAATTTTGTGGCTTCTTATTTCCCTTTAGTTGTGGAGTTTGTTTTGTCAGTTTTCATGTTGGTTTCTGGGGTATTTAGAATATTTGATTGTTCTCAAATTGTATTCATGGGATGAGGTTGAGCCTAGGGTTGTCCTACTCAGCCATCATCTCCTTCTCTTAGAGTGTTTTTCAGTTTCCATATTTACGTATTTGGAATAGGAGCAATTTAAGGAACAATAATATAAATCATCATTTTAATATTAAAATCTTTAAATATAATATGATTATGTGTGTATAATTAATACCTTCATATAATGTGAAATTGACAGATCTTATGTTGTGACAGAAAGAAATGGCTAGCCATCCAGAAATATGGGTCCTAGTTTTGACTTAGTACTATCTGTATGACTTTAGAAAAATAATACTTTTGATACACCACTATAAAGTGCAAATACATTATTCATACTCTTGTGATGAACAAGTAAGATGCATACATGTGGTATCATTTTATATTCTGAAATTGCCATGCAAATGCTAGGAACATGAAATAAAAATAGAGTTATACTGTTTAAGATTTCTAATTTAACTATTATTAATATTATGAAGGTTTAATTTCTAATTTTTCCTTCTGTTTCTGTCTTAGTGTACTTATTACTGACATCAAATTCAACTTTCTCTGGTAGAAAGGAAGAACCAGAGTTGGTCAGCAGTCTCTTTTGATTTTCATCTCTCTTTAGCATCTATTCCTATAAGTGCAATACTATATCTAGATTGCTGTTAGTAATTGGACATCTTAGAAATGAAGAAGTAGTCAGTGAAATAATGAGAAAACCCAGTTGAAAAAAAAAACCATAAGCCTCTTTAAAACAATGTGGCATTGACATATGAACAAACTTAGAGACCAGTTGAACAGAATACAAAGTCCATAAATACATTGAAAGTTCAAATACGCATGGAAATATAGTTTATATTGTAGTGGAGTTGTAAATCACCAGGGGAAGAGGAACTTTAAGTGACTGATAGATAATCATTTGTAAGAATATAAAATTTGACCATTTATCACAGTGTGCACCAGAATGAACTCCAAATGGATCAGAGGTCTAAACGCAAAAAATTAAATAAAGCCTATGAACCCAGTAGCATTGATTGAATTTTTGAAATACCAACCCAGTATCAGTGATTGTGGTTTTGAAATAATATTTCTCATTAAAGCAACATAAATTCTTTGGAGAAATGCTTCAGTGTTTGGCCAGAAACAAATCACATGAGCCTGGAATATCTTGTAATGTTAGATAACAAAGATAACAAGGAAGTTGGCAAAGAATACTCACTTTTCTAAAACTTGAAAAAGACCCAGAAAACGAAACAGCAACAACAAAAAAAAACCCACAAAAATCCCCAACTGTGGGCAATATACATGAACAAGCAGTTCAAGGAAAATAATGCAACTAGCCTGAAAAGATGTTTAACTTCACTTATAGCAAGAGATATGTTAATGATGACTGTACTAAAGTAACTTTTCTCACCTGACCGGTTGACAGAAATCTAGAAGCTTGAAAGGCTGTAGTAAGAAAGGACCTTTTTGTATGTTTCTCATGAGAATATAAAATAAAGTAGTATAATCTCTTTAGATGAGAAATTGGCAGTGTTTTACAAACTTACAATGTATTTTCCCTTTTGTGTGAGAAAATAGGGGAAAAAGCATATATTTGTTTATTTTCTGAAAAGCTGCAAAATAATCTTGAAATTAATATTTATCTATGGGGAATTTGGGGGAATGAGATGAGGGATGGCATTGAAAAAATCTCTAATACCTTTTTTAAAAAATATTTTTTAATGTTTATTTTTGAGAGATAGAATGTGAGTGGGGGAGGGGCACAGAGAGAAGGAGACACAGAATCCAAAGCAGGGTCTAGGCTCAAAGCTGTCAGCACAGAGCCCAATGTGGGGCTTGAACCCATGAACTGTGAAATCATGACCTGGGCCAAAGGCAGATGCTTAACCAACTGAGCTACCCAGGTGCCCCTCTCTAATACCTTTTTGTATAGTTTTGATTTTTGAACCATTAGCATTTTAATAAGTTAGGGAAGAAAACATACCACAAAATTTAAAAGAAGATGAAGTGTATATATAGTTAGTAACATAATCAAAGAGGAAAAAAAGAATTATTTCCTAGGCCTTTTGGATATAATACATGGTACTTCCTTTGTTGGATTTGTCCTATGGTTGAGAATGGCTAGTGTAATGTTAAAATTAACTCATTGGTTTTATTGTTAATAGTGATACTGGTATAGTAATTTTGATACTATTTTATGAATGTGGTTTTTAAAGCAAACAAGTAAATAGGTAAATGTAATTGTGAACTTTGATTTTCAATATTAGAGAAAAGAGATCCAAACTATAACAAAGCAGTTAGGAAAACCCATGTAGAGACAAATTTAAATTTTGGAGTATCACTACATACTCATGCTTTAAATGAGTATATTTCCTGGTTCTATTCACTAAAAAAGCCTGGAGATAGTGGCTCCCTCTTGGCATTGAATGCACTTAATGGTAACATTTTGGTCTAAGTACCTAGTAAAAGGAGCCAGGGGTCATTGGAGAAAAGGCTGATTCCAGATCAGGGAAGGGAAAAATATAAGATGAGCCTATGACATCATGTTTTACCAGAAAGGATATACTTAGTCTAATGGAAATATGTGAAAAGGACAGAGGAGCCAATCTGAAAGAGCTTCTTTTGACCAAAATTGAGAAAATTTGTGGATAAAACAGAATAAGCATTATACTGGTATAAAACATTTAATAACAAAAACACCATGTGTTAATATTTTTGAAAAACATAGTTAATTTGCCATCATCAGATGAAAATTATGTAAAAATTGGTTATCAAAAGAATTGAGCAGCTAGTGTTTTTATAAGGAACTACAGTTCATTTGCAGGTGAAGAAGGAATGTACCAAAGACTGGCTAGTAAAAGTAGTAAATATGATAGAATTAGAAAGTCACCATTTTGCCACCTATGATAGCATAATTCTAGAAATAGTTTTGGAAAAGTTCCATTTTCTACTTAATCAAACACTACTACTGTGAAGGAACTTTGCAGATGTAATAATGATTACTCTTTGGTTCACTTTAAGATAGATAATCCTGGATTATCTAGGTGGACCCAGTGCAATTACAGGAGTTTTGAAAACTGACAAGAAAGGCAGAAGACTTGGTGACAGAGGTTTGGCAGAAGAGGAATTAAAAGAGACATAGCAGAAGGAGAGATCCAAACATGAGGAGGATTCAGTGTGCCATTGCTGCCCTGAGGTATAGGGACCCTGTGCAAAGCCTAGAGAAGCTGTTAGGAGCCAAGGGTGTTCCTGTGCTAATGGCCCTTAAGGAAATGTTGATCTCAGGTCTGCAACTTCCTGAACTAGATTTTGCCAACAGTCTCAAGGAGCTTGGAAGCAAATTCCTTCCAGAATCTCCTGATAAGAAACTATAGGCTGATGCCTTGATTTTGGCCTTATGGAACCTGGAGCAGAGAAACCAGTAGAACCAATGGAGACTTGTGATCTACAGATTGTGAGATACAAAATTGTGTAATTTTTTTAAAAATAGTGTAATTTAAAACTCTTAAGTTTATGGTAATTTTGCACTTGATCTTAGCCAAATGGCCGAGAAGTGATGTTTGTGGTAATATTGTCCCATTAATAATAGAAGACTAATGTACAACCCCTCCACAAACTAATGGGTTCAGATAACGATCATCAATGGATGCTAATTTCATCAGGTTAAAGGATAAGAGGGACTATTTGCACAGTATATTTGCACAGAATATTTGCATAGTACCAAAGTGTTAACTCAGAGATTTCTTGCAGTTGTAAAGGCAAAAATATATACTTTAAAATAGAGATCTAACTATGGTCACATTACTTAAATAAACAGTATTACTAGTGAGAGAATAACTTGACATTGAGATTTCTTCTGATGTGATGCAATTTGAAGTACACATCATTCACTGAATATTCTGGTAATATATGTTAATTCTGACTCTAATCTGACCTTTAGATGTATCTTCCAGTTTTCATGAAATATAGGAAATAGAGAAAAAAGTAAATGACACCACAGGAACAAATTGGACAAAGCATGCTATTTTTAAATGTTTCTTAAGAAAGAGAGGAGGAAGCCTACAGAGGTAAAAAGAAAGCATATATGACAAAATGTTGTTAATAGTTGTTCAGTGAAAGTGGTAAGGTGTTTATTATATTAGTTTTCAACTTTTCTGTATGTTGAAAAGTTTCACAATTAAATATTGGGGGAAAATGGAAGATGATAGGAAACTGGAAGGAGCTAGAGCTTCTAATACATGAGTGGGGCTTGTTCACTGGTAGGCTTTGCTTTAGAGTTTTTGAATAGTACAGATACTATTTTGTTTGGGACCCTTCAAATAATAGAATCGGAATACTTGAGGATGACAGCTAAAACCCATTTTAGCATTTGGGTTGTCTTCAAATAGTTTGTTCCATTTTTTAGGGATACCTTACTTAGTATTTTGCCTGGGACATAAAGGCACTCGGAGCCCAGGAGGGAAATGACTTAGGTCAGTGAGTGCTGTGGCATGACTTTCTCATGTTCTTACATGTCTTTCTACGGATGCTAAGAATGCAAAGCCATGCCTACTTTTTACATAGGCCATTTCTTTTCTTTTTTTAAAAATTTTTAAATGTTTTATTTCTGAGAGAGAGACAGAGAGAGAGAGAGAAGGGCAGCGTGAGCAGGGGAGGGTCAGAGAGAGAGGGAGACAAAGAATCCAAAGCAGGCTCCAGGCTCTGAGCTAGCTGTCAGCACAGAGCCTGACGCGGGGTCTGAACCTACAAACTGTGAGGTCATGACCTGAGCCGAAGTTGGATGCTTAACCGACTGAGCCACCCAGGCGCCCCTACATAGGCCATTTCTCAGAGTTGTGTTTTTAGCAAGTGATCTTGACGGATAAGGTGAGACAAAGAACAGGATTGCTTACAGCTTTCTGTAAAGTGGTAGGCTCCTCAACCTTCATATTCCTCACCTTCAAGTCAAACTACTGTGGGCACAGCGTTCATCCAGGCTCGTATCACCTTACTCCCAGCAATTTAGGATCCAGGGAACCAATGTATACATAGCTATGCTATGTCATGATTAAGAAAGGCCTATGTCTCTGACCCAGAATTCTTTGTCTGCTGTCAGCATCCACGAAAGAGTAACAGGCTAATAGATTAATTAGTAACTGTGGCAAAATCAAATCTCAGACTTTGTTGTTGAGACTTCAGTAGATAGACTCTTCAGTAATCCCTCTGTTTTCAGTCTGACATCTCATTTCTACTTTTCACTGGAAGGGGTTCAGCTGGGCCCAGGTTTAATGGATGGAATTACCATTTATCCAGTTATTTAATCAGAAACTTCATAGTCCTTTCACTTTTCATATTTAACTTGTGACTGTGTCTTGTTATTTTACCTTCTTATCATCACATCTTTCTTCATCTCCACTGCTTTGCTTCTGCTTAGGTATATAACACCTCTTAACTATATTACTACAATTCAGCTATGGAACTGAATTGTGTCTACCTTTCAAAGTCCACATGTTGGAGCCCTAAACCTTAAATGTGACTGTATTTAGAGATAGTACTTTTAGGAGATAATTCAGGTTAAATGAGATCATAAGGGTGGGGTTCTAATTTCTTAGGATTGGTAGCTTTACAGAAAAAAGGAGAGAGTGTGAGATCCCTTTCTCTCTAAGACATAGCAAGAAGGTGACTGTCTGTAAGCTAGGAAGAGAGCTCCTACTAAGAACCTAGTCAGCACCTTGATTTTGTCCAGAAATATGAAAATAAGTTTTTGTTGCTTAGGCCACCTAGTCCTTGGTACTTTGTTTTGGCAGCCTAATCAGACCAAGGCACTTAACGTCCAGTGTGGCCCATCCTTGCCTGCCTCCCTCCCACCATTTCCATCTCTTTGACCTTGTTCTTACCACTACTGCCAGAGGTACTTTTTAAAACTGTAACTGTGATCAACTTTGCCTGTTTCTAGAACCTTTATATGGTTCCCTACAAAATAAAATTCAAACTGCTTGCATTCTCAGAGCAGCCGTTTCATGAGTTGGCCGTATTATATTTTTCTGGTTTGAGTATCGCTTGACTCCTCTCTTGCCCTAGTCTCCACTTGCCCTACACTTAAAGCTGTAGAAAGCTAATGTGGGTTTCTTTTCCTGCAGGGGCTGTTTGTTGCCAGTGGTATTGCTTTACCACCCCCCCTCCCATCTGCTTGCAAAGTATTTATTCAACTTTCAGGCTTAGATCAACCTCTAAGGAAACACACTGTCCATTTAGGCTAGAATGGACATGTCTCTCCTTTGTGTCTCATATGTGCTTTTAAAATGATTCTATTGTAGCAGGTAGTATATTTTATTTCCCTTGGTGTTTAATATCTCTCTCTCCTTTTAGTAGACGTGTTGGGGCTAAACTAAGCCTAAATGGATACTGTGTTAGTCAAGGCTCTCCAGAGAAACAGAAAACAATAGATTGTGTATAGAGAGAGAAATATGTTTATTTTAGGCAACTGGCTCTTGAACTTCTGGGGGCTGGATGAGTCCAAAATATGGTTGGTGGCCTACAGGCTGAAGAGTGAAGGAAGAATTTATGTTGCAGTTTGAGTCCAAAAACAATCTACAGGCAGAATAACCTCTTGCTTGGGGGCAGTTAAGTTTTCATTCTTTTAAGCTGAGTGGATGAGGCCCACTCGTATTACTGAGGACTAGCTGCTTTACTCCAGTCTGCTGATGTAAATGTAAATCTCATTCACCACTCTCACAGAAGTAGCCAGAATAATGTTTGACCATGCATCTGAGGACCATAGCCCAGCCAAGGTGACACATAATACTAACCATTGCAGATGGTGATCACACCTACATGTCATTTAGTGTGAATGTGCCATAAGACTTCACGTCACCTTCTTTCGGCTCAGGGTGGAGTCATTCCCTGAGGGGAATCTGGCCCATCTTGTGATGCCCCCTGCTCTGTCCACCAGAAACCCACCATTTCTTTCTGTCCTGTCCACTAGCTTTCGACCCACAGAAGCAAGGGTGATACGTGTTTGCACAAAGCACACTACGGCATGACACGCATGTAGCAACTATATTTTGTCCATTATAGCCTTGAACCTTTCTGAGCCTTCAGTCATTAAAGTGTACAGTCACACAGTGATCAGTGAACTACGAGTTGCATATTGAATGATTTGATGGCCCAGCAGGGAGCAATTCCTAGTAATCCCTTACCAAATGATATTCTTTATAGTACATGTAACCTGAAAATTAATAATCAAGAGGTCCTGGCATAATACTATTATCCTATTCATCATCATAGTAAATGATCAAAATGTCTCCAATATGATGCCACTCGGGTTAGATTTTGTCAGGTTCCAAAGCAGAAACAGTCTTGACAAACATATAGCTTTACCCTTTTGGGTATCAGGTATAGTTATTCTGAGACACAATATAATTCTCTTGCTATCAACCCCTCTCAAGGCACCACTGTAGTGTTAGATTTTCCTAATTGCATATGTATTCATTCATTTACCTTCAACTACTATTTCTTCTTTTGATTTGTTTTTTTAACCCAAACTTTTCTACCTTTGAAAGGAGCATCAGGTTTATCTACAGTGCAATGGAAACTAAAAAGAACAGCCATTGAGGCAGGAGGAAAACCATGGGACTTGTGATGTCCTTAAAGCCAGTTGAAGAATATATAGCAAGGAAAAGGAATGATGATTTCTGTAGACTGAAGTCTACACAGAGATCAATGGCGGTGTTTCATGTAGTTCTCCTGACTCATCTCCCTGGCTAAGTGTAATTCTTTCATCTCCACTCTGAAGCCAAAATGTTATTCCAAGGTTAGAAATATGAATACCTTCTATTTCATGGTAACGTTAGGATAAAGGCTCAACTACTTCATGTGTATTACAAGGTCTGAGCAGAACTGTGTAACTTATTTTCCTATGTCCTACTCTAAACTCAACCGTTATGAACTTAATGAGTTATTTTTCTCACAGCCTTAATACGGCCTTTCTTTTTTCATGAAACACTTCTATCTCCCCTTGTCCATCTAACTGCTGGTCATCCTTCAGGTAATAACTTAAGTGTCACTTCTTTAGTGAGAGCATCTCTGATCCAGGATTAGATTAGATTCACATAGATGCTGATATTACTGCCACAATTTATAGCACATTTTGTTTTTTTGTGTGTGTTTAATGTCTTATCTTTCTTAGATACTTCTTTCTATCTAAATTGTAAGCTGATTGAAGTCAGAGGCTGTTCACTTGGTTTATATTATTGTTCCTGGTGCGCAGCATAGAGCCTGGTACAGGGCCAATACTCAATAATATGCTTTAACTGAATACTGAATAAAATGACAGTATGATTTTTCTGTTGAGTATTCTTATGGGATTTGAAGCATTTTACCTGTTGCGACTTCATATGTATTTATGTAGAATGGGAAGGTTTGGCATTCAAGTAGTAATAAACCCAATTTTTATCATGTTTATTTACTTATTTTGAGAGAGAGGCTGAGAGAGAGAGAGAGAGAGGGAATGGGCAGGGGAGAGGCAGAGAGAGAGGGAGACAGAGAATCCCAAATACACTCTGCATTGTCAGTATGGAGCCCATCATGGGGCTCAAACTCACAAACTATGAGATTATGACCTGAGCTGAAAGCAAGTCAGGAAATAATTAGCTTTAACCTTAGGGAAGTACTGCTTTGTTCTGTGATACTCTGAAGAACTGACCATATTTAATTCATTTTATATTCAGAACTTATCTGCTGCATGGCTTTTAAATTTTTTTCTGTACAGATTTCAGATATGACTAGATAAAGCCAGAGAAAGGTAAATGACTTGCCTAAGAACACTTAGTGTCTTATTATGAGATCCCATATTCGTAGTTCTTAATCATACTGCTTTCCAGTATCACACATTGGAAACTTTGATCCAATGGTCTTTTCATAAGGAATTTCTTAGTATTTAGACCTAGTATTATGATAAAATAAACAATTTTTATTTTAATAAAATTTTTAAAATTTTAAAAAGTTTTAGGCCAAAACATTCTTTTATATATATACACACACACACACATATATATATATATTTATTTATTTATTTATTTTTGAGAAGCAGACAGAACATGAGCTGTGGAGGGGCAGAGAGAGAGGGAGATACAGAATCCTAAGTAGGTTCCAGGCTCTGAGCGTCAGCACAGAGTCTGAAGCAGGGCTCAAACTCACGAACTGCAAGATCATGACCTGAGCCAAAGTCAGATGCTCAACTGACTAAGCCACCCAGGTACTCCAAGCCATTCTTTGTAATGCTGTAAATCAATATTTTGAGTTTGTATTTATTTATTTTGAGAGAGGGGAGGAACATAGACAGGGAAAGAATCCCAAACAGGCTCCATGCCCATCACTGAGCCCAGTGCGGGACTCAATCTCACCATGGTGGGATCATGACCTTTGCTGAAATCAAGAGGTAAACATTTACCGACTGAATCACCCAGGCACCCCTAAGTCAGTATTTTAAACATAGCAAGTTCTTTTAATGAAGTAAGTTGAGCATTTAAGAAGGTCATCTTTGGTGAACCTGGGTGGTTTAGTTGGTTAAGCATCTGACTCTTGATAACAGCTTAGGTCCTGGTCTCACCATTGTGAGATCAAGCCCTGTGTCAGGCTTCTCACTAAACAGTGGATGCTGCTTGAGATTCTCCCTCTCCCTCTTTCTCTCTGCCCACACCCCCAAAATAAATAAACATTAAAAAACAGAAGGTCATCTTTTGTTTCTAAAGTAATGTTTTACAAATTAAGTCTTAAGTTTATTAAAGGATAATCTGGAGATTGTAATGTTTACAATCCAAGTTAAGATCCTGGTTTGTAATAGTTCTCCATGAAAATCTAATTGATTTGTCATTTTAAAGTTATATAATATGCTACATTTTGTTATTTAGAAATAACTGATTTATTGGTACAAATTCATACATGGACATGCTCTCTCTAGTGTGTATTTTATGTTATTGCCATATTGTGAATGTCACTTACTGACGTCTGAGACATTGTCTACACCATCCCTCTTTTACTTGGTCTTTATATCGTACTGTCACACAGAAAACTTCACCTGTCTCTTTTACTTGGTCTTTATATCGTACTGTCACACAAAAAACTTCACCCTTTGTCTTATTCAAAATCCCTGTCAGAACCTGTATTTTTAATTTTCACATTATTACCTTTATTAGGGAAAGGTGGTGGGATTTCCTAGCATAGTCTTCTTGGGTTATAGGCTTTTCTAAGTAAATGCAGATTTACATGAGAATTACTTTGGTGAACAGATTATTCACTAACGTATTTAATAAAAGGCTATAGTCCTTAAATTATCTGATACAATTTGATTATTTAGAGGAAGCTTTATTAACAAACTTCTGACTCTTGTCTCACTAACTTATTGAATGACTAATTCACCACCAATATTGTGGCTAGCATTGAGTATTCTCTAGTAGTCTATGTGTCTTTCCCTCCTGATGATTTTATTCCCAAACTTACATATTCCATTTGTACTTTTCACTATAATTCTGTAAAACCAAGGGGTGCTTGGGTGGCTCAGTCTGTTGAGCATCCGACTTTGGCTCAGCTCATGATCTCACTGTTGGTGAGTTCAAGCTCCTCGTCAGGCTTTATGGTGAGAGCTCAGAGCCTGGAGCCTGCTTGGGATTCTATGTCTCCCAGTCTCTCTGTTCTTCCCCCACTCTCACTCTGCCTCTCTCTCAAAAATAAATAAAAGACTTAAAAAATTAAATAATTCTATAAACCCAAGAAAACTGAAAGAAGAAGAATTTTTGTTTTTATGAAAACAAAGTTGAATAATTAGGAAAGATTGAATAAAGGCAAGTACTGAAAGAAACTGTCAGTATTATTACTGTAAGAAATTGTGGTTTGTGTGTGTGTGGTAAACTATAAAATTCAGAGACACCTTCATTCATTACAAGTGTTTCTTAAATGTTTACAGTGTGCTCTACCCACTTTAAAGAAAGTGACCTAGAAATCGTAGATATAGCATAATGGGTATGACATATATAAGAAAGACAAACATCCCAGAATTCAAGGCATTAGAATCACACTCCATTAAAAAGCCTTGGTTTTATGACAGAGAATTGGTAAATAAATTGTTTATATTCCTAAAAGTGTATAGGACTTCTACTCCCAACCAAAATAGAGTAACAGGGAAAGAATTTTCTCCCTGACTTAAAAAGCCAGAGAAAAAGTATGAAACAATAGTTTTCAAACATTGCACACTAACTCACTGCCTGTGGAGAGGCTCCAGACTACAGCATAGGGAGGGAAAATCCAAACATAGCCTGGAGGTGTCACTGAGTGGCTGAGACAGAGTTCAGAGTTGAGTCCAAGCTGGCTAGGATTTGCTCAAGTTTATGGGGCAATATACTGGAAAGGAGAAAGCTGGACAGAACCAGAAAGAGAAAATGCTCTACAGATCTTTAGTGGGCTTACCTTCAGTTATTGGCTGAGTATTGAGCAATGTGTGCATGTGAATAATCTACTAACATGTATGCTTTAGTAATCTGCTAAAGACAAGGATAAACTGGAAAGGAGCAGGCAAAACAATTTCTAAAGTTTTCCTTGGGCCAGGAATAGTTTGTGTGTCCACGAGCGATAGTGAAATGATCTACACATGTGACATTTGGTATTTCTCAGAAGAGCATTGCCTTAGTTCCTGGAATCAAATTAACTGCAAACTAAGGACTATTCAAGAATTGCTTCAATAAAGCTTAAAAACATCCTCATATGAGCTAAACAGTATCATAGTAACTTAGCTGCATCCCACAATCCCAGAATAAAGCCCCAGGATAGTTTAAGGAATACAGTAAAATCCAGCAGTGAACATAAACAGTATCTGGCATCCAATCAGAATTACGAGGCAGGAAGAAAAGTGGAAGATATAAACTGAAACCTGGGTAAATTTGGATCAATAGAAATAAATTCAAAATGATACATAGGATAGTATTATTAAAAAAAGAACATTAAAATGTCTATTACAGATATACTTCATAGTTCAAGAAGATGGAGAAGTGCATAAGCATGATAAGGAGGGAAATAGAAGATATAATAAAGATCTAAATTGAACTTTTAGAGATGAAAAGAATAACTGATTTGAAAAACACAGTGGATGAGATTAATAGCATATTTGACACTGCAAAAATAAAGATAAAGTAAATTTAAAACATAACAATAAAAACCATCCAAATGAAACAGAAAAGAATGAAAATAAGGGACAGAGCTGTGGGACAATATCAAGAGGCCTTGGATATTTATTATTGGAGTCCCAGCAGGAGAGGAAATGTCTGACAGAAAATAATGCTTGAAGAAATAATGATTGAAAGTTTTCCAAATGTGATGGAAATTATAAACTCACAGACTAAGAGGTACAGTGAACCCCAAACAGCATAAACATGAAGAAAATCACACAGTCACAATGTAAGAAAATTGCTGGGGGCACCCTATTGGCTCAGTCGGTAGAGTATCCAACTCTTGATTTCAGAGTCATGAGTTTAAGCCCTATTTGGGGTATGGAGTCTAAATTAAAATTAAAATTACTAAGAATTACTGATAAAGAGGTGTTCCTCAAAGTAGGTATAGGTAAAAAGATAACAATGATAATAGATTTTTCAGTAGAAATAATGCAAGCCAGAAATACTAGAGTTTCAACTTCAAAGTTCCAAAAGCAAGAAATCAATCTTGAGTTCTTTTACCAGCAGAAGTACTATTTGAATCTGATGGCTAAGTAAACATCTTTCCAGGCATATAAAAGCTGAAATAATTCATCAACATCAGATAATTATTACACAAAATATTGAAGGAGGCCCTCTGCCAGAAGGAAAAATAATACCAGATGGGAATTTGTATCTACACAAAAGAATGGTGAACATGATAAATGTTAAATATGTGGGTAAATATGTGTTTTTTAATATATATAAAATTTCTTTAAAAGAGACTTGACGTAATTACAGTAGACAAAAAGTCTGAATAACTATTTTTGAGTAGAAGATACACAAATAGCCACTAAATGAATGAAAAGATGCTCAATATCATTAGTCATTAGGGAAATGCAAATAAAAACCATCAGATTTCACGTTAACATCTACTAACATGGTTATAACAAAATAGAAAGTTAATAACAAATATTGGTGAGGATGTTGGGGAAATCAGATCCTTCATACATTGTAGGTGGGATTGTAACATAGAGACCCTGCTTTGGAAAGTAGTTTGACAGTACCTCAGTATGTTAAACCATATGACCACAGAGTTACTGTATGACCCAGAAACCCTAATCCTAAGTGTATATCTAAGAGAATTGGAAACCTGTGTCCACATAAAACTTGTATGTAAATGTTCATAGCAGTCTTATTCATAAGCTCCAAACAATGGAAACAACCCAAAGGTCTCTCAGCTGATGAATGGATGAACAAAATGTTGTCTATCCATACAGTAAAATATTATTTGGTGTAAAAATTAATGAAGTACTGCTATGTGCTGGAATACGAATGAACTTTGAAAATATTATGCAAATGAAAGAAACCAGTCACACACACACACACACACACACACACACACACACTGAATTAGTCTAATGTATGCAATGTCCAGAAGAGGCAAATATAATAGAAACATAAAATAAATTACATGGCATTAGGAGTAGGGAAGAATAGGGAATGACTACTTGTGGGCAAGAATTTCTTTTGAGGGATGATGGAAATGTTCTAAATTTAGATATTGTTGATGTTTTCATAATTCTGTGACTATATTAGGAACCATTATGGGGATTCTGGATAGCTCAGTCAGTTAGGCTTCTTCTGACTCTTGATTTTGGCTCAGATCATAATCTCACAGTTTGTGGGATCAAGCCCTCTGTTGGGCTTTGCACTTGACAGTGTGAGGTCTGCTTTGGATTCTCTCTCCCTCTCTCTTTATCCCTGCCCTGCTCAGAATATTCCTATTTCTCTCAAAATAAAGTTTAAAAAGAAAAGAATCACTAAGTTGTACAGTTCAAAAGGATGAATTTTATTGTGTGAAATTATAACTCAGTAAAACTGATAACAAAAGGTATTTGACTTTTTAAACAAGAATAATTATAATGCATTGTAGACTATAAGGTAGATGTACAAATAAAGTGTATGTTTATTGCACAAAGGTTAAGAAGAGAGAAATGAAGGTATTATAATTTCCTTCTCTATGTGAAGTGTTATAAAATGATGATAGACTCTGATACTTTAAAAATACATACAGGGATTTTTGGACTAACTTCATGAAAAAAGAACACAAAGAGATTTAGTTACTAAATTAATATTTGAGATAAAATGATACAGTTAAAAAACTTAGTATAAAAGAAGCCTGGAAATGAGCAAAATGGAACAAGGAAGACCTGAGAGAAATAGCAAGAAGTCAGAGTTAAATTCAACACTATTACAAATTATTTTAAGTGTAAATTGTCTAAAAAAACCCAGTGAAAGGGTAGAGAATGATGTACTGGATTAAAAAGGCAGCTTAGCCTTAATGCTATCTATAAGAACCAACTTTAAATATGAAGACACAAAGTATAAAAATAAAAGCATGGAAAAATAATACACCATGTTAGCACTAATCAGATGGAAGCTAGAAGAATTATATTCATATGAAACAAATTAGATTCCAGAGCAGGTAACGTTACCAGGGCTAGACAGGGTCATTTAGTCATGATAAATGAATTAATTATTAAGAGTGCATAAGAATTCTGAAAGTTTATATACCTAATAACAGACCATCAAAATGCACAGAGCAAAAACTGATAGAACTGAAATAAATAGATAAATGCAGTTAACAATCAGAGATTTCTGAGTGCATAAGAATTCTGAAAGTTTATATACCTAATAACAGACCATCAAAATGCACAGAGCAAAAACTGATAGAACTGAAATAAATAGATAAATGCAGTTAACAATCAGAGATTTCAGTATCTTTCCTAATAACTCATAGAAAAAGTAGATGAAAATCAGAGGGTATAGAAAATTTGAACAATATTATATAACATCATCAAATTGATAATTTTTCCATTTATTATACCTAAAATAAAATAGACCACATTCTTGTTCAAATGTTTCTTCTGTCACAAAAAACATAAACGATTCGAGTCATAAAAAGTGTGTTCTTTGACCATGTATATAGTACATTCTCTGTGATGGAGAGTTATCTGGAAACATTTAATTTTATTGTTCAAAAGTAATCAATACAATTCTGAATAACTTGACAGTCAAAGAAGAAATTCCTAAGAGAATTAGAAAATTTACTTATATAGTGAAAATGGAAATACAACATATTAAAACTAGTGGAGGGTGCAGCTAAAGCAGTATTTACAGGAACATTTATAGCATTAACTCTTTATATTTAGAAACATAAAAAGGTTTAAGAATAATGACATAAGCTTCCACCTTAAGAAACTAAGTAAAGAAAAACAAATTAAATTGAAAGTTAGTATAAGAAATAAAGAGTGAAAATGAAGCAAATATAAAACAAAAAGGCACTAAAAAACCAAATCCATGAGACCAGGAGCTGGTTCTTTGATGTTATCAGAAACTTTGATAAAGCCTTAGCGAAGACATACAAATAGATCATTTTAAGTGTAAGAGAAGGCATATCACTACATATTACACAGATAGTAGAAGGATAGTAAAAGAATACTATGAATAATTCTATCCAGTAAATCCAACAACACAGATAAAATGAGCAAAGTCCTTAAAAAACACAAACTATAAAATCTTACTAAAGAAGAAAGAGATAACCTTAATAGGTTATTTTAACTTTATATTATTAAAGAAACAGTTAAAAATCCTTTCTCAAAACTATCAACAGAGATTGCATCAGTGGTAAACTACCAAACATTTGTAAGGTTACACTGAAGAAATTATAGTTATGTTAATGTAGATTTTAACTCTCTAAGATGGGTCTGGTTTTAGTATGAGAAAAAATAGTATATTTAAAATTTTGCTATATAAATATTAAAACAGAGAGAGGGAAGCAAACCCTCTCTTAAGAGATTCTTAACTATAGAGAACTACAGAGGTGGGTGGGAGATAGGCTAAATGGGTGGTGGGTATTAAACAGGCCACTTGTTGTATTGAGCACTGGGTGTTATATGTAAGTGATGAATCACTAAATTCTACTGCTGAAACCAATATTACCATATATGTTAACTAACTAGAATTTAAATAAAATCTTGAGATCTAAAAAAAAATTTATATAAATATAAAAGCAAAAAATGGGATGTGGAATATTTGCTTGCTTATCTTTGTTGTCTTAAGATCTACCTTGGGGGGACCTTGGTGGCTCAGTCAGTTAAGCATCAGACTTGGGTTCAGGTCATGATCTCCGAGTTCGTGGGTTTGAGCCCTACATCGGGCTCTGTGCTGACAGCTAGCTTAGAACCTGTAACTTGTTTCAGATTCTCTGTCTCCCCCTCTCTCTCTCCCTCCCCTGCTCATGCTGTCTCTCTCTCTCTCAGAAGTAAATAAATTTAAAAAAATTTAAAAAAATTTAAAAAAAACTACCTTGAAAAACATTTGGATGTTATATTTTAGCCAGCTCAAGATAGATCATTTGTAGAGTAATTTTTTATTTATCAGTTTTATCATTCATCAAGATTATTGAATATATATTGATCAGCTTCTTTTAAAAATATTTTAGAGGGTCAGATCATAGTGCGATATTTTTTTTGAAGAGATCCCTAGGTCTTGTTATCTAAACTTCTGTTTTTATATTGAGGAATTTTTAGTAGTAATATCACAAAGAGAAATAATGAATTTATATTTCATTACTTATAATGAACAATTATAAACTGTTTATAATTTATACTGTATTATTGATCTATTGATTCATTTATTGAAAGCATGTGGAAGCTTTTCTTTTTTAAATGTATCCTTTTGTTTTTTACTATACTAGTAATTCTGTTGTTTTGTGTATGAATGCTTAATACTGAATAGTATCCTTTAAATTAATAGTCTAAATAATTTGAGGAAGGTAGGCAAACTTTCTGAATGTGAACAGATGCATTTGCCATTATTTTCTGAAAGAGTCATATTTCTGGGGATTAAGGATTTATAAAGATAAGTCTAATTTTGAGAGGCATAATACTTAATACATGATCCTGACATTTCTTTCCAGAAATCAAATTAGTTTATTCTAAAGATGCAAGTTTTCACAACCCTGTTAAAATGAGTTTATTCTCTGAACTTGTACAGAAACTTACATATTGCTCAGATGTTATCAAAAGACCTTTTAAAAAGTGCCAAGAAATGAATTATATATTTAGGTTTATTCTTAATACTAGCAGCAGGAAGAGCACATTGTGAGCTAAATTGGTTAATTGAAGTTGGAATCAGTACTACCTTTATACATAGATCTTATACCAGAAGATAATTAAGAACTACATTAAGATAATCTTGAGGGCCAATATGCTGCAAATATTTTTAATGTAAAGAAAAGCACACCACAGATATACTATATAGAACATATAATCATGAATTGACTTAAGACTCCTTGAAATAAAATTTTTAATTATTAGTCGCAACTTAAAGACAGTATACATGAGTAACATGAGTTTTTTTTTTTTCAGTGACAGCAAATTTCAAAATCTTATTGTTGAATAAATTTAGAGAGTAATGCAGCACAGAGTTTGCCTAGGCAATGGTTTGGCAGTTGGTGAAAGTCTTCCAATTCTTACTACTCCAAGTATGCTTAGTGTAAGCGGTATAGACAACGTCTGGTAGCTTATTAGAAATGTCCATTCCCATCCCCAGGCCTCACACTAGGCCTGCTGAATCAGTACATTTTAATATTGTATCCAAGTGATTGATATGCACGTTAAAATTTGAGAAGCACCAAACACCTTCTTTTGGTGAGGTGTAAGATGTCATTGGGCTATATTGCCTGGTCTTTGGAAATATTTTTATTCATTTTAACCTTCTTTATTCTCAGCTAGTTATCATACACTTCTCCTACCCCTTGTTCAACTCCTGTTTTACACTTCTAAAGTTAAGTCATATTTTATAGTAATTGACAGCCTCACAGATAAAAAAAAAAGGTGGCAAAGAAGTACTTCTTTGTTTGTAAATTCTGGCCACCCACCAATTTAGCTTGTAGAGAATATATGTACTAGATCTTTGGTGTGGTTTTGATGTTGGCTAATACTTAATTTCATTGTGCATTTCCCTTTAAAAAAATACAAAACTTTTATGTTTTATAGTAATTAAGTTGTTTAATTAATACTTGTATCTTAAGTTTTTCTGAATGGTGTAAGCACTGTTACCTAATAAAAAAAATAAGTGTTTTGTTGGGGAGGAGTTGGATCTTGCCTGCACATTCTTGCGGAGTTTGGCAGTTTGGAGGACTTCCATCTGCTGCTTTGAGCCAGTTTCCTAGGAGAGTGGGCCTTGCTTGTTAGCTTCTCAAAAAGTGCTGGACCTTTGGCCCAAGGCCCTTCTCATAATGCAACCCTGTGTGTGCAGGTGTCCTTTGGGCCTATTGCGTTGTCCGCATGGGACTTGAGGGCAAGGAAGACTGACACAAATGTGCTCCTGTTGCTTGCTATGCCGTGAGTTGCAGAAGGTGTCAGATGTGTCTTCTGTCAACATCCTTGAACAGTAATATGCTAACTTTTTAGCCTGCAAGTAGAGTAAAATTAAAATCTCAGACCCTTCACAGTTCTTGAGAGTTTGTTTTTGTTAACCTCAGTCAACATAAGCTATTATGTTAATTTCTTGCTGTATTCTGTGGTATAGATGTTAAAAGTTATTTTTATTTTATTTTATTATTTTATTTTTGAGAAAGAGAGGGGTGGGGAGGAGGCTACTGGGGCAGAGGGAGAGAATCTTAAGCAGGCTTCACACTCAGCACAGAGCCGGACATGGGGCTCGATCTCACAACCATGAGATCATGACCTGAGCCAAAATCAAGAGTTGTATGCTTAATCAACCAAGCCACCTAGGCATCCCCACATATTAAAGATTTCATTGCAACTATTGCTTTAAAAAAAAAAAAAAACTTTATACTTTTTAATTAACGTATATCATTGACATATCATTTAGAAATGGACAATGGATCATTTTTTTCTTGCTGAATTGTATGGATCTTTATTTACATGGTGTTGCAAATAAAAACAGTGCAACATCCCTAAATCTATAGGTTGTTATTGCTCTTTTCTCCTTGATCCTTTTTCTGTAAGGAAAAATAGATTTTGAAATAATTTCTTATGGGGTATGCAGTTGTCAGATGGTTTGTTAGACATGCATCCAGAGGCCAGAAGACAGAACAATAACTATTTCTCATAACTGCATCAAATTTGTTACATCAGATTGTTTAGAACTAAATTGGTGCTGTACTTATACTCAAAACCTTGATTTTAGTTGTAATTTTGAAATAGCTAAATCATTTTCTCTTGAGGAAACAGTAATGAAATACTGTTGTTACTCTGGATGTTTAAAAACAAATTTTTATTGTGTAAGCACTTTATATTTTATTTCGTTTTCCTTTCACTCACTTTTTAAAATGCATAACTCCTCTTTTAACTTACATTTAATTTATTTGAAGTAAATAATATAAATTTTAAAACTTGGAAATTTCTACCTCAAAAAAACAGTATCGCATAATAAATAATACAGTTGGAAACATAACTGCATTTCATTGTTTTAATTAGCTTTTTAGTTTGTAATAATTGTAGATTCATATGCAGTTATAAGACGTAATATAGAAAAGTGGGCCCTTATCCCATTTCCTCCAGTGCTAACATCTTCTATATTATAGTACAGTATTGAAGCCACAAATGTGAAATTGATACAGTCAATATATAGAACATCTCCATGACCACTAAGATATCATGTATTTTCCTCTTATAGCCATACCTACCTCCTGTCATCTCAGTGCCCTCCATTTAAAAAAAAAAGTTAATGTTTTTTTTTATTTCTGAGAGAGAGAGACAGAGTCAGCAGGGGAGCGTCAGAGAGAGAGAGACACAGAGTCCAAAGCATGCTACAGGCTCTGAGCTAGCTGCAAATATATGTGTTAGATAAGCATGACCTGATGGTGCTACTTGATTCGAGTTCAGTGCTAATGAATCAGTCAATATGTGTTAAATAAGGTGACTTTAAACAGAAGCACACATAAAACAGGATTATGTATTGGTTGGTTGATGAAAATGTTCTAACTAGAGTTACATTTTGAGATTTTGAGAGTTACAATTAGAACTATATTGTTGGAGCCTATGTTTCAGTATTAACTATTTCAGTGTTCATGGAGAATTCATAGAACATATGTACCATTAGTAATGAGAATCACTTGTATATTTTTCCAGGGTATAGTTTGTCTTTTTATCCTCTTAACATCTTTCACAGAGCATAAGTTTTTAATTTTGATGAAATTTAGTTTATCATTTTTTTCTTTTATGGATCATGCTTTTGGTATTAAATCTAAGGACTGTGTTTAATCCTGCATCTTGCATACTTTCTTTTATGTTCTTTTCCTAGAAGTTTTATAGTTTTACATGTCATATTTACATCTATTATCCATTTTTATTTAAGTTTTGTATAAGATATGAGGTTTAGACCAAGGTTCATTTTTTTGCCCATGGGTATTCAAATACTCTATAACCCTTTCTTTAAAGAGGTTATTATGTTTTCTTCATTGAATTTCTTTTATATCTGTCTCAACATTCACTTGGTCATATATGTGTGTGTCAGTGTATGAGTTTTCTGTTGTGTCTATCATTCTGACAACACCCCTTAGTTTGCTTTGCTGTAGCCAGGGTTAGACTGAGCCCTCCCACTTTATTTTTCTTTTTCAAAATTGCTTTGTCCTAGCTTCTTTACTTTTTCATATATGTTTTAAAATAATCTTGTCTGTATCTTAAAAGAATGTTACTTGGATTTTAATAACTTCTAAGTATTAACTTGCTTATCAGCTTGTGGAGAACTGACATCTTTTTATTTTGACTCTTAAATGAACAAGGTAGGTGTCTGCATTTCTTTATGTCTTTGATTTCTTTTATCAGCATTTTGTAGTTTTCATCATCTAAGTCCAGTACCTGTTAATGGTACACCAGAGTATTTCATTTGTTTTAGTGGTTATGAATAGTATTATATTTTTAACTTAAGCTTTCATATCTTCATTGCTATATATAGAAATGATTGATTTTTGTAAGTTTATCTTGTATTCTGTATTCCTTACTACATTCATTTATTTGTTTCAGGATTTTTTCCCCTAGTAGAATCTTTTGGATTTTCTCTGTAAATAACGTATCATCTGAAAATAGTGATTGTTTCATTTCCAACTTTCTGATTTGTGTATCTCTTATTTCCTTTTCTTATCTTATTGCACTGGCTAAAACTTCTACCACAGTGTTGTTGAATAAGAGTGTTAAAAATCTTTGTCATGTTCTTTGTCTTAGGAAGAAAGCATTCAGTCTTTCACCTTAGGCATAGATTTTTTTGTGGATGCTTTTTATGAAGTTGATTAATATAATTAGATATGTGACTGCATTTCAGTTTCAAAAAGGAGTATTTTTGCTTTTGAAGTCATCTATGTTTTGGTCTGTTCATCATGTTACTGACAGCTGGAATTTGTGTACAGTTTTGAACCCTGAGTAATTGCTCTAACAACATTATTTAGACTCTTTACATATGGAGTAAAAACATTGGTACTGAAGACACAGTAGAGAATGTTGTTTTATGTGTCCCGGCTTTTCCCTCCATATTTCTACCTGATTTCTTAGAAATCTTTCTTTGATCTTCCTTCTATAACTGTGGATGCCTTATGTACTCATCTACCTATTTTATGAAAATGTATTTAGGATTATTGATATGCTGGACCAGATCCTGCTATTTACTTCTTTGACAATATATTAACTTTCTGATTCCCTATTAATTGGAATTCCACAAATTATTTGAGTCTCTAAATGGGATTTCGTGACTTTAAAAGTTGACATAGATTAAAGAAAAATAATATTTCCTGGGTAGCATAAAGGGTTCATTGTGTGAAATGGTTTAAGTTTTTTTAGATACAGAGGACTTTGTTATTTAAAAAGTTTAAATGCATTGATGAATATACTAATGCATTGCTCATTAGATTACTAAACAACCAATGCCGTCTGAATGTATTCACTCAATTCAGGCATTAGGTCTGCCCTTTCTAACCCTTCATAGCACTCCAAGGTTTTGCCACTACGTGTGAGAACCCAAGATAAGCCTCAAACTTGGATTCTCTCTGAAGGTATAATGAGCTACCACCCCAGCCATTTGGCACATCATCCATGTTATTTTAGAGGGAAAAAAAGCCTTTTAGTGGAATGGGATTATTTTACTTTAGCAGTTTTCTATGTTATAAAGTTTAATTGCAAGTTTAAATGAACAGAAGTAAATTTGTGCCCATATGGCATTAAAGTATGTTAACTTTAAGGGAGAGAAATAATATGAATAATGCTTAGAGAGGTTTTTCTGTGCCAGAAACAAAAGCATAACATTCTTAAAATTGTGTTTTCACCGAAACGTACCTGTCTAAGTAAAGAATAATATGTTTTGTGCTATTTTTTTTTTCTTTTCTTGGATCATGGGCAGTTCTAAAAGTAGAATAAGATTTGTAGTGTAGTAATGGTTTTACAAGCAGCACAGTAACTGGGCAAATAATCTACTGCAAATTTCCTACATGTCTACTGATGTCATTAAACACAAGCATATTGTATTTCAGAATCATTTAGTCCTATCTTCACTGTTACTGACAGTTGGTGCATTAGTTCATGTTAAATGGAATATCTCTTTAAACTATTCTTGGCATTTCCTAGATTAGATGAATTATGAATTTGATTATTAAAATTAACCTTTTATGTTCATCTGGTATGTTGTTCTGAGCCAATGTCCTTTTATACTAAATTTTTATCTTTCTGCACTCTGGGGGGAAAAAAACCCTCTATTCAGGTAGATAGTTAGTGCAGAGTATATACTGCATAAAATGTAGTTTGCAACATACATAGCGATTTTTTTTTACATACAAATATTTTACAACTATATCTTTCAAGAGCCAGAAGAATGGATATGTTCTAAACTTGTACATCTTTTAGTTTCTTCCTTTCATCAAAATTGATTAGGGTTTTAGAAATAATAGAAATGAAAATTAGGCAAAATTCTATTACCAATAAACTATATTTGACTTCCAAAGTATATGCTAATTGACACCCCCACCCCCATCTCAATACTCTCTAGGTTTTAAGAACATTTTGTTAAATTAGTTAAAGGAAAAAGATTCTAAAAAATCATGCTTGGCTATTATGTCATAGGCAGATGGGACTTCTCATTACACTCTTTATTTTATTCTTCTTCATGAATTTGTCAGGGTTTTTTTTTTTTTTTCCCAATTTTTAAAGAAAAGACTGCACAAATTGTTCCTTGAACCTCTCTTCCTTTGGGAATGCACTCATGCATCTATACATATCCATATTCATATATGTAAGCGTATGTGTGTGTACGGATATATACACTATTGAGAATCTCTCCTTGGGCATTTGTGAGCTCTTTGATCAGAACAGAGGGATTCTGATTATTTTGCAGTATGATATAGAATTTAGCCAGAATTCTGGGACTTAATTTATTCAGAATGAATATTTTGGGTTAGTAAAACAATATTCAAAGTTATAGGGAATACCTGAACCAAAAATAGCATATGTAATTCACTATAAGGTGATTAAAAATATTTACCAGGGCTGAAAGTTTTGTCTAGCCTATTTTTACAGGTGAAATAGTCTGAGGCAGAGGTTTGTTGATTACGTGAGATGATCAAATCTTGAATTAGAAAGTGATATATTTCAAGGGTATTTGAACTCCTTTTTCTAGAGTACGTTTGTCTAGGAGTTAGAGCAGATGTAACTTGAAAAAGAGAAGAGCAGTTTTTGAAAATGTTAACAGATACTAAGTTTTGCAAACCTAAGAAAAAATTTGGTTTTTGATTGCTGTAAGTATGTAGAGTCTACTATGTGAAAAGATTTTGTGTATTTTTGAGGTCTGCTTCGTCCTGAAATACCTTGTTGAATACAGAATAACTAGTTGAAGCTCTCCTCAGGTACTTAGAAAACATATTTAGTGTTCATTTGCATCTAGATTTCCCATTTAGCTCCTAGAACAACTACTTTTGTGCTATGCTAATGTTAAAATCAACTCAGGGGCACAAGTAGTGTGTCCGATAAAACGTTTGTTTGCTAACACCTAGTATGTCTGAACTAGATATTTTCTGGAGCTTGACAACTTGCTCCAACAACTGATGTTTGGTGACGGTTGATTTGGTAGAAATATTAAAGAAAAGTACAATGTGAGAATTGACAACTGGGAAGTAAAAACAGCTGGACTATATAGTTGGCACAGACAGGAAGTGAAAGATTTAGTCAGGAATTATGCATTCTATAAGACAATAAAGAGATATCCTATTTATTTCTTTCCTTTTAATATCTGTCTCCTCTTAGAGTTGTTACTGGGAATTTTCTAAGAACCTATTCTACATTTCAAATTTGAACTTTACTGTCCACAGTACCTTCTCTGCAAAATTGTAAGCTATTTACCTTGTATTAGAATTGGGAAATTCTTATTTTAATAAAATATCTCTAATTCATTATTTTTGAAGATATACTTTCACTAACATTTTTCTATCAGTGCATTTATAGGATTGAGCAAAATATTTTATAGTAGATGGTGTGAATATTTTACTTTGAGTCGACAGTGCAAAAGAACAACAAAAATGTGTGGGGAATTCAGTTATGAGCTAGCTAGTCTGTGGGTTTAATTTGAATTCACTGAAGAGAGTGGACTTCGTAGGTTCACAGTTAATGAGCCATTTCTCTTCAAGTATTCTGTCACTATGGGATTGCATACAGTTAGAACTGACAGTTGGAAACGTGCTGAGATAGGAAAACTAAAAAACAGCTGTCTCTCTGGGCAAATGGTACCAGCTGGTAAGGCTCTCCAAAGCAAAATATTTTATATAATAAAATAGCTTTCAGATATTACTGAAATTACATATTATATATTTATGATAATTTTTTTACTTCATTTGCTTTTAACAAGCCAAAATACAAGATATTTTTTTTCAGTTTAAGAAGTTTTGTATTATATTGACAATTAATCTTTTTAGCATGTACCTATTAAATTAATATATAATCCTTTAGAGTTTACTTTTTGAAACTGTTTGGAGATCATTGGAAAGGTGTTTTTGTTTCTTGGGTTTTCAAAGTAGAAACATTTTTTTCCATGCTAGATCTTTTCTAGAATGAAATATACTTTTAAACTGTCTTGATTTGTATTTGAAATGGTTATATTCTCATACCCAGAAAAGATTTACCTCTGAGCCTTAATGTAAATTTTGATGATTCCCATTCTTTTGATATTGTCATTCTCACTGATAAAAATTAGCATTTGGGTTCATAAAAATATTATATCTTGTCAAAGGAGGAATCTGTGCCTTTTTTGGCAGAATGGTCTTTATTGAATTCCTAGAATGCCTTTCTTCTGAGTCCCCTTAGTCTTCATACAGGGAGAAACTGTATAATTAATGTATATACAAAAAGAAGTAGGCAAATGGCTAGTGTGTATTAGAGACTTCATTAGAAGTTCTTCCGTTCAGTCTTAAGAAAAACCTTAGCTAAAAATAATAAATCTAGGGGTGGCTGGGGGGCTCAGTTGGTTAAATGCCTGACTTTGGCTTAGGTCATGATCTCATGGTATGTGGGTTCAAGCCCTGCATTGGGCTCTGTGCTGACAGCTCAAGAGTGTGGACTCTGCTTCAGATTCTGTGTCTCCCTCTCTCTCTACCTCTCCCCTACTCACACTCTGTCTCTCTCAATAATAAATAAAAATTAAAAAATAAAAAGAAAACAAAAAATAAAGTAATAAATCTAATATAATATGTTGGGGTTTTGGTAGTAATCTGTTTTACCTCCTTTTGGCTACTCTGCCACTTTGTTTTACTTTACTGTTGATTGCCTTGGTCTTTACAATAGGCATCCCTAATTTACCACAGTTTATCTTCACATAAAATTATGCCACTGACATATAATGTGAGAGCCTCATAACCTTGTGCTTCCATTTATTCTTTTATCTGTGTTTCCATCTAGAATCATTTTCTTTAGCATAAAAATTATAATATTTCTAGTTCCAGTCTGCTAGCAGTTATTTTTCTTGACTTTGTTGTCCAGAAAGGTCTTTATTTTGCCTTCATTATTGAAGGGTATTTTCCACTCTATATAGACTTCCAAGTGATCGTTTTTTTCTTTTTTGTTTTTTTTTCCCCCTTGGATTACTTTAAAGGTCTTTCTTCATTTTCTTTAGGCTTTTGTTATTTCTTTTGAGAAGTGGTTTTTCTTATCTTTGATCCTCTCAATATATAATGTATTGTTTTCTCTGGATGCTTTTGAGATTTTCTCTTTATCACTGGTTTTCAGCAATTTGATTGTGAGTGTGCCTTGGGGTTCTTTTCTTTCTGGTTATATTCTGGTTGAGCTTCCTGGATATATGGGTTTATAATTTTTTATCAAAACTAGGAAATTATCTTCCATTGTTTTTTTCTAGTATTTCTTCTTCTTTCTCATTTCCTGTACTCCAATTATATGTATATTAAACTGCTTGTCATTGTCCCACAGGTCATGAAGCACTGTTCATTTTTTCAGTCTTTTCCCTCATTTTGGATAGCTTTTCTTGCTATATCTTCATATTCTTTAGTCTTCTGTAGTGTATAATTTCCTGTTAAACTTACCCATTGAATGTCTTATTTCAGATATGGTATTTTTCATTTCTTTATTGTTCCTTTTTTGGTCATTTTTCCCTATTTTTTCTTATTATATTTATGTTTCCCATTTCATCCTTGAACATTTTTAGAGTAACTTTTTTCATATACTTGCCCTCTAATTTTATCATCTTGTCATTTCTAGATCTATTTTAATAACTGATTTTTCCCATTTATGGATCACATTTTCCTTTATCATGAATGTCTATAGTAATATATGTTGCAGGGTGGAAGTTAGAAATATTATATTGTTGAGTGTCTGGAAACTGTTTTCTCCCTTTAAAGAACATTGAATTTGTTTTGGCAGCCATTATTAAGTTTATTGTGGAGCAGCTTGATTAATTGTAAATGTGTTTTTAAGTTTTGCTAAGGTAGATCTAGGGTAGTTATTATTCTAGCAATATTTTAGCTCTCTTCTGAGGTTTTTTATCCTTGGGTCACTGGTGAACACCCTAAATATTAAGTGAACCCTTTCACTCTGTTTGCTTTTTTAAATGTTTTATTATTATTATTATTATTATTATTATTTTAGTTTGAGAGAGCAAAAATGCACAAGCAGGGGAGGGGGGCAGAGGGAGAGAGAATCTTAAGGAGGCCCCGTACTCATGCAGAGCCCAGTGCAGGGCTCTATCTGATAGCCCTGGGATCATGACCTGAGCTGAAATCAAGAGTTGGGACACTTAACCTACTGAGCCATCCAGGTGCCCTGTCTCTGTGGCTGATTTTAACGCTGATGTCTTCAAGTCCTCTATAGATGTTTGGAATTGTTAACCTATAAACTTGCTAGTATTTTTCCCCCCAGTATTTTCTTCTCTAATCTCTAGGAAATTTCACCCTATGCATTCATCCACAGCTTAGCAAAGACTGAAAGAAAGAAACTCCTATATTAATTTCTAGAGCTTCTTTTCTGTATATTTTGCCTGTATATTCTAGTTGCCTTATTTTCTCTGAACTTGAATCTCTTTGTCCTGAACTCAGCAAGTTCACAATGTTCTACTTAGATTTTATGGTCCATGGGCTACAGCCCAGAAATTGCCTTCAGGCAGAAAGCCAAGGTGATTATGGAGCTCATCTCCTTTCTTTCAGAGACCACAGATCTATACCACCTATTTTCCACTGTTTGAGAACAATTTCGTATATTTTATGCAATTGTCTATTTGTTGATACTAAGAAGGTGAACCCAAATACCACTAATTCCACTGTGGCTTTAATTTGAAATCTAACAATTTAATGGTTTTCTTTGTTTGTTTTTCTCATCATGGTAGTAGAAACAGGAAGAGGGGAGGAAACTTTTCTTCATCTCCCTCAATGAGAGTGGTTATGAAAGACAGTATATCTTTTTCTTTTTTTTTACAATTAGTTTATTGTCAAATTAGTTTCCACATAACACCCAGTGCTCTTCCCCACNTAAGATAGCCCATCTTTCTTAGGATAGTGCTTCCCAGTAGAATCTACATTATAATGTTCAATAAAATTGTTTTCTAGACTTTTTTAATTGTTAAAACACTCTATATGAGAAGGTAAAGGGAGATCAGTGAAAACAGTGTCATTTTTATTCCTGCTATCACTGCAGGGAATAGTTACCTTGCTTTGAAAAAAGATAATGAGGAATAATATTAATCCATTATATAGTTGCTGACATTATCTCAGTTTTACAAATTACTGGAAGTTTTCAGATAGCATAGCAAAGGTTACTCTGTTTGTAAGTGACTTGTTTTTTGGTTTGGTTTTGTTTTACTAAGTGCAGTGTAGTCTTAATTTTTGTAAGTGCTTTTCATTTAGCAGAGTAATTTATAGCAAATTTATTATTTGAATATATGATATTTGGTGTAAGTTTTCTTCTTCTTCTGGCTTTCTGATACCTGTTATTATTAAAGTATATTAAAATATGTGTGAATTATAATGTATTTCCTTGAGCATGCAGATAAAAATCAGCGGAAAGTCATTCAAACACATCTGTTAGCCTTTGTGAGTGTTTTTATAAATGTCTACTTTAACAGTTAGAAAGACAGGGGAAAAGATCATGAAAAGTTAGTGGGATTCTCTGCCCATGTGACACAGTGATCATATTGCCCTGAGTCCCTGAGTTCAGGAGCCATGGAATCTTTATTCTTGTTTTTGAAACATATACAGTTGATGTTATTAAGATAAGTAGGGAAAATTGGGCTCTGATGATTTATCTCAAATCATCTGAATATACCCAATATTAAAACTAAAATCATATAAATTTGTAAAGCCAGGAAATGAATCTAGAGCTCTGCTTTTTATAATGTACATCTCAGAAAAGATTTGAGTCCGAACAGTTTTCCCTTTGGAGCCTAGGGCATGGCATATTGTGGAAAGCTCTACAAACTGCAGATGCTATTGCTTAGGCCAGGTATTCTTAACCCAAAGGAATAGGACTGAGTGCGGGGGTATGCGAACTTCATTGGGATAAAGATTACATCTTTATTTTACTAACCTCTAAACTAAATTTCTTTTTGTTAGAAATATACACATAAGAATAGATTAGCAGTCTTTTGACTTTGCACAGATAGAAATCTACTATTTTTTGACATGATATAATAGTTGTAGATATATCTAACAGGCATTAATAAGGAAGAGCATACAAAATACTACAAACTTGGTATTTAAAAAATTTGGAGAACTTTATTTCAATATAATCTGTTTACTTCTAATCCTAGATATTTTATTATTTTTTTAAAAAATGTACTGGAAGTCTGTTGACTTCATTAGATAATTGAAATATGGTTCACAAACTAAGAATACTGAAGGAGGAGTTAAGATGACAGAGTAGTAAGGGGATCCTGGGCTTGCTTCATCCATCAAATGCAGCTAGATCAACATCAAACCATTTTGAACACTTAGGAAATTGATCTGAGGATTAACAGAACAACCTGCATAATTTGAGGGAGAGAACAAGGCAGCTTCTCTTAAGAAGAACAAAACACACCTAGTATCTAGATTCCTTTGTTGGATTTTTGAAGTTGTTTAAATTTGTATTCATTCTATTATTATTATTACCATTATTACTGTTTTTTCTTCTTCCAAAATGACAAGATGGAGGAAGTCACCTCAGAAGAAAGAACAGGAAGAAATGATGGCTAAGGATTTAGCCAATGCAGATAGAAGTAAGATATCTGAACTAGCATTTAGATCAATGACTTTAAGTATATTAGCTGGACTTGGAAAAAAAAAAAAAGTTACCAGAGAGTCCCTTTCTGCAGGGATAAAAGAACTAAAATCTAGTGAGGCTGAAATTAAAAATGTTATACCAGAGATGAAAACCCAAATAGAGGCCATAAAAATGAGGATGGACAAGGCAGATGAGTAAATAAACGATATAGAAGACAAAATTATGGAAAATAAATGAACCTGAAAGGAAGAGGGAAGCAAAGGTCAGGGCACAAAGGCAGACTTTCCATTATTTATTAAATTGTAATGATATTCATATCATAGGAGTCCCAGAAATGAAGAGAGAGAAAAAGGAGCAGAAGGTTTATGTGAGCAAATTTTAGGTGAAAACTTCCATCATCTGGTGAAGGACACAGACATCAAAATCCAAGAAGCACAGATAACTCCCATCAAATTCAACAAAACACTTATGGAAGAGATTGAAGAGGATGCAAAGAAATAGAAAAATATCCCATGTCCGTTGACTGGAAGAACAAACATTGTTAAAATGTTTATGTTACGCAGACCAATCTATACATTTAATGCAATCTCATTCAGAATATCACCAGCATTTTTCTCAGAAAAAACAGTCCTAAAATTTATACTGAACCACAAAAGACCCTCCTTAGCCAAAGAAATCTTGAGAAAGGAAAGCAAAGCTGGGTCATCATAATTCCAGACTTCTAGCTATATTACAAAGCTGTAGTCATCAAGACAGTATAACACTTGCACAAAGATAGAAACATAGATTGATGGAACAGAATAGAAAACCCAGAAATGGACCCACAACTGTATGGTCAACTAATGTTCAACAAAGCAAAGAAGAATATCCAATGGATAAAAGACAGCCTCTTCAGTAAATGGTGTTGGGGAAACTGGACAACAGTATGTAGAGGAATGAAACTAGACCACTTTCTTACACCATACATAGAAATAAATCCAAAATGGATGAAAGACCTAAATATAGGATAGGAAATCATCAAAATCCTAGACGACAACATAGACAAGAATCTTTTTGACGTTGGCTGTAGCAACTTCTTATTAGACGTGTCCCTGAAGATAAGGGCAACAGAACCAAATGTGAACAATTAGGACTTCATCAAGATCAAAAGCTTCTGCACAGGAAAGGAAACAATCAACAAAACTAAAAGGCAGCTTACAGAATGGGAGAAGATATTTGCAAACGACACATCTGATAAAGGATTATTATCATCCAAAGCTATAAAGAACTTATCAAAATCAACATCCAAAAAAACAAATAACCCAGTTAACAAATGGACAGAAGACACGAATAGACACTTTTCCAAGGACGACATCCAGATGGCTAACAGATACATGAAAAGATGTTCAACATCACTCATCATCAGGGAAATACAAATCAAAACCATGATGAGATAATACCTCACACCTGTCAGAATGGCTAAAATTAACACACGAAACAGTGGATGTGGTGAGGATGGTGAGAAAGAGAAACCCTCTTGCACTGTTGGTGGGAATGCAAACTGTTGCAGCCACGCTGGAGAACAGTATAGAGATTCCTCAAGAAATTTAAAATAGAACAACCCTATGATCTAGTAATTGCACTCTTAGGTATTTACGCAAAAGGTACAAATAACAATTTTGTAGGGGTACATATACCCCAGTGTTTATAGGAGCATTATCAACAGCTGACCTAGAGAGAGACCCCAAATGTCCATCAGCTGATGAATGGATAAAGAAGGTGTGGAGTATTACCCATCAAAAAATGAAATCTTGCCATTTACAACGATTTGGATGAAGCCAGAATATATTATGCTAAGTGAAAGAAGTCAGAAAGACTAATATCACGATTTTACTCATATGTGGAATTTGAAAACAAAACAGATGAACATATGGGGGAGGGGAGAAAAGAGAGGGAAACAAATATAAGAGACTCTTAAAAGATAGAGAACAAACAGGGTTGATGGAGGGAGGTGGGTGGGAAATGGGCTGGATGGTGATGGGTTCTAAGGATGGCATTTGGTGTGATGAGTACTGGGTGTTGTAGGTAAGTGATAAATTGCTGAATTCTGCTGTAATTAATATTGCACTGTATGTTAACTAAAATTTAAATTTAAAAAGGGAAAATAAAATCACCATAAAAAATAAAACCACCAAGTGAATGTAAAAAAAAAAAAAGAATGCCTAATTTAAGCAATGAAAATTACTTTTATTTTACCTGCAACAGAGACTTAGACCACTTTAAACATCCGCTTGTGTTTCTGTTCTTGCCTGATGACATTAGGCTACTACAAACCTTTTAATTGCAGTTTTATATCACACTCTCAACATCTTTATTGAGTTTGTAACATAGGACATGCAGTATATCATATAAAGTCAGAGTAGATCCTAGACTTTAGGGCAGGCAGATTCCCTAGGTTTGAATACAGACTCCAAAACTTATTTATGTATATGACCATGGGTAGTTTATATAACTTCTTGAAAGCTTTGGTTTCCTCCTTTACACTATAGAGTTGTGAAGATTTATTAAAGGAATGTATGTTAGTGTGTTAGTTTGAGTGTTTGCTATTATTATTACTTTTGATTCAAAAAATAATTTGTTTTCCATTACATGAGTTAAGCTCTAGATGTTTAGCCTGGAACAATTATATGTAATTGCTTCTCTTCCAAAGCTCAAGTCTAATGGCAAAGACAGATTTTGGGAAAAAAAATTAATAATCTAAGTGTTAGGAAAGAGACATGCAAGATTCTTAGCTGTGTCTTGCGGATAAGTTAGGGGCCAGGCAAAGAAGATAGATGTTAAACTGAATGAGCGAAGAATCAGAAGAGCATTCCAAGCAAAGCCAGGTTGTTTGAAAAGGTCGTGACTTGGAAAAGATCCTGATACATTTGAGAATTCAAAAGAAAGCCACTGTGGCTACACAAGACAGAAGATGAGGAAAGAGGGTAGTGTAAATGAAACTTGAGAAGTAGGCAGAACCAGATCAGGCGAGTTGCTGTATAATTTAACAATTGGAGTCTTACCCTAATAGCACTGGGAAGTCATCAGATTTGCATTTTTAAATATTTATTTATTCTTTTTAAGTAGGCTCCACATTCAATGTGGGGTTCATACCCAGGACCCTGAAATCAGGAGTCATGTGCTCTACTGACTAAGCTAGCCAGGTGCTCCCAGATTCTCATTTTTAAATGAAAAATATGCCTGCTAACAGAAGATAGGATTTGAAAGAAGTAGATATTAAGTATAGCAGAAGGGGGATACAGAACCAATTCAAGGAAGGAATATACCTTTTGATAGACTACAGTGGACTAGAATGATGAGAGTAGAATGAGGAAATGTGGAGATCTTACAGTTTTTGCTTGAGAGATTTAATGATTGATTGTAAGAGAGTGAAGGAGAAGGACTTATGACTTTTAGGCTTCCACGGGGCACCTGGGTGGCTCATTCAGTTAAGCGTCCAACTTCAGCTCACGTCATGATCTCACAGTCTGTGGGTTCGAGCCCCGCGTCAGGCTCTGCTGACAGCTAGCTCAGAGCCTGGAGCCTGCTTCAGATCCTGTGTCTCCCTCTCTTTCTGCCCCTCCCCCATTCCTCTCTGTCTCTGTCTCTCAAAATAAAATAAAGACATGAAAAAAGAAAGACTTTGAGGCTTCCAACTTGGTCGTGGTGGTGCCAGTTATGGAGTTGATGAATGTACTAGAGGAAAATAAGTTTGGACATGTATACATGGATTTACTTTGAAGATAGTCAGTTTGAGGTGCCTGTGCAATCTCTAGGAGGAATTATCAGTTGGATACACTTACAAATCTGTTGCTCTGGTAAGGTATTTAAGAATCTGGTTATTGAGGAAAAGATGCATACAAGGAGGACTCTTCTGTGGAAGAGGTTAAAAGAAAATATGAGAGCATCTGAACTGAAGCTGATCTAAATGAAGGACAGCTGGGCATACAGACTAGAACTCTGGGAATGCTAATGGAAAGTTGGAGAAATGAATTTTATTTCATAGATATGCTGAAAAAGCAGTTACTTTAAAAGACTAAAGATTAGAATGTACCCACTGACAATGAAGTATAAAGGCTTTTAAGAAGAAAAATATTTGTGAGATGAAGACAGGTTTAGTGAAATTTAAAGGATAGTGATGACTGAAGAGGTTATTGGGATAAATGCACTTTAGTTCTAATTAGACAACTCATTGCCATTCCATAGTCTCTTTAATGTAAAGATGTGAGAGGAACCCTTGTAGGTCTAACCAAACTGACATTATTGAATAATATGAAAATTTATTAAGAAATTTTATGGGTTTTTTCTTCCTCCTTTTTTCCCTTGTCCCTTCTGCCTTCATCTCTCCCGCCTCTCCAACCCTCCCTTCCACCATCCTTTCCTTCCTCCCTAGGAGGGATCTAGGATGGAATGTAGAGTTGTGATAAATGGGATACTAAGAGGGAAAAGTTTTTGTTGTTTTCTAAACAGTTAGGTGACTTACTGGCTAGATCTTTATTTTAAACGATTTGAGTCCCAGTTTAATACATGTTTGAACTGTGTGAGTCCACCACAGATTTTTTTTAACGAATACAGCATAGCACTGTAAATGCAGTTTCTTTTCCTTATTCTCTAACATTCTCTTTTCTCCTGCTAAATTTCTTTTAAGAATTACAGTATAAAATATATATAACAAAATATGTTATTTGACATTTACATAACTGACTGTTTATGTTATTTATTGGTAAGGCTTCCAGTCAATAGTAGTGCTAATATCAGTTAAGCTTTGAGGGAGTCAGAAGTTATATGCAGATTTTCAGCTGTCCTGTATTTCTTACTGCTCTTGAGAAACTGAAGAGTCACATGTGTGCAACCACTACCAATCATTTTTCTTTCCTTCATTGTTCTTTTATTGCTCATCTACACTGGTTGATGCTATGATAAAGTAGGGTGTAATTCTTGCTGTTAAGGTGCTCACTTCAGGGGGCAGATGAGAATGTGAGGTAATCCAAATGGAACGCTAAATATCATTAGAAAGATAGAGTTCATTGGCAGAATAAGTGAAAACTTCAAGTAAGAGGCAGCATTTGAATTGAGTTCTGAGGAATTAAAGAATAATGGGGGAAGTTAAGAGAATTTTAGAAATTTAGGTGGGAGATAAGCACAGATAGAAACTTAGCAAATTCTAAGATTTACTCCCTTGAGTCCTTGATTCTGACAAGCAGTAATGGATGAAAATTATCCCCATAGAGTATACTTTTGGTCTTGTCATAACATTTCAAGAAATTAAAATGTTTTAATGAAAGCAAATTGTTGTTACCCTATTTATCATCTGCCACGTTTCAGTTGAAATACTTGTGAAAATAGATGCAGTGTAAGTAGCACCTGAAGTAGGAATATGAACAGTTTGGGAAATTTTAAAATAACTTTGTGTTTTGATATAATTTCACACTTACAGAAAAGTTGCATGATTATAAGGAGTCATGCATATTATATATTATATAATTATTTTTCTGAACCATTTGAGAGTAAGTTGGAAACATCATGCCCTTTTACCAGTAATACATTTGTGTATATTTTCTAAGAACAAAAACATTCTCTTGATAACTACAGTGCAATTATCAGAATCAAGAATTTTTTTAAGTTTATTTATTTTTGAGAGATAGAGCATGAGCAGGGGAGGAGCAGAATGAGAGGGAGACACAGAATGTGAAGCAGACTCCAGGCTCTGAGCTGTCAGCACAGAGCCCCAGGCAAGACTTGAACCCACAAATCGTGAGATCATGACCTGAACCGAAGTCACATGCTTAATCGACTGAACCACCCAGGTGCCCTGGGAAATTTTTTATTTTGATTCAGTATGATGCAGTCTACAGGCCACATTTAAATTTTGCTAGTTGTCATATAATGTATTTGATAGCTAATTTTCAAGTCTAGGGTCAAATCCAGGTTCACACACTGCTTTTAATGATCATGTCTCTTTATTGTCTTTTACTGTGGAATCATTCTTTAGCCTTTCTATATATTTCTTGATGTTGATATTTTTTTGAGGAGTTCAGGCTGTCATATGTATTCTCATGATTATATTCAGGTTATGCATTTTTGACAGAAGTACCCTGGAAGTGACTTTTTTCTCCTCCATGCATAATATCAAGAGTACGTGATCTTGAATGAATCAGTATGGTCAGTAATATTGTAGTAACATTATATGGTGACACTTGTTGCGTAGACATTGTGGTTAACATTTCAAAATATATATAATGTTGAGTCACTATGTTGTATACCTAACACTAATATTATATGTCAACTATATTCAAATTTTTGAAAAATGAGTACATTTTTGGTTTGGTTGCTTTGATACTGGTGATGTCTGTCAGATCATACCATATGTTATTGTCATTTTTCTCTCTAAATAAGTACTTTTTGGACACATACTTGAGACTTTTTTTTATGAAACTTTGACCTATTAATTTTAGCATCCACTGATGTTTTTTTAAATTTCCATCATTTCTCCTATATATGTTAGTTGGCATTCTACACAAGAAAAGAGCTTTCTTAGGATGCCTGGGTGGCTTAGTCACTTGGGCATCCAATCTTGATTTCAGCTCAGGTTATGATCCCAGGTTGTAGGATAGAGACCACTCAGTGGTGAGTGTGGAGCCTGCTTAAAATTCTCTCTCTCTCTCTCTCTCTCTGGCTCTCTCCCTCCCTCCCTCTCTTTCTCTCCTTCTCTCTCCCTCTGCCCTTCTCCCCACCTTGCATGTACACTCTCTCTCTCTCTAAATTAAAAATAATAATAAAAAGAGCTTTCTCTTCTTTTTTTAATTAACTTTATTCATTCTGTTCTTTATATTATTATGGACTCATAGATTCTTACTTTTTTCAATGAGCTGTATACTCTGTTGCTGTCATCATTCTAATGTCTAAATTATTCCACAAGGATTCTTATGAAGCAGTTTTTTGTTTTTCTTTATATTATCATAGACTCATAGATTCTTACTTTTTTCAATGAGCTGTATACTCTGTTGCTGTCATCATTCTAATGTCTAAATTATTCCACAAGGATTCTTATGAAGCAGTTGTTTGTTTCTTTTAACATTTATTCATTGCTGTTTCAGTACTTTCTACTTTTTGGTACAAAAACTCCTTCTTTCAGATTTCTATTTTCAGTGCTCCAAGCCTTAAATCAACCTTTTCTCTTAGGATTTTTGGTTCTTTCTAATGGAGAATGGCATATAAATCCCAAGCTCCTGATCAACCCTCTCTCCAATGAGCTTGGTTACTTTTATTGGAAAAACATTTACATATGTATACATATATAAATATACCACATACTTTGTCTCTCAGCAAATGTGTTTGTGTCTCATATATATGCATATGTGTATTCATAGTTTTTTGTCTCTGTAGACAGGTCAGTATGGAAATAAATAAGATATATATATATATATAAATGTGTATTTATATATATCCATGGGTGCATATACACTCATATAGATATAAACCTATATCATCTATATGGATGGATATACAGTAAAACCTTGCATTGCGAGTAACTTGTTCTGCAAGTATCCTGCAAGATGAACAAACATTTCTAGTTTTAACTTGACAAACGAGCAGTGTCTTTCAGTACAAGTAGTACGTAATGCTGATCCAATGGTTCTTTTCTCTCTCTCTGCAGGAATGTGGGTAAGTAATGATCAATGCAATGTTGCATTTCCATGATATCCTCAAAAGGAGGCAAGAGCAAGTGTCAGTGGATAGGTTTCTTGTTAAAGCTGCAAGAAAAGAAAAAGATTCCATTGATCCAATACATAGGAGTGATTCCATTAGTAATAGTGAAATTCGTCCTTACATGATAACCCTCCTCTCTGTGGTTTCCCTCACACCAGCCACAAAGGTTTTCAAAAGTAAGTGTAGGTTATTTGTTTATTTTTCTTAATATTTTGTATTTTCTTTTTTATTTGTATTATATTACAGTATTGTAATCATTTTATATGAATATTTTTTGGGTTGTAGAATGAATCAACTGAGTTTCCATTATTTTTTCTTGGGAAATTCACTTTGATATATAAATGCTTTGGATGATGAGCATGTTTCCACAATGAATTATGCTCATATACCAAAGTATACTGCATTTGTAAATTTTAAATACATATTAAAATATATGCGATACACCCACACATGCACTGTAACAAATAGAAGTGCATATACTGATATCGAGAAATTTTTAATTAATCAGGGGTGCCTGGGTGGCTCAGTCGGTTAAGTGTCCGACTTGATTCAGGTCATGATCTCGCAGTCCATGGGTTTGAGCCCTGCATTGGGCTCTGTGCTGACAGCTCAGAGCCTGGAGCCTGCTTCAGATTCTGTGTCTCCCTCTCTCTCTGCCCCTCTCCCACTCATGCCCTCTCTCTCTGTCTCTCAAAAATAAATAAATGTTAATTTTTTTAAAAAAAGAAAGAAAATTTTAATTAATCAAAGCTCAGGTGAAGACCTAAGACAAGAATAATGAGACCTTAGAAAGGAGAGACCTGTAGGTGATTTCCTTCTACTAAGCTCTTAGTGCATTCACCAAACCACAACCTGAAAAACTGAAGGGAGACGACTTTTCTCAGAGGTGGCCAAGAATCTTTTACCCACTTCCTTGGCCAGTAATATGAAACTGGTGCTGAATTCTACCCCTAGCACTGTAAGGTAACGAGGTATCTTGTATCTATGTCTGAGGATATAGAGTAGTAATTAAGAAGGCTTTGAGGCTGGAAGGGCTGTTGAAGTGGCGTACTCTGGGGACTGTAGTGTTTCATTCAGTGTTTCTGACAATGAAAGTACTACAGACACTCAAATTATTTAGTGGTAAAGTTCACACTCATAGTAACATAAACCAACTGTGAAATCAGCCATGCTGAATTTTAGCTGCAATATTTTTGCAAATAGCAAATCAATTATTATAAAATGTCCCAGATTAAACTATATCTTGTTCATATTAACTACTGTTTTTCATCTTAAAATCTGAGAATACCTTGTTTATTGTATTAAATATTTTAGTCTGAAATTTATAAGACTAAGAAATCCCCAGAAAGAATTGGGAGGATAAATGAATAATCAGCTGGGTTACAAGGTTCTCTTTTTTAGGCATGTTTCTGCTATTTCAATAGTGAATAATTAGAAAAAATTCAAAATCAACAAAAGATTATTGGGCACCTAATCCTACTTTTGTGTAAAGTACAATCAAGGGCAAACTATAGTCTTTATTCTCAAGGAATGTAATCAAGTAGAAGAAATAAGATTAAAAGAGGTAGTATTCTAAATTGGTGAAAGATTCACAAAGTACATTGAGTCCTCAAGAAGATTAATAAGAGAAATTATTAATTTCTATGTGTGGAACTAGACATGATAGTGAATCTACAGTCCATAAAAAACACAGGGAACATTATAAAAAAAAAACAGAGAATGAAGCCTATTTACCTACAACCTCAGTTAGACCTATAACAGAAGTATTAACTGCCACTATGGAAACCAGAAAGTACCAGAGAAAATAATTATGATCTAGAATTTTATGGCCAAATAAAGGTATCATTGTTCATCCCTACAATTAAGTTACACTGAATATTTCTAACATTCTCTTTTGGAGACCACATGTTCTAAGTATAGTCATTGCTTAGAGCTAAAATCTACCAATTGCACTTTATTTGTTTAGAAACAAAATGATTAAGACTGATTTCTTAAAAGCCATGGAGTTTTTTATTATTAATGTTTTATTTTATTTCTGAGAGGCAGAGAGAGACAGTGTGAGCAGGGGAGGGTCAGAGAGAGAGGGAGACACAGAATCTGAAGCAGGCTCCAGGCTCTGAGCCAGCTGTCAGCACAGAGCCCGACGTGGGGCTTGAACCCAAAAGCCGCGAGATCATGACCTGAGCCGAAGACTGATGCTTAACTGACTGAGCCACCTAGGCACCCCAGGCGTTTTTTATTCTTAATTTTTTAAAAAAAGTTTTTGTTTTTATTCTTGTTATTTTGATGAACTTACGTCTTTCTTGTGGCCTCTTTTCTCCCTTTAATTGTGGAGTTTGTCAGTCTTCAGGTCGATTTCTGGGGTATTTAGGATGATTTGATAAGTTATCTAGTTGTATTTGTGGGACTAGACAAGCCTAGGGTGCTCCTAGTCTGCTGCCATCTTGCAAAATACCCCCACCTTGGAGTTTCTTAAATGCTATTTTTATTAATAGGTGAAGTGGAACTGAGTAACACACAGTAGATAAAATTTAGAATGGATTGTGTTAAAACCAAAGTCTGTCTCCAAAATATTTTCAAAGTTCCAATATGATAAAACGTCATAATATCAAACTTTGTTTATATTTGTGACACATTTATAAGTTAAACTTCTACACTGATTCCTCTTGGTTTATTTGTAAATCAGAGGCTTCTAAGCAAATGAATAATATTAAAAGGAGATGCTTAGGTAGAACTAAGCTGTTCTATGAATATCTATTTAACAAAAATACCATGTGAATAACTATTTTAAGCAAAGAACTGAGAGTAAACTGTTGTACAAATCATTTAATTTCATTCTGTCAGTTAGAACTAAATTTCTACTAGGTTGATTAGCCTAAGGCTCTTTAAAAGGTATTCCTTTTAACATATTTTAAAATTTGAATTTTACTGTTTCAGATAGGTAACCTGTTTAGTCTATTTTCTGATATTTTCTTTGATTGCAGGAAGCATAGATACAGGTAAATCTTTCAGAATTTTTCTTTCAGTCCAGTTTATTATACCTTTATGCCTCAAATCAGGATACTCTTAGCATTTAGTTATTCTCTTTAGGGATATATATGATTAACAGCTTACAAGGTTTGTCATTTTGTGTTTTGGGCTGAAGTTCTTACTCTCTTAATAAGTCCAATAGACAAGTTTTTATCTTACATTGGTAATAAAGTTGTAAAATAAAAGTTGTGATTGCTGTGAGTCGATCAGGCCAAATTTAGCTTGTTGCTAATGAGAGGATTTTCTTCAGAGAAAGAATGGAAACTTTACAGTTTAGTGTTAATGCAAACTTTATTTTGTCATTTAATTATTTATATTAGTTCTCTTTTAACCAGTCATATCTCTTGTCATATATGTTATTATCTCATTTCATTTCTTAAATCCAGTTCCAAAAGGGTCTGAGATATATTCTGGGTAGTTTCTTAGTGTCACCCACCATACCCTCCCCACTTGAAATTTTAATCTGCCAAAATAATTTCAGTGCTTTTGTAGTGGTAAAGGGTATCAATGTTCACTTCTTATTTAAGGATCAGAAATAATGCTGAAATGTATGAGATACAATATAAGTGCACAGCAATTGCTCTGTCAATCTCTAAGTTTATTGCAGAGTGAACGTACATACTCTTCTTTTGGAAGTACCTCATTGACAATCGATATCAGACTTAATTTTTCTTCTTTCTATGGTCTATTTCTTTGATCATTCCTCCTTACTTTGTTAAAACTTTCTTTAGTTCCGAGATCAGTTAGCCCTGAGGTAGAAAAAAGTCTGGTTAGTCTCTTAATTCCTTAGAAAGCATTATTCTATTGGTAGCCAAGGGATCAATTTCATGAATATATAATTTCAAAATTATTTTTCTATCTTTTTCCATTGTGGTTTTATTTATTTTTGTATATATGGCTTCTTAGGAATTAAAAAAAATCCAGGAAAATTATCAGTAGTATTTTTTTTCTTTCTGCTGTTTCTTCCAAGTAACAGGCTACTGTATTCAGGTAGTGCAAGTATTTATGACAGAGTGTTCTCAGTTTTCTGCCTCTCGTAACTTATAACCTTGCTATCATTCATTTTACTTTTCTATAAGCTGTAATCACAAAATACATGTGGCTCTTGTTTTGCACAAAAAAATCTTAAATCAGTTAAGAATAAGAAAATAAAAAAGTATGTTTTACCTTCATTGGTTCTTTCTCTCATACTATTCCTTTCTTTATGTACGTTCTGACCTATATAATTTCCTTTCTCTCTGAATGATTTCTTATAATATGTTTTATAAAGCAGATCTACTTACAAAAAAATTTCAATTTTTTTGGGAGGGTCTGAGAAAGTCTATTTCTTTTGAAACATGATTTTACTGGATACAGAATTTTAGATTGGTGTTTTTTTCTTTCTTTCTTTCTTTTTTTTTTTTTTTTTNAGAGAGAGAGACAGCGTGAGCAGGGGAGGGTCAGAGAGAGAGGGAGACATAGAATCTGAAGCAGGCTGCAGGCTGTGAGCTAGCTGTCAGCACAGAGCCCAATGCGGGGCTTGAACCCACGAACCGTGAGATCATGACCTGAGCCGAAGTTGGACACTTAACTGACTGAGCCACCCAGGCGCCCCGGTGTTTTTTTTTCTTTCAACACTGAGTATATCAGTCCACTGTCTTCTTGCTTACATTGTTTCTAAGAGAAGTGTGATGTAATTCTTATCTTTTTTCTTCCGTAGCTAAATTCCTCCATATCTCCTCCAAATTCCTTCTCCAAATCCCCCTTGTCCCTGGTCTTCCTTCTTTCCAAATACTCTCTGTATTTGGTTCTGTGCAGTTTTAATATGATAAAGCTTTTGGTATTTATCCTTTTTGAAGTCTGTACTATTTGGATATGTGGTTTTGTGTCTGTCATTAACTTTGGGAAATTCTCAGCCATTATTTTACTTTACTTAGTTCTTTTATTCCTTTTTCTTCTCCTTTGGGTTTTCCCATTATATGTATGTTAAATCTGTTATAATTGTCCCACTCAGATAATTTGTCCCCTCTTTTTCATTCTTGTTTGTTTGTTTGTTTACATTTCAGTTTTGGAAGTGTCTATTGACATATCTTGAAATTATTTTTCCCCCTCAGTCATGTCCGATGTACTGATGAATACATCAAAGGGATTCTTTTTGTTATGTGTTCTTGATTTAGCATTTCCTTTTAATTCCTAGAGTTTCCATCTCTCTGCTTATGTACCTACCTACTCTTTTATATTGCCCACTTTTTCCAATAAATTCTTCAGCATGTTGATCATAGTTGTTTTAAATTTCAAGTCTGGTAATTCCAAATTTTCTGACATATCTGGATCTTGTTCTGATGCTCGATTATCTCTTCAGACTGTTTACTTTTGCCTTTTATTATGACTGATTCTTTTTTGTTGAAAGCTGGACATGCTGTATTGGGTGAAAGGAACTTTGGTAGATGGGTTGTTAGTTTGAAATTTTATGTTTATATGGCTACAAGTTACGTTGTGTTTTCTATTTGCTATAGCTCTGGTGTGCAAGGCTAAAATTTCCTTTGTTTAGTTTCTATCTCCCTTCTTTGAGTTTTCTTAAAGACCTTAAATAGGGCGTGACCCCTACAGTTCTTTAGCTATAGTTATAGCTGTTACCTGTTATTTGATAGGAACCCTACAGATGTGATAATGTAGGGAGGTGTGGGAGGAAATATTCTATTCTTCATTAGGTCTCAGTCTTTTAGGGAGCCTGAGTTAGGCATTTCCCTTCCCTCATGTCAGTTAGGCTCTGGTAAAATAGTTTCTCTTATGGGTAGGCCTGATGAAAGAGAACAGAAAAGTCTAGAATATATCAAAATGGTTACTTTTCCCCTGCCGCTGCCAGAAGCAGGAAGGAATTTTTCTCTGGTCTTCACAGGGAGAACCCAGTAGGGCTCTTAGAAATAAAATTCACAAAAGTTAGGGGCCTCTGTCTTTAGGGCTGTACCTCCTATTGTTTTTAATTCTTAAGCTAGTCCATACTGATTCTGAGCAGTTAATCAATTACTGTTTCAGGTGTTCTTCCACAGGACTGGCTTCAAGCTATGAATTCTGCACCTGGGTGTTTGCTTCCTCTAAGCTCTGATTCTCTGTATCTGCCTGTCTGTTTCTCCAGTTTTCAAGGCCTCAGTTTTCTGATAGATCTGGTAAGAGCTGTCAATTGTTAGTTTGTTCAGCTTTTTTCTTTTTGTGAGGATGGGAGTGACTGCTTCCAAGCTTTTTATATGTTGGCCAAAAATAGAAGTTTATATGTTTCTTATTAGAATGAAGATTTCACTTTAGGGCATGCTTATTCTGTTAAGCTTTTTCTTTTCCATGTATGAACTTCCCTAGAAATGTTTCCAGTGAATGTTTAAACACAGATGACATTTGGACAGTTTTTTCTCATCCCCTTTTGAAATTATCATTTCATTCATTATTTTTTCTAAATGGAGAAACCTATGAAAGCTGGAAGGCAATGAATCCTTGGTGCTCTCTTTCTGAATCCTGATTCAGCAATTAGAAAAGATTTTTTTAAAATCTGAAACACTTTTCTTCCTCAAAACATGTAGACAGGATGAATAGTGAGAATTTGTGTACTATTTTGAACTGCCTTCAATGTGCCAGATACTATCCTGTGTGGATACAAGGAAGAATAAAGGTAGGATACCCAAATTGTAATCTTCTAAGGCTTGTCAGGTAACAGAAAGGGAAGTTTGACTGACTTTATTATTGCTTTAAACATAAGGACATTTTATGATTGCATAGGTAATAGGAAATTTTCAGAAATTATAAGATACTCATTTTAGCTAATCTCATTTAGTTAAGTCATTTTTCTTGAAGTGGCAGAGGATTATATAACTTCATACATATTTTTGTCTGATCCTACTTATTTTTAGTTTAATTTTTCAGGTTTACAGCACTGCTACCTTCTGGTAACAATAACTTTAACTACTACATTAAGTTATGGGAATACTGTTTGATTAGTAACTTAATCATTGCCTCATTCTAATGTAGTGAGTGTTGTAGCATTGGGAATGATCATTATTAGTCTAGGAAACAATATTCTAGCATGTATCTACTATATTCTTTTGAAATGAATTAATATGTATACATAAAAGAAAGAATTTTGAACTGCTTCAAGAAAACAGGATAGAGAATCTATTTTAGATTACAGAACACAGCACCAAAGCAATTGACATCTCTTGATTTTTTTAAAAAAATCATCTTCTGATTTTGTTTCATAAAATTTGACTTTTAATTATGTTGCTACTAAAATTATTCTCTGAGATATTGTGCATAGATGATTAAAGAATTTTTTTGAGAGAGCAACACTCCTTAAAATGACCATTGAAATCTATTAAGTCTTCGCTTTTACTTGGCATCTTTCCTCGCTCTCTTTGCTTTTCTCCAAAGAAATAGTACATTAGCTTTCTAGTTTTGTGGTAACAAATTACTGTAAATTCAGTGGTTTAAAACCACACAAATATACCATCTCCTACTTATGTAGGTCAGAAGTCCAGTATGATTGTTAACAGACTGAAGTGAAGGTGTATACAGGCTATATTGCTTTTTGGAGTCTCTAGGAGAGAATCCATTCACTGCTTATTTGAGTTGTTGGCAGAATTCAGTTCCTTGTAAATATAGGACTGAGGTCTTGTTTTCTTACTGGCTGTTTAAAGGTTATCCCACCTTTTAGAGGCCAACCACATTTCTTGGTTTATGGTCTCCTTCCTCCATCTTCAAAACCAGCAATGACCATTCAAGGTCTTTTCACTTTGCATCCCTTTGTTCCTCTATGATCTTCCACTTTTGAGGAGTTAAAGGATTAGATTGGGCCATTTTGGATAAATCAGGATAATCTCCCCATCTCTGGTCCTTAACCTTCATCATATCTGCAAAGTTCCTTTTACCATGTAACATAAAATATGAATAGGTTCCAGGAGTTAAAATGTGGACATCTTTGGGGAACTGTGTTTCTGCTTGCTGCAAACAGTAATGGTAACTTCTGACTGACTTTTCTGAAAAAATTTTCCTTTTTTTGTTTAGAAAACCTCTGACCCTTTCCTCTTTGATTCAGTAAATACAGAAGAGGTTTTAGGATTCAGTCAAGATAATACCAAATCAGATACAATTCCTATATGGAAATTGTAGGGAAATAGTTTCTAGAAACACTGAAAAAGAAAGTAAGGTTTCAGAATATTGCTTTGAAAAGCAGAAAGTCCTTGTATATTTTTGTGAGTTCTTATTAACTGGCCTTAAATTTGAGTATTAAGGCTCATAGTTATTCACACAGCAGCAAGAAGTAAGCCATCACAGTTAATCAGTAAAGAGTCTCCATATTTAGTATCAAAACATTTCATTTATAAAGCAAATAATGTACTATGGATGTAATGTTCAACATGATCACTATGATTAACACTGCTGTAGGATACATAGAAGAGTTTTTAAGAGAATAAATCCTAAAAGTTCTCATTACAAGGAGAAACTTTCCTTTTTAAATTTTTTTTCTTTGTTTTCTTTTTCTTTTATCTACATGAGAAGTTGGAGTTTAGCTGAACTCATCTCACAATATATGTAGATCAAGTCATCATGCTGTATGGCTTAAACTTACACAATGACACATGTCAATTATTTCTCAATAAAACTAGAGGGAAAACGTTCAAAGACAGAAACTCATTCAGACCAATAACATAATAATTCATGTGAATTTTGATAATGGATGACATTACATCTTAATGTGTGTGTGTGTGTGTGTTTTTTCCTACCTAGATCATCACGAAGTATGTATATGAGCTCCTGGAAAAGGACTGTAATTTGAAAAAAATCTCTATTCCAGTAAGTCCTGTTTTAAAAATGCTTAAACTTCCAAATGAAATAGTTTTCAATTCAGAAGAAAAACAGTTATATTAGTGTAACTGTGGTAGATTTAAATGTTAAGGTCCTAGTATGTTGATATTGATAATGATAATATTAAATGCATCAGTATACTGCATTTCATTTTACACAATAGTTCAAAGCACAAAAGTACAAAAATAGTACTTTTCAGTGTAGAGGCAAATAAAATACTAATAATCAGTCTTTTTGGACTGATTCTATTTAATTTATATAATTTATTTTTACATATTTGAAATAAACGAAGGTACTTATTTTTTCACTAGAAACTCACTGTCAGTATAAATATTTCTTGATTTTTTTATAATTCTATGTTTTATTTCCATATTATTTCCTCTATACATTCCCAAATTCATTCCTCATGCTTCCTATATTTTTGCAGAGCATTCTTTTCAAATTTTGTACATTTTGCCATTTCATAGTAAACAAGTTTGAGATTTGTTTTCAGTATCAAATTCACAAAAATTTTTTTTAATGTAAGACCTAAAATAGTAAGCAAAAAACTGAAGAAATAGTAATCTTATATGTGAAATGATGGTGGTACTAGATTAGATGATCCTTGCTATTGCTAACAACTGCTGATTTTATGATATATAAAAATCTAGAAGGGTTAATCAAAGTAATTAATTTAAGGCACAAAACTATGTATATAATTACTTTATGTGAAATTTTACATGAGATTTTTAAACCCCTTGGATGATAATATTCTATGAATTGGAGGGCTGGAGGATTTCTTATTTATCCTTACAATTAATTCATAGTTCAGTATTTAAAAGGAAAATCTATCATATATTTAGTTTTATATAAATAAGATCAAATGCTAATCATTTTTTCATTTATTCAACAAATAATTATTTAAGTGTCTTTTAGGTGCTGGGCGCTGTTCCAAGTGGTTATGATATACTAGTGAATAAAATATAATTCTATGCAAAAGCTAGGCTAACCTTCATTTATTTAGAAACTTTTCTTTTCAGTCTGTCTTTCTTGTTAATTTTATTTGTTCAAATTTTCTGAAGAATGATATTTAAAGAGATTTAGGTTGATTTATTCTTACAACACAATTATTATTGAGTCATTTAATTCTGTAATACTTCTAGTTACATGGAACTTTTAAATTCACTTCTGTCCCTTAGATTTCCAGGAGAAATCAGAAGATAATTGGCCTATAGATTATGTTATATGATTAAGTTTTACTAATTTTATTTATAGAAAGCCCGAGATTACATTTGGGAAGACGTTGTTTCATAGATCTGATTATTTTCCTCTCATTTAAATTTAGACTATAAAGCTAATAAACATAGAGAAAGCTTTACATTATAGGAAACCTATAGTAAGTGTCATGTCCATTTTTGGTTAGCAAAGTTTTCCTGATTTCATAAACTGAAAAGAAACCAAAATTTATTTTGTTTATTTTAGGAAGTTAATGACTCTCCTTAAATTATCATCATGTATTTTATATAGTTGTGAAATTTTTCTTCTGAAATTATTTTCTCCTGAGTTCTCTTAAACCCGGAATCCAGCACTGGAAGCATTGTTTTGTTTTGTTTTGTTACATTTTGTATCAGAGTTCTTTTAATTATAAGAACACCACCAAAGTCTTTTTTCCCCTCTGATTATGAACTAAGTTTTATAGTTGAACTATTTAATAAGGAAAAAAAGACTCTTTCTTCCCTTTTTTTTCTTTTCGTAAATAACAGCACCCTGTGGTAACTCTTGATGGTAAAGATTATGATTATGTATTATTTTTACTCACTATCCTACGTATATTCTCATGTACAAATTATTCTCAATTGTAGTATCTCACACATGTAGGATTTTAGGTTATATAAATTAACAACCTGATTATAAATTTTCATTCGTTTTATTCAATTATGTTTAAATGATCATCACAATTAGTGGGGTTCATGAGTATCCTAAAGTGAATGGCTAAACATTGTTCTCACTGATCAGTTGGTCTTTGAAGTTGATTGGTCAATAAAGTGAGGTAGTTCACGAGAATGACTTATATGCATTCCTTAATGAAAGCTCAGTTAATGAATTACCACTGTTTGAAGATAGTGGTCTTGGAACAGCCATTTTCAAACTTAATTAAGCTAACGATGAAAATTATGTTTTAACTATATAGATATTTTACTGTTTAAACTTAGCACTAACTTTATACAGAGAAAGTTATAGATACCAACTTTAGAATTCTGTGTTGAATTGAGATGAATATAAGCCAATGACCAACTCAAATACTGCTCTTACTCCTTAATCATTTATACCACTACATTTCTCATTTTCATTGTTTTTTTTCCTTGAATTTTCTGATGTTTTCATATTTTTAAAGTCAATTCTTCTGCATGTTCCAGTAAAACTTTTATCCATCTACTCATGGCTACTTTAATTTGCAGCCCTTTAAGTATTCTTGAACAGCGTTGTAATATAAAAAATGCATTTTTATCTTCTGAAAATAAGCACTCTTCCAGTTTTAAAGTGATTACTGTGGAATGTGAAGTGCCAACATTCCATTGCTTAAAAAATGGACTCAGTTCCTTGGAAACAGAGGACTTAGTCAAATAGAGAAAGAAATAGTGATCAGCACCTACTGGAAAGTCTATAGCTATAGAGTTTTGTTGTTTTTGTTTTTGGTTTTTTTTTTTTCTATTAAGATAAACAGATGTCCATTTCCATAGGCATTCCAGGATCCCTTAAGGCCTCAATGATTTTAAGATGTACTTTATTTGTGCACATTTAGGCCTACTCTTTGGTAAATGAATGACTGGAAACCTCTTTGACCTCTTTTTTATCATACACTGACAGCTTTGCTTTTTAATTTTTCTTATGTTCTTACCACTTCCATTTTTTAAATCTTTTAATGAGTGATTCCTCTCTATTCATATCATATATTTTTTTAATTTTTCTTAAATAGTTTATTGTCAAGTTGGTTTCCATATAACACCGAGTGCTCATCCCAACAAGTGCCCTCCTCCATGCATATTCTTAAGTAAAGAAGAATTTTCTCTTCATATTTGGTTTTCTCCATCTCTCATCTACTTCCCTTCCTCTCACTTCAGCCAGACATGCTGTCACCATCATAACTCTGGACATTGCATGCAAGAGAAGCTAATCTGACTGTCTTATACTTTATACTTCTCTTGCTGCATACTTACTACTAATATATAGTTACGTCTTTTTTTTTTTTAATTTTTAATGTTGATTTTTAAGAGACAGAGTGTGAATGGGGGAAGAGCAGAGAGAATTAGAGACAGAATCCGAACCAGGCTCCAGGCTCTGAGCTGTCAGCACAGAGCCCGACGCAAGGCTCAGTCCCACAAACTGTGAGATCATGACCTGAGCTAAAGTTGGACATTTAACCACCTGAGCTACCCAAGCACCCCACAGTTATGTCTTTTTAATTCTTAGCATTGTGTAGCTCTTTTAAAATTCTTTATAGTCATATATATGCTTTCTGAATTAGCCAAGAGTTATAACAAGTTAAGAGGACTCATTATTTAGTTAAATGTCTTTTATTTAAAGGAAGTCACTGGTGAATGCTTGATAACATTCCTTATTCCGAAAGTTTATTCATTCCTTTGTTTACTGAGTGCCTACAATGTGCCAGCCTCTCTTTGAGGCACTGTGAATGTAGCTGGATCCAAACAGAAAAGTCCATGCCTTCCTAGATTTGCATTCTGGTGGTGGGAGGAGATGGTTAATAAACAACTATAACAAATACATAAAGTAAAGCATGAAATATATTAGATTGTGCTATGTACTATGAAGGAAAATAAAACAGAGAATGGGGCTGGAGAATTCTTGGGGAGATGTTTAAAATGGGGTGGTCAGGAAAGGCTTCACTGAGGAGGGAATTTTTTTTTAAGCCCTGTGGCTGTGCTCTTCTTGCTGAAATAATTGCTCTTTGTGCTGTTTACACAAATGGCTATCAATCTGTTTGTTTTAGACTTAGAGAAATTTTAATATTTTTCTCTTTCCAGGAATAGTGACTGGAAACATTTAGAATCCAGGACATTTTTTTGGTGTCTAGAGTTTTTGTCTATTTTTTTAGTTTCATAAGCTTATGACTATATAATGTTGATGAAGTGAAGGGCTGTTTCATTATATAGTATGTGGATTCTTTACTTGAGGATGTATATGACCAGTCACCCAGACTTCAGCTTCTGGCTCTGATATCTGCACAAGTGCCTCCATTTCTCATTAATAAGGTTATAGGAATACGTAAATAATACTCCTTCAGAAAATAATTCTTATATGTACCTGTGTTCACATTCTGAAGGAAAATTTCAAAGGCCACTGACATAGAATAGTAGATGATTGAATTTTTAAATAGTTCCCTCTCTCTCCTTTTAAAAACTTAGTAGTATTCCTGGCTAATATATGATTTTCCAGTAGGTATATCCTCCGATTGAGTTTTTCTGTTTTCTATAATAGGTGCAATGTACTTCTATTATAGAATTATAGACTCACTAGCAAGTTATTTAAACTCTGTAGGCCTCAATTTCTCCATCTATAAATGAGTATAATAATAGTACTCCCTTAATGAGATTGTGATTGAATAAATGTTTTTACAACATTTACCATGATATCTACATCATAGGAAGTGTTCAAATAAATCAGTTATTCTTAGTTGTATTATAATACAAAATCTATAATATAGGGAGATTTATTTCATATATTCTTTTACATATTACTACCGTGTCTTTTATGCTCATCCACCTCATGTGTAACTGTTAATCTCTAATGAATAATGAATATTTTAATTCTTTTATAGCTTTTTACTTCTATAATTCTGGAATAGCCATTCTGTGATTTATGGTAACCATGAGTTGTTTTCTCATTTATGTCTTTGATCAGAAAACATTTATTTATTATTTAATTTTTTTTAATTACAGGTAGATGCCACTGAGAGTGAACCAAAGAGTTTTATCTTTATGAGTGAGGATGCTTTGACAAATCCACAGAAACTGATGGTTTTAATTCATGGTAGTGGTGTTGTCAGGGCAGGTCAGTGGGCTAGAAGGCTTATTATAAATGAAGATCTGGACAGTGGCACACAGATACCTTTTATTAAGAGAGCTATGGATGTAAGTGCAATTTCTTTTATATTTTTTTGACATTTTATAACTCTGTTTTATTATATGTTATAAATTATTTTGTCCTCTCTCTTCACAAGTACATTCTAAACATAATCCTATCTTTAAATTGCTTTTTATTCGTAGTGAAATATTATCCTGCATTATTTTGCACCTATAGTGAAAAAATAGTATCTTAAGTGTACAAAAATTTAGATAATGTCTTTGAAATAAATATTTTTATTCTAAATTTATTGTTATATGATATATCACTTAAATTATCAAACACATCAGTATTAATTAGAATACTTAAAAATATCAAGACTACTGTTGGAAATTGTTGCCTAATGTAATTAAGTTAGAAGCTAAAGGAAATCTACTTAGAATTAATTTCTTATTCTTTAAAAGAAGAACTGGAATAATTCAGTGTTTGTTATTTATTTTAAAAACTCCAGAGCACACAAATAAAATGCTATAACCACTAGACAAAGACCTGTAAAATGGTATATTGAAATATTTACTGAAATACTTTATTCTTATTTGAATTCCACCTTTTTAGAAACTGGTATTTTAACATTGTGTTCAAGGTTTTCTTTCCTATAATGGTGAAATTGTTTCTTCTCATCTAGCATTCTTATATCTTAATATTTGGCTATTTTTTTTTTNCTCATTCTTAAGTTCTTCAGTGCACAGGCAAATCTTGCAAAGTATAGGTTTCTTCCAAATATGAATAGCATTTTTTTTCAGAAAAAAGGAAAGTGCTACCTTGTACATAAAGATTTCACTTAAGAACTTAAATTTATTTAGGAATATATGTGTGCTTATGTGCTTTCTAGGAGCTACATTATTACATTTTTGTAATTACAGTGGGAGAGGAATAGTTTGATACATTGATGATTGTAAAGGTCAAAGATATGTTTCTAGCCCTGTTACCTCTGAAGTCATAAAATGAAGACCCAGCCCAGCTCTTAGAGAATATTTTTGTTAATACATTTTAAGGCCCTTAAATTGCTTCTGGTAGAATTTCTTGGGTTAATTGTGTATTATTTTTTCAGTCTTCATGGATATGCAGAGAATAAAAAACATTACTTCTGACTGGTTACAAACTTCAACAGTGCATTTTAGTATAACTTAAGTAAAATATAGTAGAATTTAAGTAAAATAAATTGAAGTTTAGGTTGAAGTAAATTACATAAAATATTGTATTATTTAAACATTTATTTTTCTAGTTTTGAGTCATGAAATGAACTTTCTCTCTGACACATTAATTTGTGGTCAGAAGAGATCCTGTCAATGTTTTTGAGAACATTCTATGTGAAATGTGATCGCAATTCAGTGTATGTTTTGAAAATATAATTTAGTAATGGAAATTAGTTGTGTTTGTACATATAAATGCTTGGTGAAATATTTTATGGAATTTTATTGGCCCTGCTGATAGATCAGCTAAGCCTTTCCTATCCTAGAATGTTTTATTGTTGTGTAAGATTTTTCAAGATGAAATTCTATGGTAAGTCATACCAAACACTGTGAACAAGCTATCTGTTGATCTCCCAAACAGGAGGGAGGAAGTTTGTCGGTAACAATAGACTCGTCAGTCATTTTGTTCTTTTAAGTAGAAGTGGAGTGTTTGGAGACTAACAGATTGTTTTCTGCTTTTCTCAACAATTGGAAATCATGATTCCTTAAAAAAAGCAACTGATTTCTAAGTACTTCAGTATTTCATGTGTTTAGAATTAATATGTTGTATAATTTGAAAATTTTAATTGATGTAATTTTTTCTTTTTATTTTATATACAAAAACCTGAATATGAACTTTTTTGTGGTAAATTTTTACATGGTAAATATTTAAAAATGGATATCCCTTTAATTTAGATAAAGTGATTTGTTATTTTGGTTTTATCTTTACCTTTTCATGGTATTTCTCTAGAAGTTCTTCAAGGGCTACTCTGTGTGTGTATGTGTGTGTGTCTCTGTGTGTGGTGGGAGGAGGCTTGGAGGGAAATGGGTTGTATTCTAAGTAGTAGGCACAGGAAGACTAATTCAGAGAAGAGCTACTTCATCCTTACCTTTTAATCAGATTAGCCCTATTTATTTTTATTTTGTGGACTTTTTTTTTTTCCTAAAATTGTATTTACAGAAATGTTTCCAAAGTTTACAAAAGACTGGGAGCCACTACTCCTTTCTTCGTGATCTGTCAGTTTTTCATATCACAGAAGAAGTAGTCTCATATTTTTCAGAATAGACAATATGATCTCTACTCAGGATGGTTTATAGTATTTCTGCTATGGCACATCTCCTTCGAGCTCACGCACTCTCACATCTCTAGTGTAGAGTATACTCTTGTGTTAGTAAGCTTTCCTGCTTTCACAGCTGTAAAAAGCAATTTCTGCTGTATCACTTACAGATTTTTAGAATAAGATTACAGGTCCTAATGTTGAATTCATAGCATTATAAGGTTAAAATTTTCTTCCACCAGTGAAACCCTGCCTCTAAGTGGACTGTTCTGTTAAAAAAAAAAAAAAAAAAAAAAAAAAAAGTAGGTTTAAATCTTTGGAGCCACTTTGGTTGAAGCTGGGGTGAAGATTGGAAAAACTTATACCAGGACCCCTGAGATTTCTTCCCTGAACCCTAGGCTCCATAGATCACAGTTTGAAAATAACAGATATTCCAGTCCTTGCATTTTAGGTACTTCAGATCTTTATTATTAAAAAATTTATTAAGATTTCATGTTGGAGAAATAGTACACATCAGATACTGTCCCCACAGTGCTTCTGAGGTTGCCATAGCTCATATTTTTAGTGTTTAACAGTCTTCATTGCATACTATATTACTTGGAGTAAGAAACTGTATATCATATAGCCAGGTACTAATTATTCAGTGTTTGTGTAGCTTGAGAGTTACTCATACATGTTTCTGCTTTTCTCATGTGTATCTTTTTAGGTGTTTCAGTTGGTTTCTGTAAAAGGGGCAAGGAAAGTAAAGTCATTACATTATTTGAAGTCATTTAGCTACTAATTGCAGATGTAGAACAAGGGTGCAGAATTTAAGGAGTCAGTCACTCAGGGTTGCTTGGTATTTGTAGGATCTGGAGAGTGAATGCGTCCTTAAATTTTGCATCCTAGGTACCTCTCTGATCTCTCTCTGTCCACACTTTGACTAATTGAGATATACTGTTAAAAAGTTTTATTGAGAGTGCTTTGGGAGCCATTAGTCTTTTGAGTCAAATTTTACCATGTATCAGAATCATCTGGAGGGCTGTTGAAACACAAATTGCCTTGTCTCCAAACCCAATTTTGATGCAGAAGGGTCTGGTTGGGGCCTGAGAATGTACATTTCTAAGACTATACCAAGTGATGTCTATGCCACTTATCTGAGCATAATATTAGAACCTCTGGTGTAGATAACACTTTTGGAATTGGTTGAGGTTTATTTATACTTTTCAGGCTCTAGGTATAATGGATGAGGTAGAACTTGATGGCGATTATATTTAGTAAAAGAGTAAGAACTTCTAGAAAATGTTTTTAATAAAATCAGTAGAGAAATAAAAGTTTAAATTATGAAGAATACTTTGAAAATACTATGTAAGTGATCATACTCAATATGACAAAATTTGTTGATTTTAATAATTTTTTAAGAAGTCTGATTACTTCACTAAGCCTAAATTTTCCCTAACTTCTCATAGCTGGATTATTTAGAAGAATCTGATGTTTCCATAATTACTTAATTTTACCATACATGTAATCTAAAAGTCAGATAAGAGGTGCCTGGGTGGCTCAGTTGGTTAATAAGCAACTGATTCTTGATTTCAGCTCAGGTTGTGATCTTGCAGTTTGTGAGATCGAGCCTGCATCTACCCCAGCACTGGGCTTGCACTGACAACACAGAGCATGCTTGGAATTCTCTTTCTCCTCTCTTTCTATGCGTCACCCCTCTCGCATGTGCTCTCTCTCTCAAAATAAATAAACTTAAAAAGTTAAAAGTAAAGTAAAATCAAAAGGCATCTATCAAAATAGTGATTATCCTTTGCCAATCCTTCCTCGTTTATTCTGTTCCCTAGATATAGTCATTCAGTAGTTTTTGGTGTTACTTATATGTTCCATATCTATATTTTTAAATTTTAAGGCTGTCTTTTGATTTATCAGTCATTTGATATTAGACTTGAATGCTTATGGTACACAAGAATGTCTTTTCCATCATCACAGTTTTTGGATGAAATCAGCAATCAAGCTTTACAGTATTACTCTTACTTGAATACTGTTTATGGCTGAGCCAGGTAGGGACTATGGTTATATTTAATTTTTGCCAAAGTTTGTTTTCATGGAAATGATAATTTCTTTCCTTTCGATTTTCTTTGTAATAATTGTTCATCTAGGTCTTGATTGGCTTCTCAGTAATGTTTTTACAGGGCCATACTTATTAGAGAATCTCATAGTTTTCTCTTCTTCTAGAGAACTGTCTTGGAACCCTGTGGACTTTTGTTTCAGTGTTGACGGGTCACTTTCTAAGCCTGCCCGTCTACTTATCTCTCATCCTAGGACTCCCCTTAGATTCTCTCTTATGTTTTACCTCCTGTTTCCTGGATCTGTTGATGCCAGCATTTTGGATATATGCCTTCACTTCGTTGGAGCCATCAAAAAGTGAATAGGAGATAAATTTCTAAAACCTTGTATTTCTGAAAAAATGTCTTTATTTTACTTGTTCCCTTTATTTTGAAAACTCAATGAAGCCTAGAATTCCAACTTGAAAGTCATTTTCACTTTGAAACTTGAAGACTTTGTTTTCATTGTCTTTTAGCTTCCAGTGTTTTAACTGAAAAGTCCAGTACCATTGTGATCTTCAGTCCTTTTGTTTCCCCTGTGAAAGATTCTCTTCTTTCTGCCTGGTGTCAAGAAGTCACTCATACTGTTGTTAAGAAATTTCCTATGTCTTGGTGTTTTGTTTTGTTTGTTTTTTATTGTTTTGGCTACGTGGTGATTACTTTCTGTCTGTACTGTGTACTCGTGATCCTCAATCTTTAGGAAATGTGTTGTTTCTTGATAATTTTAATCTTCTCTATTTCTAGAATTAATATCTTGGTTTTGGAGTTGTGGATTGAACCTGTAAATGTCTTCTTGAATTGCTAATACTTTCTCTCTTATTTTCCATCTATTTTCCATCTCTTTTGAATCATTTTGCAGACCTCTGCATAGTACACCTGATTTGAGCTCTCTGTCTCTCTCCTCCCCTTCTCTGGTCTTTGGACCTTCCAGTCCTTCTCTGGATGTTTCTCAAAAGGAAACACCTGTGATTTCTTGTAGGGCTAGCAGCATGATGTGAAATTATGACCTGATTTTGGGGGGGTTTTGTTTGTTTCTTTGTTAAGGATTGGAGTAATTGCACTGTATGTGGTATTAAAAATAATGCCTCTGTTTTTGGACTCAAGGCCTCCCTCTACTTTTTAAGATAACTGGCACCTTAAAATTTCTGAGTTTTTCTGAAATTCTGTGGATGAGTTGCCTTTCTTCTAGTCGTTATCTCCCTCTGGAGGCACTTAAGTTTTGTTTTGTTTTGTTTTGTTTTTTCTTCTGTAATACCAATCCAGTTCCATCAGCTTACCGTTTCCCAAAAATTCACCGACATCTATGTCCTCTGTTCTCTCTACTCTAATTTGTTTTGTCTCATTTGTTTTCTACCATCCTTCTTTTTTTTTTTTGACTCAAATTTTTATTGTGATTTGTGGAAGAAATGAAAATAATCAAAATAATTCAGTATATGTTTTAATTACATGGGTTTTTTAAAAATCTGGTTGTTCCAGTGATGGTAGTCACTTGACAACTGATACCTTTTTAAAACAAATAACATTAAAGCGATTTTCTGTATAACAACACTCTTTGTAAATCTTAGGAGGTGATAACCTTATATGGCAATATTCATCACAGTGGAATATTTTAGGATTTCTTTTTAAAATCATTGATTATAAGGTAGCTAAACTAAAGAATATATAAACTCTTTCTTCACTGATATAAATTGCATACTTTAAATGTTGATTTAGACCTTTCTAGTTTTCAAATTGTTTGCTTCCCTTTTAAAAAGCTCTACTTAACTTTTCTATTCTGACCTTTTGATTCTTCTTTCCTTACTGTATTTGAGATCCTCTCCTTTTTTGACAGGCACATTTTGTAAAGTTGATTGATTACATATTGGGATTTTTTTCTCCCCCACAAATGTACGTGGAGCTATTATAGATAGCTATCTAAAATAGTATTGTTTTATTTTTCCTCAGTGGTTCAAGTAATTAAATTTTGGTAACACCTTCTTAACTCCTGCCTTCAATCAGTCTTCCACTTAAGTACTGCAAGCCCTCACTATTTTAACATAAATATTTACTAAGTTGGTGACATGGAAGTTTTAAGAGGATTCTAGTGGTTGTTGCTATAGCAAGATGTACTTTATTGATACAGGGCATAGCTTTATTTTTGACTGGAGCAATGACATCCAGCAGCTTTCAGGAAATTATTTAGTATTTGTATAGTGCAAGCAGAATGTAGTTTATCAGAATATAGTTTATAATATGTGCTTAAGGTCTCAGAAACCTCAAAAAGATGAGAATGTCTGGAGCTTTAAATATGCATTTTTGTTTAAAAGACTTAAAGGCTTTGATGCTTTTTTTGGTTAGCCATTCAGAGCTTTGTGGAATTAAAGAAATGCTTATTAAAATAAGATGCTATATTTCAATATATAAGATTGGCAGATAAATAGGTAATAAATTGTATGATAATACAAAGTTTGGATATTGTTGGGAATGTAATTTGAAGCAATTAGTTATATTTCCCTAAATTAAATGTGCTTATTAATCTCTGACCCTAAATTCCGTTTATCGGACTTTACACTAGAACAGCACACAAAGTATCCATACAAAGACGCTCATCAAAGCAGTTTGCAATAACACAAAAACTTCCAATCACCTACATATCCACCAGGAGGAGCCTATTTGATTAAATAATAGTATATTCATATCATTAAAAATTATATAGCTATTAAGAAGAATGAGTTGTATGTGTGTTATTCCATATAAGATAATATCTAAGAGTTATCAGATAGAAACACAAGAATGAGATCCTTTGTTTAAAAGTCCAGTTATACATGTATACATGTACACCTCTGTATATACAGGGGAAAACATTGATTTTCCAGGAAATTTAGGCAAGAAACCATAAATTTCTTCTTTTACTTGTTCAGTTTTTTTTTCAATTCTTTCTCTTTTTTGTCTTTTGTGGGATTTTTTAATTTTATTTAAGCAGGTATTCCTTTAATAATTTAAAAGATAATATTAAAAAATTTTAATATTCATGAAATATACCATAGTACTATTATCACTTAATAATTATTAACTATATTTTCACTTAACTATTTGTCAAAGAACTTAAGTGTTAAATTATAAAACTGCAAGCAACTTCTTTAAATAATTATTGACTTTTTTACCCATAAAAACTGGCTAAATTTAGACTGCCCTGAAATTTAATTTCAAACTTTAAAACAATAACTTGTTTTTTTTTTCTTATTTGAAATATTGACTACAAAATTATAGGTTGAAACCAAGAGCACAAATCCAAATTTTAAGAGTAAACTTCGAGAGAAGCTATATATTAATGAAAGAAAATATAAGCTATTACATTACAGACTTCATAAAATATTGTTCAAGTCAGGAATTCCAGAAAAGGTTAAAAAAGCTTAGCACATTACTGAACTGACAAGGTATATGAGGCCACACTAGCCCCCATGCCAGCAAAAGAAAACAATGGAATGACAGCTCTAGTGTTTGGAGAGAGGTTGCTAATGACAGCTTATTCCTTTATGATTTCAACTCTTGACAGAAGACAAGGCTGCTTGTTGCATCATGGCAGATATATCATTACCTTCTGGCCCTGTCATGACTGAATTGGGGAAAAAAAAACACATCCAGTTTTGAAAATCCAATTACCTTCTGGAATTTTGGTCAGTATTTCTGCGATAGATGTGAAGTCGCCATTCTGTGATAGCACTTTGCATCTATATTGTTCTCTAGTACTGAACTAATTAACTAATTAAGCATACACTGAAGTAGGGAGCAAGGTATAACAGCATAGGGCATCTTGACATTCTTACATCATCCCAAGAAAAATACTGCAAGGCCTTTTATCCTTAATATCTGCTTCCCACCTATATTTATACCTGACATTGAATAACTTTTAAAGTAGACCTAGGCCTTTTCACTAAGTGCAAGAGAAAAAAATACTGGATGTTTAAGACGATTAGGCACCATTTTTACATGAAAAATCATTGGTCAAATTATAATTTCATTTTGACTTGGGCTTTCTATTTCTCAATTACATGCACATTTGAATTCTGTTATGTGGTTTTGTTTGTTTTACTCTCCCTTGGCTAGCTAAGAAATGACTGGAAACAGAAAGAGAGGGTGTGGGTTTAGAAACTATGTCAAAAGCCTTGGGGTTTGTATATGATAAGAATTTTAATGAAGGTCAAAGTGAGTTTAAATGCATAGAAAGCAAACATTAAAAACTTGTTTAATTTCTGTCTTGTTATTCTTTTTTGAGTCACTCTGATATCTTTTTCAAATCTCCTTTACTGTTGAGCTTTGTGTTACTATATCCACAACCTGTGTTTTCCCTCTTTTTATTCTGTTTTAACTGCTGATCCCTTTTCTGTGGTTCTTCCTTTAATATCAGCTGAAGCAGTTTGAATTGCTGAATCAAAGCTGTTTGGGGAGTGAGAGTGTGTAAGATTGCATAGGGTGAGATTCTCTGGGTAGAAGGTAACACCTCCTGCAGTTATAATCAATGCTCTGGACAGTTTCAAAGATCGGAGAAGCCATGACTTGCTCCGGGGTTAAACTTTTAAAAGAACTTCCCTAGAGAAAAATATCATCAATAAAATGAAATAATTAGTTGGCAATTCTTGAATAGCCTAGGTTTAACAAGAAAAGATTAAAGATAGGTCAGCTTTTCATTTTTCACTGAACTTTTGGTTTCTTTTGGGTTTTAGCATTATACTTTAATTTATCTTAAACATGATTTTAAAAACTTAATTATTTCCATATATCAGTTGAGCCCCTGAGTTTCCTTGGGTAACTCATACCTTGGGTATGAAACGGATATACAAGAATGAATATGCCTCCTCAAGAGTGATGGCTGTGGAAGAAAGCTACCAGTAGTATTAATTTTTTAAAAAGAACAAATAGTTTTGTGTTAATAAAAGTAATAAAAAACACAAGTTGTATTATGTTAACAAAAAGCACAAAAGTAGTATATTGTTAGGTATACATTCTACAATTGTAAAAAGTTAATAGTTTTGGGGTCATTTACATTGAATTTTATAAGTTTGTGAGATTTAAGCCAATTTAGGTTAAGAATGCCATCTACAAATGGCACAGCAGAGGCAACTATTATCTTTTGTTATCTACAGTTTAAATTATAATGAACAGATGTGCTATAATTTAAATTCTGAATGAAAATAAGTTACTTCACAATTTATTGTTTTATAAATCAAAACTAAAGTCGATAGAGAAAATTAATTTTTCTAAGACACTCTCCTTTGGCCTTTTATTTCTGCAGTAACACAGTAACACATGATAAATAACATAAGTATGTCTTCAAAAGAAACTTATTAAGAAAATTAGGGAAAACACTGTTAAACAATTCAACTTTGCTTTTCCTTTTGCTAATGAAGACCATTGCTTTTATTATAATTTTCACAGTTTTCCCATATTTAAGAGTGTGGCTGAAGCTTTTAAAACAATTCTATTAAGTTGTGATCCTTAAGCCTTCTTAAAACAATGCTATTAAATTGTTATCTTTATGGGGCGCCTGGGTGGCTCAGTCTGTTAAGTGTCCGACTTAGGCGCTCAGGTCATGATCTTGCGGTTCATGCCCTGTATCCGGCTCTGTTCTGACAGCTCAGAGCATGGAACCCGCTTCAGATTCTGTGTCTTCTTGCCTCTCTGCCCCCTTCCCCGTTCATACTCTGTCTTTATCCTTCTCTCAAAAATAAACATTTAAAAAATTTTTTTTTAATTGTTATCTTTATGATTAATATAGAGATTGGAACCTTTATTAAAAATACAGGACACTATTTGAGATATGAAGTTATATGTATAAGCATTTATGCATTTTTCTTCTGGTACAACTTAAATATAGGATATTTAATAATAATAAAAGATCAATTTATTTCTTTATTATTAAAAATATGTTTTGAAACCTATCTATGACTATACCATATACACAAGAAAACATATAAGTGTATGTATATGTTAAAATTCCAAATTCCTAACCCAGTAGTGTTTTTTTTTTTTTTTAATAAACTATTATTTGAGAAACATGTCAATTCTTTTGGGAAATGAGTACTTGCTTATTCATACCATGAGCTGCATGTTTGAATAAAATTCTATTTAATAATAAATTAGTCTTAAAAATATTTAAAAGAACATATATCCAGGGAAACACCTGCCAAGAATATTTCTAAACTCTCTTAAGGAAAGTTTGATGTACTTCTCAGTTTGCATTTTCTGATAGTAAGAATATATCTTTCCATTAAGCTTTTGATGGACATTTACTTAATATTGTAATGGCACTGCTCTTTTGAATAGTGTGTATTGTTTTTAATCAAAAACTTAAACAAGTTAAACACTTTTATCAGAAAAAAACTTAAACTACTGGTAATTGTCTTTTTTCCCCCAGAAATTAACCAATTATGACCTCAAAGCCTGAATGGAAAGGTATGTCGTAGGTTATTCACTGCTGCAGGCAGTTTATCTCCTTCCAGGATGCATTTGTTTTGGGTTCTCTTCCTTTCTGCCAGTGGCACTGTATGGTAAAATTCAGACATCCTCTTTTCCTCCAAGGAATCTCAGGGGTGGAGGATAATTTATACAAAGTTAATAAATGGCATTGCTTTTTCATTATTGCCCATCCAAGGCAATTTGCAGTGTTCACTTTAGAGAAAAAATAAGTTCTGTAGAAAGCACTTAAAACAATAAATTAACAGGGGCGCCTGGGTGGCTTAGTCGGTTAAGCATCTGACTTTCGCTTAGGTCATGATCTCGCGGTTCGTGGGTTCGAGCCCCGCGTCGGGCTCTGTGCTGACTGCCAGCTCAGAGCCTGGAGCCTATTTCAGAGTCTGTGTCTCCCTCTCTCTCTGACCCTCCCCTGCTCACACTGTCTCTCTCTCTCTTAGAAATAAATTAAAAAAAAAAAAACAATAAATTAACAAATTTAAAACCATGAGTCAGTTGTAAAAGGGACACGTATTTTAAGGTAGTCAGTACTATATTAAGCAATTAAAAATACTGATCTAGTAATTTCTTAGGTCTCCTTTTATTTATTTTTTTGGTACAATAAAATGATAAATTTAATCTTGAAAATGAAAAACAAGTGTGGTATTTGTATTTCATGATAACTAATTTAGGTGATTAGTTCATTTAACCAGAGGAGTTTAACTATTAGAGCTTGACTATTTTTTTTTTACAAATAGTTTATTGTCAAATTATTTCCACATAACANAATTCTGTTTTAAATGTCTGGAAGAATTCCACAGGGAAGCCAACAGGTCCAGGGTTCTTATTAGTTGGGAGATTTTTGATCACTGATTCGATTTCTTCACTCGTTATGGGTCTGTTCAGATTTTCTATTTCTTCCCATGTGAATTTTGGTAGTGAGTGTGTGTTTAGGAATTTGTCCATTTCTTCTAAGTTTTCCAATTGTTGGCCTATAATTTTTCATAGTATTCCCTGATAATTGCTTGTATTTCTGAGGGGTTGGTGGTAATTAATAAGTCCATTTTCATTCATAATTTTGTCTGGCTAGAGGTTTGTCAATTTTGTTTACTTTTTCAAAAAACCAACTCTTGGTTTCATTGATCTGTTCAATTGTTTCTTTGGTCTCTATGTTGTTTATTTCTGCTCTAATTTTTACTATTTCTCTTCTTCTACTGGGTTTAGGGCATTCTTGTTGCTCTGCCTCTAGTTCCTTTAGGTGAATATTAGACCTTGACTATTAGAAGTTTATTTTTACTCTTCACGTGGATCATTTTATTTAACCATTTTGTTGTAGCATACAAGAGAAGCAGTTTTTTTAGGAGAGAGAATTGGCATGAATGTTATTGACCTGTTATATGTTGTGCTTCATGATGCTCAAATCTGTAGGGGTGCCTGGGTGGCTCAGTTGGTTGACTGTCCCAACTTCAGTCATGACATGATCTCACAGTTGATGGGCCTGAGCCCTATGTCAGGCTTTGTGATGACAGTATGGAGCCTGCTTTGCATTCTCCATTTCCACACCGCCTCTCTTTCTGCCCCTCCCTTGCTCACGCTTTCTCTCTCTCTTTCTCTCTCTCTCTCCCAAAAATAAATAAACCTTAAAAAAAATTTTTTTGATAAAAAAATCTGTATAAATACCATAGCTAGTGGCATTTAGTTTGCTTTCTATAAGACATAGCATATATAAGAAATAGCATATATAATAAATAATAGTATGTACAGTATTCCTTTTTTCTTTTTAATCCCTAAGAACTTTTTTTGTTAGCTGTAATATATATAAAGTATTATATAAAGACTTACATAAAGGCTTATATAAAGTATTTTTTCTTACATTTAGATACAGTTGAATTTTTTAAATTTTTTAACGTTTATTCACTCTTGAGAGACAGAGACAGTGCTCAAGTGGGGAGAGGCAGAGAGAGAAGGAGAAACAGAATATGAAGCAGGTGCTAGGCTCTGAGCTGTTGGCACAGAGCCTGACGGGGGGCTTGAATCCACAAACAGCTAGATCATGACCTGAGCTGAAGTCAGACACTCAACTGACTGAGCTACCCAGGCCCCCCCATTTGAATTGTTTTAAGACACTTAATTTTAAGATTAGGAATTGTTTTAAAGAAGCATTTAGAAGGAAGCCACACCATTGTCTCATCTTGAGCTTCTGCATCTCAATTTGTTACTTTCATGAAGTACAGAGGTGATAACAGTTAAGACTCCTAAGCACTATAGCTTTGGGAAATATCCTTTTACTTTGTTTAGGATATACTGCACTGTGCTGTAACTGTAACAACTCGCTCAATAATAGCAATCCTATTTTGTGAAATTTTATAGGTATGCTTCTGTTACTCACTAAACTGTAAGTTTATTGAAAGCAGGACATATATTTTCACTTGTCTGGCAGTGTAGTTGAATAGATAAGAACCTAGGCTTTGGTGTTAAACATTCCTAGTTACCATTTTTAGCTTTGTGACTCAATAGTGTGTGACTTGTTCAGGTGTTTTGAACTGTTCAGTCTTGATTTTCTAATCTATAAGATAATCATAATAGTGATACCAAACTCACAAAATTATCCTGAAGATTAACTGACAAAATGTATGAAAAGCACTTATCGGTATACCTGAAACTCTTATGGAGAGAGAAATGAATTTCATTAACAAAAGACAAAAATGTGATGGCTTATTGACAGACACCATTATTTATGCTAGATCTATTAAAAGATAATAGCATGTTTTTGCAGCTCTCCAGTTCTTATATAGGAAGATGATGTCTACGAGTTCTTAATATAGCAGCTGTCACATGATGAGTACTTAATAAACGTTAATAGTAAAGAAAGTGGAGATGGTAGTTATTTAGTGTTTAGTTTTATTTTGGTTTGTTCTCTCCATTTTTCTGACAAATCCTGTCACTCTCCCATTCCTATTTCAGTATGACTGGGTTACTTTTGGCATCTAATTGTATTGGCAGTTACTTTTCTGGATCCATATTATCCAACTGTTCTAAGGACCCAGAGGACATAGAATTAAGTTGGTCTTGGCAATGCCTTGGAGGTGAAGGAAGACATGTAATATCATTCCCCAGGTGTAACTACATCTAGCAAGTAGAAAAATAAGCATCCTGAAAATGTGTTTGTTTTTTTTTTTGTAAACTCAAATTTGTTAATGGCAAAAATTTTGTTCTAACCTTCCTACCTTGTGGAATCTATCCCTCTATCCATCCATCAATTCTCCAATTCATCTATAGATCCATTGAGTCTTTTATGAGGGCCAGCCACTGTTAAGGGAGATACAGTGCCTTGCCCTCAAGACATTGTGGTTTAATAGGGAATACAGGCATATTCAGTACAGTACTAAATATATACCCAAACTTTAAGCAGAGGGTACCATAGGTTAGCATATTGAAGATATCTCTTAAAGCCATCTTTGTAGAAATACTTCCCAGGAGAAGACTTATTTACATTGAAATCTTTAAGTGTGAGTAGGCACTTGGAGGTAGGGAGAGGTATTCTCTGTAAAAGTATTAGTTGAATGAAGTTTGAACATTGAGTTTGATGTGTGAGAGAGAATATAAGACTAAGGTTGCAGAGATCTTCAGGCCTTGATGTGGCCACTTAAGATATTTGTAAATTGTCTTAAGAATCATGGAACAGTATTGAATGATTTCTTTCTTTTTTTCTTTAATTTTTTAATGTTTTATTTATTTCTGAGAGAGACAGCATGAGCAGGGGAGTGTCAGAGAGAGAGGGAGATATGTAATCTGAAACAGGCTCCAGGAACTGAGCTGCCTGTGAGCACAGAGCCCAATGTGGGGCCCAAACCCACAAACTGTGAGATCATGACCTGAGCCGAAGTTGGACGCTTAACCGACTGAGCCACCCAGGCGCGCTGGCACTGAATGATTTCCAAAAGGACAAATAATAACATGGCCAATTTTGTGTTTGGAAATTTAATTCCAGCAAAGGTGGAAGAGTACATTCGGTGACTGGTAAGATACTATTCAAGTAACATGTGAGCAAAAAAATGGTAGACTGAACTGAGGAACCATTGAGCCTGTATAGAACTGGAGAGATACACAAGCTATTACATTGATTTGACTGTATGTGGGAAGTGAAAGAAAAAACAAAGATTCAAACACAATAGCTGGATTTCTGACTTATGTAACAGGGGAGTAACATTAACTGAGGAAGAACAAATACTGAAGAGGAGTGGTCTTTTAACCTTGGAGACGTTGACAATCTTATTTTATTATTTATTTTAATTTTTTGAAAGAGAGTATGAGAGAGAATGCAAGTGGGGGAGGGGGAGATGGCAAAGGAAGGAGAGAATCCCAACCAGGCTCCATGCCCAGCGCAGTCCCCAGTGTAGGGCTCAATCCCACAACTAAGATCACGAGCTGAGCCAAAATCAAGAGTCAGACACCTAACTGACAGAGTCACACATGCACCCCAAGAATCTTATTCTAGACATGAGGTGCACATGCTACCATATTTCTTGCCAAGCCATTTGTTTGACAATGCCTCTGACCCCACTTTCTGACTCTCTCCATCATATCCCTCTATCTCAGCAATAGGGATGATGGTGGATGATGCAGATGCTTTGAAGAGTTAATTTTACAATTAGTCTGAGTCCATTGTTATAAAATTCGAAGAAAAATCATAACTAATCCTAACATTGTTACTATCTTCTAATATCATGTTTATTAACTTATACTGTGATTTAACTTGCTTTTATTTTGTATTTTCTTTTAGCATATTTGTTGAAAGGTTACTAAGCAAGGAACTCATTAGATAATGGAATAAATTGTGACTGACAATGGTAAAGGTCTTAGAAAACCCACACTGAAACTGAGAAAACATTGTGTTTATTTGGATGGAATCTGTTGACTGCCATTACATAATGTTGTAGAAAAGAGATCAAATATATGGGTATTTAGTATGGTTGCATTCAGCATTTAAAATCTTTCACATTTAAAATATTTTGTTCACTGATTCAAAAAGGAATTTTTTTTATTTTCCTATAGAATGTCAGGGGTGTGGCTATTTTTTTCATGTTGATTTTTCCCCGCCCCCTTCTGCTTATATGAAGGTTATATTGTCATTTCAAATCTTCCAATAAACGGTCTTTAGTTTTTTAACACACACACCTAACAAAATCTAAAATTAATCAATATATATTTTGTCACCCAAAAATAAAAGAATTTTAGAAATACTCTTTTCACTCCATTGACTACCTTTCCATCTTTCAGTCACGTAACTTAGTCCCATCCTGGCTTTATAACTGATATCGTAATGCTTATTAGTTTGGGTCACCTGGGTGAAGAAGCAATTACCATTAATACCTATGGAAACATTCCCAGACCCCCAAAATAACCTCTTTTAGATGTTTCTGATTCTTTAGGACACATCTTGCTAATGAATGCACAAAACAATGACAAAGCATAAATGTTCACGCAAAACAAATCAATGCTATGGTGGCCTGATGCTGACAGTAGTTCCTTTGCAGGAGGTTGTGACACCGCTGTCCCTGCTCAGGGTACAAGGTGCCATGCTGCTTTTATACAGGCTACTGAGAAACAAGTTTGGAGGTTCTTTTTGCTTTTAGTCTTTTGTGTCAAAGTGAAAAACCTGTTCAGATTTCTTTAGGTTATCATAAACAGATACTAATGTAGGTCTTTCATAAAAATGAAGTGGTGTTAATGAACTTTTGGAAAATGATGGATATCTGCAAACAAAATTAAGTTCCTTGAAAAGATTGATAAATTGAACAATCTCTGGCAAAAAAAATAAATAAATAAAATACTTTGTTCATGGTCTTCTCTCCCAAACCAATGGCTGGTACATTTAACTTTTGAAATTTGCATCATAGGGGAGGTGTGTGTGTGTGTGTGTGTGTGTGTGTGTGTGTGTGTGTATATATTTTTGGAAATAGTTTTCTCATTTCCTTAATGAAGGTGGTTTACTAGATGGTCTGAATTGGTCTTCTTAGGAATTAACTCTGTAGATTCTGTTTTTATAATATTATTTTATGATATAAGCATACCCTATAGGAACCAAACTATAGGAAACAATTGGTTTTATTTCTCAAAGTTTAGTCTAATTCTTTTTATTTGCCTTCTAATATTAGAATTTACCCCTAATTATAAAAAGATACTGTTTTACAAAAGATTTATCATAGGGATATTGTTGATATGGAATTATTTCTGCATTAATGTATTTATTAAGATATCATTGACTGCTTGGGGAATGGAGAGAGGAGGTTGCTCTACTAAAGTGTTGCTATTAACTGCAAATGCAGAACCGAAGCAGCTGGCACATTAAACACATTCATCAGCTCTTCATTTACTACATGTGTCCCAATTCAAAACTTTCAGGCAGTAAGTAGGCTCACCCATGTCCAGATAGGTCTAAGTAAATGTCTTGTAAGAGGAGATTTCAATGAGAAGAACTGGTGTGGAGTAAACAGTACATATCTAGTTACACAGATGCCTTCTGTGTATAAAGGCATAAGCTAGATATTAGGATGCTCAGCTGTACAGATTGAGAAGGAAAGGAAGTTTGAGAAAAATGGTAGTGAACTGTTAAGTGCAGTGAGGAAGCAGGCTTCAAGATTAACCTCTTTGTTAGAAGGAATACATACATTCCTGCTAGGAAAAGAAGTATCTTATTTGTGGTTTTTCATTCCATTTGTATTTTTCTTAAATATTATTATTTTAGGAGAGTAGCTCTTAGGCCTTTTGCTCTCTCTGCCATCCCTTCTGATACAGCCTGTTGTTTCTTCTAAAATTATATCTGGAAATACATTGTAATACAGCCTTAACTTCTCTTCCTAACTTGTTCTGAACCTTAGAACAGTTATTTAACCTAGGTAGGTATTCCTTTCTCTTATACTGAAATAAGGAGGCATACTTAGATACCTTTATTGCACTCATAGTTAAGTATGTACAAGACATTTTTATATTTATAAGCCTCAGATTGAATAATGAGTATGGGAATCTTTCTTATATATTGTTATAAAAACGATCAGGGAAAACTTGGCCTAAACCCTTTATTCATTGAGTGACATGAATTATTAAAGATGCATTAAGGGACGCCTGGGTGCCTCAGTTGGTTAGGCATCTGATTCTTGGCTTCAGCTCAGGTCATGATCTCATGGTTTCACGAGTTTGAGGCCCCCCTCAGGCTCTGCACTGGTTGGAATTCTCTGTCTCCTTCTTTCTTCCCTCCCCCACATGCACTCTCTCTGTCTCCCTCAAAATAAAAAAATAAACTTTAATAAAGTATGCATTGATACCAGATGATTTGGTAGGAAAGTTAGACATTTTTTTAGTATTAGTAGTTTTTAGCTTAATATCTTATATATGTTAATATTAACATTACTAAAGTAATTTCTTAGTTTAGTATCTTATTGTCTATGATTTTTTTGGAAGGTGTAGTTGTTTTTGTCTGCTGGCTTGTAGGCTTAACACAGATGAAATAAAACGTGCTTTCCTTTCCTGAGAATATTTTCTTCTTTGGTGCAACAAACACCATTCATTCAGATGCTAGCAATATGAAGAGAAAACACAAATTGAAAAATGGAGCAATTTGTTGATAATTTTCATAAGGCTACATATTCATGAAATCATTTAAAATTTGCTGTCATAAGTTATATAGAGAATGAAACTTGATTTTTGAAAATGAATTTATTTTTAGCCTAGCCTTTATAGAAATTACCAACCTTGATTTTAGTTTCCAAGTCTTTGCTTATCCAGAAAAGTGTCTCTAACCATATTCCTACTCATATCTGATGTTCAATCTTGACACTATAAAATAATACCAGTAAGTAAAAATTACTCTTATGAAATCATAAATTCAGGAACTACTTACATATGAAAAGAATTTAAAGAAATTTGAATGGGTAGAAGATGGGATAAAGGACCACTAATTGTATGGATAATTACTAATTTACCTTTTACATCAATTTAAATTCAGTATGCATTATGTTAAAAGGTTTTTTAATGTACGAATAGAGTCCTAAGGCCAGTCCTGAATTACATTTTGGAATTAAGAGCAAGCAAGTGAAACAATTGGTGATTATTTGTTCCATATAGATTTGAACAAAACATAGTCAATACTATGTATATTCCATTTTTTTTCCCAAAATGACATTCCTCCTTTGAAATTGTTAAAAACAGAATTATGATTATGAAGGGAATAAAAAAAGAATATAATTATGATCTAAAGTACTCATCTTTCTTTTATAGCATGTATCATATACTGATCATATTTTACCACTGGGCAATGGTCATACTCAACAAGTATATTTTTTGATTACTTCCAGATAAGATTAATTTATTATCACTTATAAATCTGTTTTTATCTTTGAAAAATAACTACATAAAATTTATTTGATATGACAAAATTTTGCTTGAGGTGATACGACAAAATTTTGCTTGAGTTGTCCAAAACTCTTAACTGAGATTTCTTCCTCCCTTTATATTTCAAGAGGCAGAGAGTAAAAGTAATTTCATAAAAAAATTAATAAAATTTTTCAAGTTATGTATTGGCCTGCATATTCTCTTACCCTGTGTTCTACCAATCACAGATTTTTTAATGGGAATATTTTTTAAGAGGAAAAAGGTACATTTAGAAATATAAATAAAGGGATTTCAATTGGGAGGATTTAAAATATTTTATGCTTTTAATAAATAATAAAATGAGTTTCCAGCTTGCCTTCATATTGATAGAGCAATAATTTTAATTTGCTTTTCAGTTTAACTGTTATTTCTAGACTTATTTTTCACATTCCATGTTCAGACATGGGAAATAAACTGAAATAAAGTCAACATACTTTTTATTACTCAAAAGAAGTTCATTTTAAGGAATTACAAGTGAATATTATCACTTAAGTAGCATTGTATTTGAAATGAAATTTTAATGGGATAACCTTTGATTTTCCCATGTCTGTATTTGCTATCTTTTCCCATTTCTGTTCTCTTCTTTTTCTGACAGATGACAGTAGGCATTTAAATTATAAAAATATAAAAATAATTTTGAAATCAGATTCTGGTATGTTTCAGTGGTCTTTTATATAAGAACACAATGAATTTCTATCTCTTATGATATGTACAATATTGTAATCTTTGATTGTTTAGATAGCATATTGGTGCTTATTATGTGTTATGAAGATTCCTGGGATGTAATTAACAATAGAACATATGCACTGAGTTGTTTATCTAATGCAATTATGTTTACCTAGAACAGTCCATTCTCACTTCTTTTTCTTTTCTTCCTTGGTCAAGAATATATGTTTAATAGGGAATTGGTCAGATTTAAGCAGGATTTCTCAACTTCAGAACTGTTGGCATTTTGGGACAGATAATTCTTTGTTTTGGAGGCTTTTGTGTGCATCATAGGATATTTTAGCAGTATCCCAAGCCTTTAACCCCTAGAAACTAGTTCAGTTTCACCCTTCAGTTCTTACAATCAAAATATTTCCACACGTTGCCAAAAGTTCCCCAGAGGACAAAAATAGTCCAGTTGAGAACCACTAAACTAAAGGTTGATGTAAAGTAACTCTTTATAGTCTGAGATTTCTAGTGACCAATTTTTTTTTTTGTAATTTCACTTCAATAATGGCTTTGAAATTGAGCTACAACTCTAAACAGTGTTAGATGATAAAGTTATTACTTGTGTTAATATTTTAGAAAGCAAAATACTACTTACAGAAAACACGGGTCATTTGGAATACTCACTGCTAGTAGAAGTGTAAATTAACACTAACCACTTTGAAAACTGAAAGTATCCATTAAAGCTGAATATACCACAGTTCCAAATAATAAAATACATAATATAGTAAATTTCATACAACCGATTGATTTTCAGAGAATACTTTTGTTGATTTTTGTTCGACTCTTGAATCCATAGCTTTCTTGTGGTTATAATTGACCTTGTCAGTTGTGATGTAAGTAACAGTGGATATTTTCATTCTGTTAGTAGTAGCATAAAAGTGAAACAGCAAAGACCTAAGTCCAGAATTACTAATATGTGAGTGCCTTATAGGTTTCAAATAATAGAAGAATATTTCCTTAATATTATATGCTTTTTTCACAGTGTAACAGCTATACACAAGGCACACTTTTAAATTTAACCCGTATTGTAATATTCTGATTAACAATGTCCATCTGAGATTTTGTCACTTGAATAGATTGCTTGAAAACTCCAAAAAAAAAATAAATAAATAAAAAATAAATTTAACCTGTATAATAATTTTGCATCACTTTAAGTCTAGACTACCAACAAAACAATAAATGAAGCCCTGATTTGCCAGTTTCTATGGTGTAAACACTCATGGAAAAACAAAAAGAAACATTGTTGATTTCAAGTTGCCAATGTGATGTCACTGAACACAGAATTGGGAAGAGATATAGTTAACGATCATTATTTAATATTTCCACCATACTAGACATAGATAACCCTATGAGAATAGATAACCATAAAATGTAGTAAAATAACTTGGAAGTGATAAGTGTTTATTATACTAGTTTTCAGTATATTATATTTATTTGTAAGATTATATCATTTAATTTTAGTACTGGTTTTGTTTAACAGTTGACTCACAAAATTCCTGAAAATTTAACAGTGGGCTCTCATGAACCAGTATGAGCTAGTTCTAGAACACTATGGTTTTTAATAAGTATATTCATAGCAACACTCTTTATGTAGCTAAAAATTGAAACTATGTTAATGTTCATCAGTAGGAGAATGGTAATTCCGATCATTGCCGAATTGTAATTATTATCTAAATATTGTACAAGTTCACTTCTTTATAATATATTTTAAATGTGCTATATTTATATAATAGAATATTACAATACATTAAGAATGTACAAACTTACAGTTACATTCAACATGGATGAACCTCTTTAACTTTGTGCTGGGTTAAAGAAGCCAATTACAGAGTACATTTCGTATGATTCCATTCATACAGAGCCAAACTAATCCACGGTCTTAGAAATCAACATAGAGTTTATGCCTACACTGGTAGCTTCATGATGGGGGTTTCTGGGTGCTGATAGTATTCATTTTTAAAAAGAAATCTAACTGTTTGTTACAGGAGTGTGTTCACTTGTGAACACTCATCAAGCTGTACACTTAAGATTTGTGCACTTTTCTATATGTACATAATATTTTAAAAATTCACTAGAAAAAATGTTGGCTAAATCAGAAAATAAATCTGGAAATTTGTCAGTTAGTACATTTGAGGGATAACTTAACACTGAGATATGACCAAAGCCCAATCTAACTTATCACAAAGAGTTGTGTTTCTTTCATGTGTATTCTGCCATTCAATTAAAATATGTGTCATTCTTTGAACTCAGCCTGTCCAGTTATGGCATCATCTGTGCTTTGCTCTTCCTTATATTTGGAAGCGTTCTTTCTAATTTCTGTCTATTAGAATTTCTTATTATTCTTCTCACATGTAAACCATTCTTGAATAGTTGAGGTTTGATTTCAGTAGTTTCAGTAAGAGTAGTTTTTACCTACTCTTGCATCTTTTACCATATAAGAGTTGAAGATTAGTGTGAACATGGTTAAATAACCTTTTCTGGTTTCAGAAGTACTGGATAATTGAGGGTGCTGTAATCTGACTGCTGAATAAATGGGACATTGTCATTTAAGACTTTCATTGTTGCCTCAACTATAACCCCTAATTTCATATCTTGTTGGTTATTTCTTTTGTCCTTAATGTAACCATCCAAGACAAGCTCTCATAAAAATGCCTTGTCATCATCTACATATTATCAAGCATATATATTTACAATCACCTTAGAAATAATTTTGAATTGCATGAAAATAGGGTTGACAGTGGGAAACTTCAAATCCTTTTTCCATTAAGAGATTTTGTAGCTTACATGTACCTTATTAGTCACTGACGGTAAGCCATGATCTAATAAAGAATTAGATCTCATAAAAGATTAATAGGTTTCTAGACCTCTGAATCTAGGTTTCTAGACCTCTGAATCTGAGACTAGTTCAAAATCCTGAGATCAATTTGAATTTAGATTGGACTGAACTGTGATTTCCTATCTGGTCATGTAAGTGTTGTAACTTTGCTGATTGGTGAAGATTAGGTGGAGAGTACTGTGTCTGTACTGGCATGATGTGTTTGCTTTCAGTGTGCACTCATCCACTTAGCGACGCACTGATGTGTCCTGGGTTCTGCCTGGTTTAAGGGTATATGTCAAATGACTTCTAACAGCTGTGTGCCACATCAAAGGCAATTAATTTGCTCTTATGTAGTTGTTAAACTCATTTCTTTCCTATGTGTTTCTAACCTACAATTCTTCTGACAGATTGTATCTTAAACACTTCTTTTTCTGGGAGGGTCCAATTTAAGGTTTACTTTTCATTTGCTCTCATTTTAGAACAGGAGTAACTTTTCCAGTTGTTTTATTTTGTTTTGTTTTATTGGGTTGTAAGAAAAAATCAAGTTATAACGTTGTTTAAATTTTTTTTAACAAGTGAAGTTCTTTCAACAATATTTTCTAACTCCTTTGGCATGAAGAAGCAATTGAAGCATGACCCTACTTTCCTAAGGCAACTTGTTTTTCTTTTACACTGCATGCCTCTGGTGTTGGCACTCTTGTTTTTACTAGTCTCTCTTGCATACAGTATTTTACATTTTTACATTATAAAGGTTACAGGCAAATAGCCAGCTGTCACATTCTTGAGGTCAGATACAATTACTATATGTGAGATCCTCTGTTTTGGCTTCATACTACTTGCCAGATTGCTAAGCAGATGTTCTAGGCTATAATTCAGGAAACTGGGACCTCTTGAAACATTCCCTGAGAGTTGCTTTTGACATCTCTGAATCATTTATTTAAAGGTAATTAGTTCTAGTGAAAATGAAAATGCCTTGATATGAAAAGAACAAAATGCAGTGTTTGAGACTTACAGCACGATTAGGAACTTGATTCTGGATATGTATCTAATGGTAGAAAAGTATTAATTTTAACATAGGAATACATTACAATTAAGCACGTTTCCACTTTATTATTTTCTTTTAATTTGGAGATTTTACAAAAAAGACTATTACCAAAAAAAGTCTTTGTTTTTATAGACTTTAAAGACTACCAATGACTTTGTGCTACATTGAAGAATTTATAAGCTTCCGTTTTTGTACAGAAAACATGTACAAGGAGGCTGTAAGAATATCATCTCTTCTTTAATGTATCCCAGTACATGTGTTGGCACTTTTCTCATATATCTCATCAATATTTTTGTTGGTACTGCAAATTTTTATAACATGAAACTCCTTTATCTATATTTGGAACTTTTATAAAATACTACTCAGAACCTGTAGTTTTCTTGTCCTTTATGTCCATTATTGACATACATCAGTTGTACAAAAGATAAAATTTTAAACTAACTCTTAGGATCTAAAAGTTCAAAAAACACACTTTTAAAGATTTGTTATGATGTATTTATTTAGATCTCTTTAGCCATATTTAGATAATGAAGGAGCCACATCACTTGTGTTTGTATCAGTATATTTCACTTGCAGTATACATGGTTCTTTACAGAAAAGTGCTTTACACAGAAACGTGTAAGATCCAGTATCTGGGTATTGGGAAAAGTCTTAGGCCACCATATTTTAAGGAAGGTAAGAATAAATAGTACGAATAAACATCTAACTCTCATTTATATTTGCCTATGGATGAATTTGAATTTAAAGTAAATGTAGCTCCATCAGAAATTCAAGGTACTCATAACAAACACTTCAGTCAAACTAATGAAGTCTCTGTGTGAAAATTGAACCTCTCAATTTTCTCAACCTCTGTTACTCCTCCTTTTCCCCATTTCATATTTTCCCCATTTCATATTTTGGATGAATAGCTTTACAATGAGATTGATGCGACAGACCTATTTCAGCAGTTCTTCAGAGTCATAGAAAGTCATTAAGTGTGTTGGTTTACAAAATTTACCCTGGTTTCTAGGCCTAAGTGGATATATAACCTTAACTTACCATAACTTTGAGTTCCTACTAGCTTAAAAGCTGTATTCCAGTAGGGAAAAAAAAAAAAAAAAAAGAGAGAGAGAGAGAGAGATTGGCAATGTCCATTTTAGAATTGAAATCCAAGCAGAGCCTTTTTATCTACAGAAAATTTAAGCATTTGTGTAGATGAGTCCTTATTTGGGTAATTGGTAATTGAATATTAGTCATCTCTGTCTCCTTCTCCTGTATTTCTTCTTTCCCTTTTCCCCAGCCTTTTTATCATATACACACACAAATTAGCACATTACAATCTTAAATTATCAAATTAGTGCATTTTGTCAGTTCTAAAATGTGCACTTTCTTTGTATATTAACACCTGTGAAATTGGAATGTAACTGTCTTTTCATCACACAAATTTAGAACTAGTTGAGAGAAAAAGTCTGATAATAGAAAACCAGTTAAGAGAAAGAATCAGATGGTAGAGATCAAATGTATCATTTTTATAGCTGATATAGAATAGACTGGGGAATAGGTTAGTTCTACTAGCCAAGTAGGTTTGTTTCAGCAGACTTACCCACACACCTCACCACATGAAGCTAATGGCACTGAGCAGCAGAGAAGAATGTGTACTTTCAATGCAGCAGACTGCCCAGGTGGGAGGAAGAGGCTGACAAAAACAGCAGTTCATGGACCACATAGGATCTCTGCCCCTACACCAAAGAAAAAGAAGCAAGCAGGAGGAGCAAGGTGGGCATTATTGGTCCACATGGACACTAGTAAGTGGAGGCTAAGTATTTTCCTCCAACGGAGTAAAGCTGAGGTTTGTAGTCTGGATATGACTGCAAAGCCAAGACCCTTGCCATCCTTTTCCAAGTTCTTCTCATTCACTAGGCATGCTTTAAAAATACCAATTTAAAAATATACCTCAGGAACCTCCTCATTTTTTATTCTGTCCTTTCTATCTCTGGGTTCTTCTTTGCCTCATCTTTCTACTTCCATATACTTTTCCTTGTTGTCAATATCTGCAGATTTCTCTTAATTTCTTTGTTTCTTGGAGAAGTAGACCTTTTCTGCCTGACCAAGGCCGTCTCTTCATTGTGGGATGAGCCTTTTCCTCTCAATTACTTACATTCCAACATAGTTGAATCTCCTGCATTATTTTCTTCCTCTGCTTTTGTTTCTCTTGTCCTGCTTAGATCCCTTGAGATGTGTTTGTCCTCACCTTGACCTCCCTATTATCTTCACACCTCATCTTTTACATTTATTCTGTTGTACAACTTCTCCCCTGGCCTGTCACATGCCTACCTGGGCTAATAGAGTTTGCTTGTCCCAGAAGCTTGTTAGTAGTTTAAAAAAGTCTTCATTCGTGCCACATGTTGTTAATATCCTCATATGGTCCCTGCATCCTGCTTTAGGTTTGGCTTCTTTCTTGAAGAATTAGCATTGAAGAAATTCACATTTGCATTTTATCACATCCACTACAGCCTATCTGGAGTGAACCATCAATCCACAGTGAATTTTTGCAGACGAGGGATTTGCTGCATGAAGCATGTAGATAAATGCACAAGAATGAGAGCAAAAGAAAACACTCCTTTTTATTTCCGTCAGAATGCAAGTTAAGATGTGCCATATTTGCCAGTGTTATAAGGCATATTAAAATTATACTTAAGCATTGAAAATTGGGTGGCTGAGTCAGGGAAAAAGTCTTGTCTCTTCATAGAGTATGCAGTCATGGCTTGGCAAATGGACAATGTCTTCAATGTATTGCATTCTGTATTTTTGTATTGTGATCTAAAACTTAATGTCATAGGCTGTGCTTATTAAAAAATTGACATCTCCACTTGTAATCATGAAACTGATTCTTTAACAGGAAAGAGGAAAGTAGAGATACTTGGGAAATCAGAAAAGCTAGTCTTTAATTGTGAAAGCTCTTCTTTACTAATTAGGGCTCTTCTTCAAAGTTTTCTTCCTCTTAACTTGAGATCTTTTTTCTACCAGCTGCATAGAAGTTACAGTATATGTTTTTTTTCCCTAGGTGATAAGAAATAGGTTGAGCTTTTTTCTAATACTTCTATTCATTCATTTAACATATTGAGCATATGATCTATGTAAAAGGCAATGTTCTAGATAATGGGGATGTATCAGTGAATAACTCCCAATGTCCAGCTGTTGTGGAGCTTTTGATTCTTCTGGAGTATCATGGAAGTTAAAAGTTATTAAATGCTATATAGTTTAATAGTTAGAAAAGTGGCACTTCTTGTTGTAATGCTGTTATTTTAATATCTCATGGGACATTCGCCTCTGACTAGTCAGACTTCATACATGATGGCCCATGTAGCGGGGAAGGATGCAGACACTGCCAGTCCTCCTAAAAGTTAGGCCTGGAATTGACATAGTGTCACTTTCATCGTCCTCTGCTAGTCAGAGCAGTCACAGGCCAGCCGAGATTCAAGAGTGGACTAGACCCCTTGTCTCAGTGAGAGGATATCAAAGATTTTGTAGTCATCATTAATATGCCATAGGTACCACTTAACTAACCATGTGACTTAGCAATGTTACGTTAGCGGCCTGAACCTAGGAACCCTAATCTGTCTTAGGATGTCTGGGAGAGTAGGAACACGGTAATACTCATGTAGTAGTCATTGTCCACCCTGTTTAATGACTCATTTTTACATGCTCTGTTGACTACAGTTCAACTCAGGCACTTTAAGTAAAACTGAAATTTTCTCCATTCTCCAGGGTTTTTACTTACCATCACAGTTATAGTACCATATGACTTATTAAGGAAGAAGTACAGATAGGTCACAGAGGATTTTCTTAATCAAATGTTTTCTGTGGTCTAATTGTCTCTTAGTCATGAGTTTTATAACTAATAGATACAAATAGAATAAGACATTACAATTTGTAGCAATCTAAAGTTTACCATTCCCAGGGGAAATGCCTTCTAAGCATTCTTTCTCTAAATGACTATACCTTGTGACAAATTTGGAAACTCTTTTAATTATTGCTAACATAAGATTGATCACTTTAATCCTGTGATAGTTACACATTTAGCAGAAAATCAACCATTTTGTATATGACAGCACTGAAGGTCTACATTCATTTTGCACTCCTTAAAAGCACTCCTTAAAAGAATAGATTATGTGTACGTATAGTGATTAAGTGATTTCCCTCAGTGAACTTAAGTGGACTGGGAAAAAATAGAAGTCTTCTTAGAAGCCTGTATGTTTTAATCCTTTCACAATGTTGCATGCCCAACCTGTTTTTAAATTACTTATTTCCACTTCCAATCCCCCTTCCCTCCGTCCCAAATTAAACCCTCTGGGTAGAGCCATGAAACTATGCTTTAGACACTCTAGTGTTTTATGGATCCACTCACTTTTACCAATGTGTTTCTCCTGTCTCTTGGTGTTTTTTTTTTTTTCTCAGTATTTTCTCATTCATCCTGAAAACAATTGTTGGGAATACATATGTTGGCAAATCAACCATTTGTTGACTTGTGAGATTCCCCCAGCTCTCCTGATGATATTAGAAGCTTTTTCATTTGATTACAAACTGATGCTTTCTCTGTGATTCTCTCTAAACAGTAGTCCAAATAACCCACATATCAGTCTTTTTTTTAAAAATTCACATTCAGTTCTCTGGTTATCCATTTCCTGAGGGAGTACGAGGAGTGGATGGCATATAATAGTTTATAAACTTGGGCATTAAATCTTGGATTTACCAGTAAGTTTCTGTGTAAAATGGGACCAGTTGTTTAACTTCTTATGGTTCTTCCCTCCCTTCTTCATACCCCTCTGTTTGTTTTTCCTTCCCCCCGCCAAGGATTTGTTAGTATTTTTTGATATATGATCTGTGAAAACATGTTAAAATTTTACTCTATACGCACAGGTAGAATAATCCAGGTTCTGTGAAGACCTCACTTCACATCCAGTCTAATAGTGATAGGTTTGCTTTCTGTGCCTTCAAATAGTCATATGTGTTCCTACATGATTAAACTTACTAGGAAAACACAAATTGTATCATATCCTTTCATTGCTCAGAAGCTTCCATTCAGATAGAGTAACCATGTTCTTTATTTCTTTTTCTCTTTTAAAAAGTTCCTTGGAAAGATGATGAAAAACAGTAAAGTGAACAAAAAAAAAATACATGTACAGTCCAAGCAATTAAAAAAAATAAGAAACAAAAGTTCCTACCCCTAGTTCTATCCAAGCCAGAGGTAACTGTGATTAACATTCTGATGGATGGCCTTCCTTTTTTTCCCCTGAATCTATATTGATAATAACGTATATTAACATAATAACACATAGATATAATGTATTTGTCTATATACATATTTTTTTTCCACCGAACAGAATTATGGTCTACATATGTTTTCACTTTTAATTACCAAACCTTGCTAAACTTCAATTTCCTCATCTGAAAGGAGGGGATGGTTATACTACCAGCCCTCAGTCTCATTATGAAGTTAAGTAAAATAATCCATGGAGATCATTTAAGACACACCAGCGCGAAGCCTGTACTCAGGCTTTATTACTGCTCTAACTATGCAAAAAATGTCCCAAACCTAGGATCTAAAGTGATCTAGGCACAACCTGTCAAAGAGACTATAACAGTTTATTTATTCTTCAAGAAAGCAGAGAATCTTTTATTTCTACTGATTTAATATATTGCAGGTGATAGACATTTACACTTTTTCCTTCTAGATAATCTTAATAAGAAAAAATAAAACAAATGCATATTTGGAGATTTAGATGTATGAGAAATAAACTCATCAACGATTTGTGAATATATTCTGTTCAGGCCTTGTTTCTTTTGTCTAGACACAGAGCTTTGAGCAAAGAAGTTTAAATTAAACTTTCATTAGACTTTTTGAAAAAAAGTTATACTTCAAAAAGGCAGGGTTTTTGCCCCATTTACTTATTAGTAAAAAGGAGGAAAAAGAGATGCATTTATTTATCTCATTGTTTTTAATTCTAGCTATTTAGGGCACCTAATCATAATTAGAATACCCTGGGTCAGATGAATATAAAAATATTGGCAAAGACCAGAAACTGTACTAATGTTTAAACCTATAATTTGAACTTAAAATACTTTCCCATCAGTTGGGCTACAAGTAATTGCTTGCCACAATTGCATAAGATATATTACCGTACTCTCCAATTTTCACCTAAAATTACATGTCCCTCCATGGTTTCCTTCCCTGTGCTTCCTCCCTTCCTTTACTTCTATAATGAGATATATGTTACATTACCACTTAGGGGCACAGTCAGTTGAGTTTCAGCTTGGGTCGTAATCCCAGGATCATAGATAGGATTGAGCCCTGCATCAGGCTCTGTGCTGAGCTTGGAGCCTACTTAAGATTCTCTCTCTCCCTCTCTCCCCCTCTCCCTCTCTCCTCCTTTCTCCTTCCCTCTCCCTCCCTCTCCCTGCCTCCTATTCTATCTTGAAAAAAGAAAAGTAAAGAAAAATCACATTACCACATTATAAGCAAAAAAACAAACAAACAAAAAAACCCTTTGTTAAGTCATCTTAACAAAAAATGGTAGAATAATAAGTTTAAACATGTGTGTTTTTTACAAACTTGACACTAAGTAAATCTACCTGAAAAAATTTTAGGGCCATTTCAGGTAAAGCAAAGTCTTAAACAGATATTTACCACCTCTTTATAAAAGCTTTAAAGTCTTTAGGTAACTGTACAAAATAAAAATATGGATTAGCCTATTGGTTTTTTAATGCTGAAGTGTATCTAATGAAATCTTTTTAGTATATGAAACATACTTGGGCATGGCATCAGAAAACCTTCAACAAAGTATTCTTCACAGCAAAATGACACTTTGGCTAGTTCTTCAAGTCTCTCTTGTTAGATTTTTTTTGTCTTTGCCTTTAAATATTAGACATTTTTAACATTCTGATGTAGACCCTTTTCTTAACCACATTCTCTCTGTAGTCAGTGTCTTTCACTTCATGACTTCAATTACCATTGATTCACTTAATGCTCCCAAATGTGACTTCGAACACCAAACCAGTCTTCTGAACTCTAGACTGCTGTATTCAAGTGTTGACATCTCTCTTCGAATCTCTCTCTGGCTTCTTTATACTGCTATGGCCCAAAGTAAACACATTTCTCCTTTGTTCCCTCCCTTACAAACACATTTCCCTGTGTTCTCTATAAATGGCATCGACATCACTATCACAGCCCATCTCAAAAACCTAGGCATCTTCTATTCCCTTACTTCCCATGTGTTATAGTCACCAGATTCTGTCACTTCTACTTCTTCATTGTCTCCTGAATTTATCTCCTGTACATATCCACTGTCACATTATAATCAAAGCCACTATCATCTCCCACATGTACTACTACGTTTGTCTTATAATGTGACTCCACATCCACTCTGATCTCTTTTCAGCCCAGCTCCATTTAAGAACTGGAATGATCTTTGAACTCACATATATGATCATGTCACTTTCCATCTTAAACTCTTGTTGCTTTTATGGGCATTGATTACCTGATTCTCAACCTCTTTCAAAGCTATGCTTTAGTCTGCCCAACCTTTACGTCTTAGCTTAAAGGTTGATTTTATAGGGAAACCTTCCTAACCTCCTAGTATCTCCTAATTAAGTTAACCTCCATGACACATTTATTTATCCTTTGAAGTGATTTCACAGCTGTAATTATCTGTTTATCTTTCCTTCTGCTGTGAGGGCAAGGACTATGTCTGCCTTATCAGTTATCCTTGCCCATTAACTGTATCCCCGGCCTATAATCCATTTTCAAAAAAAAAAATATTTCAAGTGAAAGAATACATATAATGAGTTTCCTGCATGCTGATCCCAAGGAAGGAGAGAATACATCTGTAAGTCCTAATTCTCCCTTTCCATTTATGTTCTCATGGAATAGTTCAAATGCTTATTATGGTTTTGTCTTTCTTTACTATTCCCATACCTTATCCCCCCATAGCTTTCTTTGTAAAATTTCATTTGCTTTATTTGCTGCTACTACTTGTCCTTGCTATATCTTTTCTTTATCTTGCAAAACTTTTACTATGAATATTTCAGATGGTAAAGAAATTTCCTGAATCAGATCTCTGCTAGAGTTTTGAGTTCATACAAGATATACATTGTATGTAATGTTTCCTCTAGTTTGCTCTTACTGAGGTCATAAAAGGATAGCAGTTAGAGTGCTCTGTGTGTAAAGCTAATAATTTGTTTCGCCATCTGATGCTCAGAACTGGAAAAAGCCAAGACAAAAATTCTTGGAATTACAAACCGATAGAACAAAACGTGACTCTTAGCACTAACCTAATGTGTTCCTGATTTTGCTTCACTTGAAATGGGTCATATTCTTTTTAAAGCATAGCTACCATCAGTTGAAAATACTATTTAAATTGCCTTTATTAAACTCAGTAGAACGTAGATAATATATAATATTAGTGACTGTTTTAATGCATTGTAAACATTCATACTTTTTTTAAATTTCAAATGTATTTGATGGCAGCTTTGCTTTTTATTTGACATACAACTAAATGCCAAAATGCATTTAAATGAGATTCTTAGTTTCTATTTCTCAGTAATTGCCCAGATAAAATTCTTTTGGTTGATGATTTGCTCCTGTCCCTTTTTCATGCTATGTGCTATCAGTTTTTTCTCATAATTAACAATGATAGAAGGAAAGTGTGCCCATGTAATAACATTTGATGCTATTACTTGCAACAGTAAATTAAATTATTTTTAATAGTATGTGGCACTACCTACTCTAAAGACTGATGAACAGTTTCTTATCTGCAAAATGGAGATAATACCTGTACTTCAACTTCCATGTATTATGTAAAGTACCCAGCACAGCTCCCTCTCCTTGGTCTATTGCATATATGAAGAATACTGGTAAAGAGACATGTGTTTTGCAAACAAATATTAAATAAAAATATAATCCAGCTATGGTAGAACTTCATCATACTGTCCTCCTTAATCTCTCTTTGGAGGTGCTTCTCCATTAGAATCCTATCATAATCCCAATACGAACCCAGTACGAACCATCTTCTTTCAATATTATCTTCATTCTCTTTTGAATTTTATACTCACCACATCTGGTATGCACAGATTAATCAAGGGGTTGGGGAATTGAGTGGAAGTCTGTCAAAAAGAGGTCTTTTTTTAAGACTATATTTAGTGCCTATATAGTGATTCTCAGATGTTTGGATTTCATAGACTTGTGCAAAAATAATTATATTACCTTTTGCTTATTTTTAATTTCTTCATGTCCCTCATATATCCATGAAAACTTCTTTGAAGCTTTGTGGATTGTGTTTGGGAACCACTAGACTATACCTTTGTGATTTCCTAGTTCAACCAAGAATTTTATCATGAATAGATTAATTGTATGATGAGGTAAAAATCTCTGTTCAGTATACAGTAAAATCTTGATTATCTGGCACACTCAAGTGTTGCACACTGCATTATACTCAGAAGGAATACCTATTTATGCCTGTAGTTAGGAAAATGCAACTGGACTTTGATCTTCTTTGCCAGGAATATTTTTAAGTCCACAAGATGGCAGTGTTACCTCAGAAAGGTAATGAAGTTAGTGATGAGCATGATTGCTTGGTTTTCCAGTACAAATAAAGAAGCTTTTGATGCTTCTCATAGTCACTGATAAAGTATGGAAGACAGTGTTATTGATGGCAGGAGAACATCTGAGGGGAAATTTGCTAATGTAGTAAATTATTAAGTAAAAATAGTAACCATGTCATGTTTCAAGGAATCTTTCTATTTTCTTTCCTACCTTCTACTTTTATGAGAAAGAGGTAAACATCAAGAAAACAATTCCCTAAGATGCCCTAGGCCTTCACTGTATTTGTCCAGTATCCCATATCACTCATGTTTATAGCATAGAAATGAGTTAATTAATGTTCAGTAATAATGACCCCAGTTACCGAGGCAGCATTAGATTATCTTATTTACTCAGAGATGTAACACTTTAGAAAGATTTTCACAAGTTAAAGTGAAAGTTTGGATTTAAAAATTAACCTTCAGTTATTCAGCATACCATCTGCTAAGCTGCATCAGAGACTCCTTATAGGTCATTTTATGTAGAAATTATGAAATTCATTTCATTCATGATCTGAGGTATAAATTGACTTAGTGTTCCAGAGACAAAAGGAACCGTGACTCATTAATACTCTTTATCATATTTCTAACAACACATCATATCTTATTCTAAGTGTGTAATAATAAAAAGTTATTTCAAGTTCAGCCCATGTTCACTCTTTCACTCTTTAATCCAAATACAAAAATAATTCATTTTGAGTGGTTACTGTTTTGGATGCTGTATTTCAAAGTATAACTGTACATAATAATAATAAGTATGGATTCTTTTTTTATTGAAGTAGATTGACATACAATGTTATATTAGTTTCAGGTGCATAGCACAGTAATTTGCCAATTCTGTAAATTACTCAGTGCTCACCACAATAAGTAAGGTCACCATCTGTCATCATACATTATCACAGTGTTATTGACTGTATTCTCTATGCTGTACTTTTCATCTCAGGACTTACTTAGTTTACAGCTGTAAGTTCGTGCCTCTTAATCACCTGCACCTATCTCACCCATCCTACTCACCCATGTCCTGTCTGACAACCATCAATACTCTGTATTTAAGAGTTCTTTTTTTTTTTAATTTCTTTGTGTATTTCTTTGTTTTATTTTTTAGATTCCACATCTAAGTGAAATCCTTCATATTTGCCTTTCTCTGTCTGACTTATTTTATTTAGCATTATACCCAGAAGTGACAAGGTTTCATTCCTTTTTATGGCTGAGTAATATTCCATTATATGATTTTTATACACACACACACACACACACCATATCTTCCAAGAAATATGGATTCTTACTAATGCTTTTTGACATTGTTGAACCTTAAAAACATTTTCATTGTGGAGGACCTGGGTGGCTCAGTTGGCTGAGCATCCAACATTGGCTCAGGTCGTGATCTCACAGTTCAGGGGTTTGAGTTCTGCATTGGTCTCTGTGCTGACAGCTCAGAGCCTGGATTCTGCTTCAGATTCTGTGTCTCCCTCTCTCTCCGCCCCTTTCCTGCTCACACTCTGTCTCTGCCTGTCTCTCGAAAATAAATAAAAAGCGTTAAAAACTTTTTAACAATTTTCATTGCATCACAAATTACTCTGATCTAAGAGCAAATTCAGTATCTTGTTTTCTGTTCCTTCTCTTCACTTTCACATTGTTTTCTTATATCTCATAATTCTATATTAGCCATGGTAACAGAAATTAAAGTAAATTAAACAAGTAAAAATCCACAGATTTCCAAAACCTACTCTTGACCATTAGTTATAATAGCTGGTAAGACCTAGCAGACTTATCTGATTTTTAATGATCTGTTTTGACTTTTTTTAAGTAGGAAGAGTAATCTAAAATAATGGGATTGTCAACTTTGTAATGGGAGTCTTCTGTGGAGGGATAGTCTTGCTTTAAGAGAGGGAGCTATTTTACACAGACTAACACCAAGTTTTTTCTAGTATATTATTAAATATTTGTTCTGCCCTAGATTAGTGGGATTAATTTATTCAGTGTTATGATAGTTTATTCACTATATGACTTTAAGGAATATTGTATTCCTTCATATTAGGCCTTAGCATAACATTTGTAGAAGGTAATATTGAACTGAGAACCATAAATTTTAGTTTGCTATGCAGGGTAACAAATGAATATTAAGAATCTGGTATGAATTAACCAAAAGAAAGTTACTTAGAGTAAATAGAAAAGTTGTGTTGTCAGAATTTTATTATGCCTCCATGCCAAAACTCATAGGAGTGTGATTTCTAAGAGACAGTTCTAAACCTGAGACCAGGTTTGTGCTCAAATAATCCAGGTTCTCTTGTTTTCATTTCTAAGAAGGTAGGCAATAGGCCAGTAAAACTGACTTGGAATCAGTTTCATTTGTATCATGCTTCAAGCTATTCTCTTGTGCAGATGCTATCGTTATTGGCTCTAGTATCTAAGAAGGACAAAGTAATGAAGGAAAGTGGCAAGGTCATAGACGTAGAAAAGGAGAAGCTCGCAAGAATAGAGAAGTAGGAGGTTATATTAGTCTTAGTTGAACATGACCCCTTGCTCCCTATCCTTGATGCTGATAGCTCTGTGAAGACAATTCACAGCACTGGGAGACTAAGAACATCGTAACTGACTTTTCTCCTGGCTGACTGAAAATCCAGCTGATTAGTTTAAACTCAGAAGGAGGCTGTCGCAGTCTTTTTGACTATACGTGCTCTACATGTAGGACATTTTCAGGAAAGATTAAGTATGGGGAATCCGAACAGTCCACCACATTTGCTTTCACCAGCCTTAAAATAAGAACAAGGACCTGGCACCAGGGGGGGAAATGTGAACAAAATGAAAATTTTGAGGAAAATACTGAAGGTGAAAGGACATTATTGGGAAAAGATAACCCAAATGCAATCTCCAAAGGGAGAAGAAAGTTATCTTTGAAAGAACTTTGATATAGTTATGACAGTTTGGATACATACTCAAAGATAATATGTTCACTCAATTCCTCTTTTTAAAACTAGCTTGCTTTCTTTACATGAAAAATTAATGCATAAAAGATCTTAGAGGTGTGGAGATTACCTTTAGAAAACATAGCTACATTCTAAAATGTTGTGTTAAATAACAAATATTGAAGAATTCTTTTTTCTTTTTATTCTTGTGAAATGCTTAAAAGATGAAATTCTGAATTTCTTAGAAAATGTGATGTTTGATCAGTAAAATGCATTTAATTTTTCTTAGTAAACCTTTATTCAGTAATCTTAGCATTTGGCCTTCTTCATGACCAAAACAAGATTTCCATAATTTTTATAACTAGTTTGACACTGTTAGGTTTTAAGTATGGTATATTTGGAGTGTTACTGTATTTGCTTTGCAGAACTTTTTAAGGTAGTAGATGGAGATTAGCTATACAGTGGAAATTTAAATCATAATGAAATAAAAAGTCGAAGTGGATAGATTGAATTAGATAAAGGTTTAATATCTGTATAAATACACTTTCAAAGTCCAGACTACATTAATTGTATAATGTATAAGCACAAAGATAGCTACAGTACTGAATACTTTTTATTTTGCTTTCAAATGTTATTCTGAACATTTGGGATCAAGTAAATTATGATAAAATATCAAAATTGATGAGTTTTGCAGAGTGTGAAGATCCAGAGCAAATTAGAATTCTGCTCACCAAGTGCCTCAGAGCTTATTCCACCTGACTCATCAAATGAAAAATTCATCAATTAATCCTCTGACAATAATGATATATACACAAAAATCAATCTGGAATTGATTTTTTTAGTCTGAACATGAAAACCAAGCCCTGACTTATACATAATGTGAAATTTCTCTTCATTTTGACTTTATTATTGAGTATAACAGCTGAAGTGTTCATATAATTATTTGTTCTAAGTCAACTACAAAAGTGTGATTGTTTGAGGAAGGGTGTATGTGCTATGGAGATGGTCTGAAGCACAACCTGAGTGAGCTAATAAAGTTGTCACATGCATGTGAGAACACAGCTGATAGGAGTCCCTACAAGGCAGCCAGTAGAGAGGGATACCAATCCCTAAGCTCTGATGGGAGACCACCCAGGACAATTAACAGTGAGCTGAGTACTAAGGAAGATCAAAGAAAGAGAAGAGTAACATACAATAACTCAGATCTCAGATACTGGTTGAAAAGAACATTGTTAGGCGTGTGATTCTATGAAATGTATTGGGTGGGGGCAACTAATTCAGTAAACAACATAAAGTATAAAAAGGTAAATCTTTTCCTTATGTTAGCCTGTTTTGTCTCATCTACTATATGTATAAATATTTCAGAATGCATTAAACATTCAAATGATCTTTTTGCTTTAATTCAGTAATTCTGTGTAGTTCCTCAAGACTTCCAAAGAAGTCTTCTTTGAAGCTCTTTTCTAGTTAAGTTTTTATTTCACGAGGTCAGTAGCACAATAACATACACAAATATCTTGAGAGTAATCCAAGCCAAATAATAGTGTGTGGGGGGTTTTTTTTTTTTTGGGGGGGTTAAAGAAATCCTTTGAAAAATGTATTCAGATATATTACAACAAAGGAAATGAGTTGCAAGGGTTGGATTTAAATTTACAGTATTCTGAGTCTTTTTACCTTCAAATTAGGTAGTTCCGAAAGCTATTATTGCTGCCAGATTCTTAATTTCCATAATGCAAATTCTATTTTGAATCTTATCAGACTGCATAGGAAAGTTTCCCGTATTTCTACAGAGAACTTAATATTTCTCCAAATGCTGTAAATCAGCACACTATAACAAAAAGAAATGTACTCTTCTGATATATAGTAATGTTAAACAAAAATGAGAAGATGCAAGGGAAATGTTAAGCTAGAAAACTCTGTCAGCATTACTTATCTCACATGTAGTAAATTCTGATGACTGTCTTTTGAATGTGGATTCTTATAGGAAATGAACATTAAACTGTTTTTATGTTTTATAGATGTTAAAAAAAAAAGCTGAATACATATGATTCTGAAGCTATTAGAATTTTTCCCCCTGTCACAATAGCTGTAAGAAAATTGCAATAGAAATCACTTCTTGAGAGCATAGCATATGAAATAATGTGTTTTTTTCCCTATAGTTTAAAATGTTAACTTGTATTTTAGGTCTCATTCTTTGCATATGCCCTGACAATTACGATTGCTTGATTAAAGAAAGAGCTTTTTTGCTAGTTATATGTCACAATACCAAATGCATTATATTTGAGCAGTATTTATAATGTTCTATTTGTGATCAGGTCAGATATGTCTAGTGAAAAACTAAAGTAGGATAATATGTATTGTTAAGACCTTTTATCATTAAAACATTTGTGGCTTTTTGTTTGTTTCTTTCTGTCTTTTTAAAAACAATCTAGAGAAATGCCTATTTTTAACCACGTAAATATGCCCATAAAGTACTCTTTATGTATTAGTTTAAAATATCTTAATTACTTTAGAAGTAATTTTCCTGAATAGTGTAATGATTCCTTTAGAATCATGCTCTAAAGAACGTATATCATTTAATAATTAAAAAGTGTTTATTCTTTTTTCAGCATTTTTTGCCTTTATAGTCTTTTGTATCAGATTCATTTTTTAAAGCCAGATTCATATTTAAAGCCATTTTTTAAATATGTAGTAGGATTACATATTTATATAATTGATACTCCTGGGAAATATACTTTAGCACAAAATAGATAATAAACAATAACTTTTAAGTAATAAGAATGTCAGTTTATTTGCTGTTCTGTATGTCTTCTACAATGCTGTATTTTGTTTTATCATTCAATTTCATTGAAGATAAATATTTAATAAATGAATGAAATTGGTAATATATATCTCTAGAGAATAAATGTTACTATTTGCTGACAGCTTTGTTAGTGTAGTTAACAAACATTTGAATGTATTTAAAAGTAAACAAGTCAAACGTTCTGATAATTCATTTTGTTAATACTTGTTCTCTTTCAAGCAATTTTTTTAAACATTAGGAGTAAATAGCTAGAATTAGTATTTTTTAAACGTATAAATTATCTTCCTCTGCAAAAAATTAAAAGACCTTTTTTAAGACCAAAAAAATGTTCCATATATAATTATCTACTATCCATTAAAGAAAAAATTACATTGGTTTTGTTCTTGGTTCTATATTTTAATTAGAGTAGAGTGGCCCAGTTATATTTTTAACCATTTATTCTACAGGAACAAAAAAGAAAGAAAATATGAATAGGAAGAAGAAACTTTAAATATCTTCAGTTAGGGTTATTTTAGGCTTTTATAAATAGTGAGTGTATGCATGTGTGTGTGTGTGTGTGTGAGAGAGAGAGAGAGAGAGAGTGTGTGTGTGTGTTTGTGTGTGTGTTCTACCTCCTATAGTTTTTGCTTAAGCAGTCTATTTTAAAATACTAGACTAGACTATAACTAATTTATGGGCAGCAGGGGGCAGAGGTGGTCATGGGGAAGTAAAAAGATATGTGATTGAGCTCAAGAAGAACTTGATCTTAGGAAACATTATTTTTATAGTCTCTGGTTATAATAGTTTTACTTATGAGGCTTTAAGAATTTATAAATTTTTCATTTTTCAAGATTATCAGTTTTTACCTTGGTTAATTATGGTTCATTCATAACATAAAATAATTGACAAGTGAATCATGCATCTTAAGCCAATTTCATTTATTTAATACAGCTATTACTTAAATGATAACTTTTCTGTATACTCTTTCTTTCACATTATTTATCTTTTAAAATCACAAACTGGTATCCTCCATTAAAGTGGCACTTAGGAAGGAAAAACATACTGACATGCCCATTAAATATTTTACTTGGCAAATAATTTCCTGTGATGTGTAATCAAATAATGGTTTCTCACAATATTCAATTGTTTTGTTATATAATTAAAATATGTTTGAAAATTTGGAGGTATACTTGTTATGTGCAATTTCTCCATCAGAGTAATCCTCTTTTATTCTCATTCTCATCATTTTAAAATTTCTCAAAAAGTTTTTTTTAAATCATTTTGTCAGGAAACATTATCAAATTAAGTTTGAAATTTAGGATTTATTTTGCTCATTTTAGCAGCATTCTTAGACAGATTCTGAACATTTTCACTCATTTTTGATACAGTAGCCCTTCCATTTTAAAAAATTGGAATAAAGTTGGCTTTTTAGAAAGATAACCTTATAGAATTTGAAGATGATTCTGTTAAGTGAGATGACACCTCACATATGTGATTCTACTACTTTTGCTTAATCATTTTCGACTTTAAATTGGAATTCATTAGGTAATATGCTCTTACATTATTAATGTTTGGTAAAAAACAGAGTAGTTCTGTTTAGAACTTTTAAAGTAGTTCTGCTTATAAAATTGACTTAAAAAAAAACCTTATTACGTTCTAAAGGTGTAAAAAGGTAGTAAGGTTAATACCTAATAGTGTTATTGAATGCTCTTTAGCCAAATACCTCAAAGCAGCATATTCAAATCAGTATTCTTAGAAAAATGATTCAATTTACTTAAAGGGTCAATGAAGTATAAAATATTTTTGTATTATCACTGTATTGTATCAAATGACATTAAGTTATCAAGTATGTTGAATTTTCTTGAAATGATGTTTATATCTCATATTTTTAATATAGCAATATTATTTTGTATGTATCATCTAAAACATAATTTGCAGTCGTTTACTAATATTTGTATTATGGTTTAACATATCTTATTTGGAGATTGACTATAACAGTAAAATAATTGGGCTAAGTTCCCAGTCTATATATTATTTTTAATCTTCTCTTTTCTTATGCAACTTAAAATTTCTTTTTTATTGATTTATATTCATCAGAACATCTATTGGATGCTTGCTTTGTGCATCTGAATCCTTCTAGAGTCCTCATAAGTTGTTTTAAAATGGTTCATGTAAATAGGAATACTGTATTTTAACTCTTCCGTTGAATATATGGTGATGGCAAAGCTTAGTCTTCTCAGAATACTGATGGGATATACTCAACCAGTAAGACAAATTTATACCTGTTTAACTTTTTTGCCTTTTTAAAAATTCTCAATTTTGTTGTCTTTCAATTGTTTATCCTATTAAAAGAAGAAATGTTTAAATGAATATTTTAATTTGATTGTAAATCAAATGTTAAAGCATAAGCAAATTAGAACACGCATTTAAAATTGACCAAGATGTGTATTTCTTCCTAAGCATTCTATTTGGATGAAATCTTATATCATTAAAGGAAAATATAAACTGCATCTTTTTTCCCCAACATAATCAGCAGGTTTAATGATACTTGTAAGAATGTGAAAAGGGAGGTTTTTTCTTAGAAACAATTTAACACAGTCTTGACTTTGTCAGTGACCAGACATGTTCAAACTACAAATAATATTCTGGTGTAAATAACAGTCTGTTTTATCGAGGGAATATTAAATAATTCATTTACATAGTTTTGAAATTGCAGGAGTCTGAATTTCATCTTTGTGAACCAAAAATCCTAAATGCCATTATTGTCCTGTTAGATGCCGCAGTCTCAGAAAAAATACTGGAGTATTTTATGCATTATACAACTAGAGTTGAAATTGAGTATGAGAATTATATTTGGGGGTATTGCTTTGAAAACAAACATTAGCATCTGAAAATAACAATTCTTTGGCATAATTGATTGAAAAGGTAGAATTTTTTTTTCATTTATCCTAAAGGATTTTTTTTAAGTATGTAGATTTTTGGATTTTATTTATATACTCATAATGTGTTATGAGTTACAGAATCAAAATTAATCATTCACTTGAGTCTCTCTTATTAGGAATGCTTTCACAGCAGGGAAGCTTGCAGAGGACCACTCCCTTATTACTCTGACTCTGGCTGACTCCCAGAATTGTTGGCACAGTCAAAGTTAAGTAGCAGATTCTGTGCATTCACTATACACAGTAACATTACAAACCATACATTGACTTTGGAGTTATACTTAGATTGTGTGTGTGTGCAGGTATGGTCGCATGTGTCTATATATAATAAAGGTAGAAAACAAATGCCTCAAATCTGTTGAAATAAAATATTAGTATTCACTAATAGTTGACAAGGGCAGCTAGGGAAAAATAACTAGCGTAAGTATTTGCAAGGATAGGTAAAGCACTTCATAGAGCTCCTCTTATATCCTGAAGATGTACTTTCCCCCCCAGCAAATACCTGGTCTATGTTTAGATTGCTGGTTTACTAAAAATAATTTGTTTCATAGGTTAGCAAATTTACCACTGTCTTATTGGATTATTAGGAATTAGGGCACCAAGTTATCGATTCAATTATTGTATATCTAATATAATTAAATATTAGTATGAAGAAATGTAAATAATTTTAAGGTGTTTACATTTTAGCTTAACATTAGCATATGTTAAACTTTTTTCAATGTACTTTTGATAATTTGACCTTTTGTTAGGATAAAAACTAGCATTTTATGGTATCTGACACTTTTGTGAAATGTTTTCCCTCATTTTTTTTTTTGTTTATATTTAAGATCAGGCAGCACTTGTTTTTAAGACCAGGCAGCACTTTATTTAAGATCAGGCAACATTACCATTATGCAGTTGTGGAAATTGAGGGTTACAGTGTTTTGAAGAATTTGCCCAAGATATCATAGCTAGTAAAAGGCCAAGACAAAAGTAGAAACCAAATCTTCTTATAGCCTCTTCTCTTATGTTGGTAATTAAAAAAAGAAAAAAAGAAAACCATTGGTGGTTTGGTGGTTCAGAAATGGAAAGAGAAGAAACAAATGCAAAATTTTTGTAGAAAGACATGTGGAATACTTCATCTTAGTTATGATTTTATAATCTAAGTTTTGTTGCTTCCAGTAGCAAACATATATCTAACCATCCTTTAATAGAGAAAATATGAAACGTAAAACAGAAAAGACTTGCCATGTCAGCTCATTCCTGTGTTGGTTATATTTTACTATTTTCTTTTAATATAAATATAATAATGAATCATAGTGTTATACAAGACCTTTTTAATGTAAGTAAATTGGGTAGCCTCAAGGAATATGGCATTTGGCATTATTTTAGCATTTTACAAGGTACTGTTTTCTTTTAATCTGAAGTCTGTCAGTAAAAGAGCACCAAGATATATTATGTATATTTTTACAGTGCTGCAAAAGATTTTAGTTGGATTTTGCAGAAGATAACCAGTAATTCTTTTGAAATCTACAAGGAGGGCATTGAAATTATTTAACCAGGGTAACCAAAAGAAGTTAATAGAATTAGTTTTGGGCTACTGCTGAACCAAGAGATTGAAATTCACAATGCAATTTACTGCCTGAGTTTGAGAAGGAATAGAAGAGAACCCCTTTTATGTAAACATAGACAGTCACCTAATCTTTGACTCAAGATTGTTGGTATAATCTGACCTGATATATTTAGTTGTTGAGGCCTGTGTTTCTACCACACTCATTCAAGACTTTGACTCCTTCACTGAAAAATCTTGTCAGGTGTGTAGTAACCTACCTGCATAAATGAGAGTTTCTTCTTGACATTCAGAGATTTTTTTTTTTTTGTATTCCAAGTTTTTATTTACATTCTGTTAGTTAACATACAGTGTAATATTAGCTTCACATGTAGAATTTAGTGACTCATCACTTACATACAACATTCAGAGATTTTTGAACTTTACTTTTAGAGTATGCCTAAAACAGATTGTTATATTTTACAACTTTAGGTCTCCCCAAATGGGATTGAGATAAAAACTAAATTTGGAGAGTATATTTCATTCTTCGCCAGTTAAATATTTTTGTAAATGCCTGTAGTACACAATGCATTTGTAAATGTCTGCACTGTACATATGATCTGTGTATTTTAAAGACTTAATCAAGAGTAAAAAGTAAGGTCTTTAGTTATACACAAAGAGATAAGATTTCAAATGTAAGCAGTCTCATTTTCAATTGTCAACAATTCATAAATTTTAGAGCATTTCTTAAATTTAGTTGTGCTTGCATGTGCCTTAAGGGGAAGAACTCTAAAACATTACACAGGACTCGAAAAGCACTCCACAATAAAGATTATCACCTGAGAAAAATAAAACCTTTCCTTAACCTTTCAGTAGGGCTAAAGGAGAAGTGTCTCCCTAATCCAATCAAGTCTTCTTAAGAGATAGCCAGTGTAATCAGCTGGTGTTAACTGAATAATACAGTTTGTTCCCCAGCCAGATGATGATTTTGGAGTATAGTTATTACTTATATAGTGCCTGATGCCAGGGCATAATCTGCACTGTACACGTTACCATTAGCCATTAGTCCTGACATGAATCACTGTGATGCTTGGCAACTGCTTTTCCCCTTAGTCTACACTGTAGAGCAGTAGTCTGTCAGCCACATATTTGCCCTTTCCTTCCTTACAAATACTTTTTACTTTGCCATGAGTTAGAACTTTAAAAAAAAGCTTTTTCAACGTTGTACCTCCCAAGTTTCCAACCATCCGATCTAAAAACACTCATTAAACAGGACAGGACAGAATCAGGACAAATCTAGGACAAAACAACAGCTGATAAAACTATGCATGAATTGTGCTTGAGGAAGGAAGTGGTTAAGTGCTCATCACTATTTTTTGGTGTTCACTTTATTAATTTGAAATCATTGAGCTAACCGTATCAGAAGTTGTATTGATTTATAAACCAACTCATCCCAAACCAGTACTTCTAAAAATCTGCTATTTGGATAGGACTATGTGTATACTACTATACAGAATTCTCAGTTTAATGGCTGATACTTGGTTTTTTTTGTATATTTTGTACATTGAATCATTTATACGGTATGCCATCATTAGTTCTCCTCTTTTCTGTATAACTTTTAGGAGAAAACCAATAACTGAAATGTTATTGCCACCATATTTATTGAAAAATATATAGGGAAATTAGCAAATTTTAGCAGGTTCTCCTTTGAAAGTACATATTACCCAGTTTTCTGTCACGTGTGGTAATGTGTTTTTATGTACATATGACTCTAGTTCTTATAAGCTGTTAAAGCAGTTTAAATATTTTAAAATACTTAGTAAAAGAGAATCTTGGGTAGTTCAGCAGTTTTAGTTGCAAAGTTTTCTTTACCTAGTAATCATAAGCAGTATTCCATTCCTAATTGTATATAGTAAAACTACAGGAAACATAAGTAAACTTTCCACTCCTCTGTGGACTAGTTCACAGAGTAGGCAATTATTCAAATATTCAGGTACCTTTGCTGGTGTTTAAAGAACAATTTGAGCCTGTGCGAATATTCCCTGTGTAGCAGTTACTGGGCATTGCTTTGACCATACATCTGCCCATCTTATAATTTATAAGATACTGTTTAGACCAACTGTAATTCTCAACATGTACAAAAAAGAGAATTCACTCCTACTAAATGGCCCATAAGAATAATAGGGGCGGGTGTACAACAGAGGTCTTTCTTGGCCAGCACTTGTGTGGGAACAGCCCTATAACTGTCCTTTTGAAGGCCCCACGTTTGAGCCTGAATCTGGTGGAGTGACATCTGCAAGATTGGGCAGGTGGTGAAGCTGATGCTTCTAGCTGCATGCCAAATAATGGCTCTTCTTAATAGCTTGGGTGGACACCAGATTGAGGTGTCTTTGTGGAAATGAAGAAAAGAGTAGCTAATCATATATTTGAAGAGACTTTTATGAGCCACATCTAAAAGAAAAATGATCTTTTTACAAAATGGCATCTGATACTCTTAACTAATCTGCTGCTCTCCTGATGCTGCTTTCTTCACCCAACTTTTTCTCAACAGACTTTGCAGAATATATTTAGATTTCAAACTCTTAGCCTTCTATTCTTTTTATGGCCTATGTAGGCTGTCAACAAACCTCTTGTACACAAATTCTGCTCTAATTTGATATGAGAAAGCATGTAACCATGGAAACGTTCTTTGTACCCTATCTCAAGCCCTGGATGCTTTATTTACCCTTCATAGAGTAGAACAAATAATCTACATACTTACTATTCACCTTTTTTTTTTTTTACTAATTCCCAGCTAAATAGCAAATATATGACTATTTCTTCACAAAGATAATATTTTTAATAAGACAAGTGTTACTAGTCTGTCTTTATGTAGATTAAAAAGATGAATTACATTTAGAGTGGCCTTTCTCTTACCATAGTAATTATGCCTATGGTTTATAGGAATATTTTGATGATGATTTGTTTAGAATATTTTTTACTAGAATACAATAGGAATGCCCATAAACCAAAAAAAAAAAAAAGGAATTTTACTGAACTCCTAAACCAAAAAAATTAGAATTTTATTGAACCCCTAATATGTAGTATTATGATAAAGTATGTGTAGCTCTTATATTTAGTGTCTTTCCTACTATCTGCTACATTTGAAGTTCAGCAGACTGCCATTTCTCCTTTCCTATGAATAATTATCGATTAGCTACTTTTATAAATATGTTTCAGATTGACAGAAAAGTTAAAACACTATTAGCTAATCTTGTGAAATTTCCATATATTTTGTTATTCCAAGTATCCTTTAACTTTCAGGAATTGTCATCTGTTGTATTATCTTCCCATTTTGTTCTTAGCATCAGAGGTCCTGTTCCCTGAGAACTAATAAGCAGGTGCAGCTCTTTACAGAAATGTACCTGATTATATGTTAGAATTACGGAAAACCTGTCCTACCCATATACCAACTACCAGTGGAGTGAATGTCTCTTAATTCTTTATATTTTATACATTCATGCTTGGACATGTAACAGACTCAGAAGTTCCTAGTCTTGGGCAATGCCTTTGAACTTCAGAAAGACTGTTGCAATTCATAACAATTTAAAGCATCTTTTACAATTTTTGAAGTAGTTTACAAGTTATTATTAAGAGTTTTACAAGTTATTATTTGTGAATCTGTGGAAGGTCCTTGTAGTAATAGATGGCATCTTAACAACCAGACAAAGAATGACTGTTAGTGGAGTTTATTAGCTTTATTAGGTCATATACTAATTTTCATGAAGTATCCTTCTGTTCAGCCATATGCTGATTTTGCTGTCTAAATGCACACACCTCCACTCTATATAAGTCTTCTCAGGTTTCCTTGAAGATGCATGTTTTCATCCTCAATTTATAGACTCATTCTTTTAATCATCTCAGGTTTACAAAATTTCACCTTTTCTTTTTTACTGTACACTCTTTCTTTAATCCATTCTTGAGTATTACATATTTGGAATGAAACAAAAGGAAATAATTATTTTGTTTTCAGATGTGGTTGCAGATTTCTAAAAGGTCAGCTAGCAGCCATTTTTTTTTTTAAACCTCTCACTGAGCAAGGCCTACTATCTTGCACCAGGTTAAAGGAAGAATGGGATAAGAAGCAGCCCAGTTAAAGCTATAGGTTGAAGATAGAAGCTAACCCATAGAAAGTGCCAGAAGTTTTGGAAGATCAGATAAGCAAGGAGTAGTTCTCAGACTGTTTGAATACTGATCAGTTTCAGATCATGTGACTAATCCTTCCACTGCTGTATTACATTTCATCATACAGTAAGACACCAAGCCCCAGATTTCATAATTAAAATCAACTGTTAAAGACATGATTTCATTTTAGATACTATTTCTCATTTTCTCTTCCCAATTTTTACTGATTTATTTTAATCTTATAAACTATATGAATATTGCTTGAACTACATTGTTAAAAAAAAATGCTTAGAGTTATTTCACTCCTGATTTTAGCTTGAGTTGTGACATAACCTTCAAAACCACTAGGTACTATTTAATTTTTATTATACAACAGGAGCCTATATTACATTCTGATCTTTAAATTTAAAGTTTATTGTTTACTTTTTATTTGCACCTTTTGATTCTGTTAGCTATCTGAGCAAATGCTTTGCTCAAATAGAAAAGACACAGAATTGCATTTTTTCAAAATAATACTCTTTGGAAAAAAGTAGTTTTTGTGATTTTATTTTCAGTCGTCGTACCATGTTCCATATGTAGTAGCTATTCAGAAACTACTTAAGTGATTGATTTATGGATCGCTGAAAAAAAATGTTCATATTGTTTTTGTTTTTTTAATCTTTTTTTTTTTTACATTTATTTATTTTTGAGAGACAGAGTGAGACAGAGTGTGAGCAGCAGAGAGAGAGAAGGAGACACAGAATCCAAAGCAGGCTTCAGGCTCTGAGCAAGCGTTAAGCACAGAACCTGACACCGGGCTCGAACCCACGAACTGTGATATGCCCTGAGCCGAAGTCGGATGCTTAACCGACTGAGCCACCCAGGCGCCCCATATTGTTTTGTTTTTTTTTAATCACTAAATATATATCAACTGTCTAGTGTTCATTAAGTAATGACATGATTTTGTCAATACTTCTATTCTCACTTGATTGGTTTCTTTCCATGACAGCCAGTTAGTATATCTAAACAGTATTTGTTGAATATAGAAAAATATTTGTGCTAATATTTGCTCTTTTTTCCCCAAAGTAGTTTTGTTGTTTTCAAGTACTCCTCTAGGCACTAATAAGGACAAGTTAAGAATTATAGCCATGTCACTAAAACTATTAGTACTGGCAAAATCTATGTGATATTTAACTGACCTTTCCAATTAAACCTAATAATAATAATAATGTAATGAAACAATCCTAATCACCCATTGACAGGAGTGCATTTCAGTCCATGTGGTCACAGTTAAAATGTAAAAGAAGCTATTGTCCTGATTTCTCAATTAACTTTATAGAGCTTTCTTAAGTTGATCATGGCCCTCTTACCTTCTGTTCCCCAACTCCTATCCTTCACCTGTGTCTCTTCCTTCAAATACAGACTATAAGCACAGGAACTTGTCTGCCTATAACAGTAGGCTGCTGTCAAATTCAATCCAGGAAAATAAGGATGAAACAACAAAAATATCTTTGTAGAAGCCTAAACCCTTGCTACTTAGTTCTTCCATGAATCTAGAGGGAGGCTTTATCACCATAACTAAGAGTCTTTTTCAGAGTTTTTCCTATTTGAAGGATCTTTTTAAAAGGCTCCACAGAAAACACCCGCAACACATCATGCATGTGGCATTTTAGCAGTGTGAGAGAGCTTGTAAGTAAATAGTTGTTTCTATATGAGCTACTTTTTGCTGATGGATGCTAAAATGTTTCTAATTTTCTCTTTAAAAGTATATCTGACCCCTAGGGGTGACATATGGTCATTACAGAACTAATGCCAGAAGTGCCATCAATCTACATGTACTAGAATAGAAAATCATTTATCACTTGAGAATTTAAAAGCAGTATAAGATCTCATAATTAAAATCAAGAATCACTTATCACAAACTAAAAGTAATAAACATTACATAGTATTTATAGCATATTGGTTAATGGTGTGAGCTCCAGAGTCAGAATGGACTCTGATCCAAGTTCTACTGCTTATTTGCTGTCTTAATAGCTATAAGCTAAGGATACCAACAGTAGCTCTACCATGCAGGGTTTCAGGAGCGATTAAATGAGATGATGCATATAAAGTGCTTAATGTAGTTGTCACATAGTGAGCACTCTATAAATGTTAGCTATTACTTATAATTTTCTTTCTTGAGCCATGTGTTAGACTTTCTAAGAGCTATAGGGTTGCTATCAGCATTTTTTTTGTGCATGTACGTGGTTGAAATTACTTGACATACATTCCCATATTGACGCAGAAGGAATGAAACCAAATGGATATCTTTTCTTAGCCATTTGCTTGATTTAGGGCTTTACTTACTATACATATGTGAACCTTTGGTCATTTTCATTCTGCATAATACCAAGGAGGTATTAAGAGCTGCCATTAAACAAGAATAAAGTAAATCCCTAAAAGGAGAGAATGCAAGATGAGAATGAAAGGGAATAGGTGTAAGAAATAGGTAAAGCCAAAGAAGACAGAAAAGGAAAGGTGCATGTGAGGAATAGACAAGTAGCATTCATATATGTCCCCTGTGCTATGGGGAAGGAAAACAGTCCTGCTTAACACCTGGCTCTGGGAAGTTTTTAATAAATAAGTTACAGTCACAAAAAAGACAGGAATAAAAATCCAGGAAGATCATAAAGGTACATAAAAATGATAAAGGCAGTAAGAATATACTAAAAAAATAAGAAATCATAATATATCTCATTTTGGAAATGCTAGTACTCATCTTGTGTTGAGACTTTAAAATTTATCAGAAGGCAGAGAGGGTGTCCATCATTGGGTGACACCGATTCCACAGCATTATACCCCAATCACTGAAGCTTCCTAACTGCTACAAAGACCCTGGACTTGGAGATTTACTTTAATCTGTGAATGTGGTGCAGCAAAGTATTAGGGAATGGAGAAGAGATACTTTTCTCCAATCTGAAGTCACAAAGAAGGAAATTCTACATATCCCTGATATCCCCTGAATCTTCCATAGGTCAAAAATACGCCTTCTACATTTGCTTGTATTGTCTTTTCTTGACTCTATAATTAGGACTTTAGAATTTCCAGTGGTAGTAAGCAAGTTTAAAATGTGGTAGAATACGCAGGAAAGCAAGTGCATTTGCCCCAAATATTTTTAGCATGATGATCTGGCAGAAAATCAACAAAAGGTTCTCTACAGAATTTGTGATCTTTTTGAATAAAATAAGAACATAATATTCTATTTTAATATATAATTACCCTTATTTTCCTTGGGGCTAGTTTGCCATCCTTTGCGTGAATTTTCATAATTTTAATTTACATCATTTTAAGTTTAAAACGGTTTAGAATAAAAGTGCTGTAGCAAATGACTCTTTGTAGTTTCTTTGGCCTTTTTCTAGTTATTGAGAGCATCATTTCTTTTTCTTAATAGGGAAAGAAGTGAAGGTAGGAAAGTGAAAAGTATGATTGTATTTTCTTCTATAGCCTTTCTTTGTTTTTAGTCATTTTCTCTCATATAAACTCTATAAATTATATCATGTTGAGCTCTAACTTTAGAAAGACCAGAATCTTTCCTATACATAGTTTAAGGAAATACATTTTAATACAGAGGACCTTTTATTAATAAGCCTTTTGATGTAGATGACAAGTAGCTTCTTTTGGGGAGGTTCTAAATCACAAAAAGGATAGAGGGGCAGTTTGCTTATATTAAAGACAAGACTTTTTTGTTTGATTGTTTTTGATCCAGATTATTAGGAACATTGCTGCACATTGATATTTGGAAAAAAATGAAGTGATTTCACCGGAGTTCCACGACTTGACTTTTCACACTAAATGATCCTGCCATTTATGTGCCTACTTTTACTTTGCTTTATGTGTTACGGACTTGATAGACGATGGAAAGGGCTTTGAAGGATGCATGCTCAAAGACTGAAGATCTGATTCTCTGACCACTTCTTGAAATTTTATTTAATTAGCATTCTGTAGAATATGAAAGTTTATACTTCCTACGCAAGATGCTAACTTAGCTTTTTCATCACTTACTGTAATGTTCAATTTAAGGGGAAAAGAACGTGAGCATATGTCATAGTAGTTGCAGAAACCTGCCATCTTATTGCCTATTGAGTTCACTTCTCATTTTACACTGGGAACCATGAATAGTTGAGACTACATTTGAAGAAAATGTTAAAATTTTTTAAACTCATTGAAATATTAGTTAATATAATTCTGTCTCTCTTTGTCTTAAAATGAGTCACCGTTTTCTGAAGTTATTATAGTTGTTATTTGAGTGTTGGCATGTGTTTAACATAACATGGTAGATTCTGTTCTGTTTGCATCTTGAAAGTTATGACAGTGGATTTTTTACGTAAACAGGTTCAACTTTTTTAGGGTAGCTGCACTCATATCTTCTCCAGTCATCTACTTCGGTAAATTTCTTAGACATCGATTTTTTATTGAATAGTATGGATATTATAGAATAGTCTTTAAATATTTTAAACATTTTCCTTCACAAAAAGATGCTGAGAAAATATTGATTAATCCTATTATGCATTTGCTAATTCTGTTTTCTGATCTTCTGTATGTTTATACCTCATACCAATTATGGATTTAAAACTTTACTATTTATTCATTAACACTAACTATTTAAATTTTAAGATAAACTGTCTCCTTTAAAATAAAGAACTATTATATATTTTAATTTTTATTGTTATAATTTAGTGTTAACAGAATAATTTAATCCTTGCACCAAATTTTGTGGGAACTACTGTTTTCTCTGTATTTTGTAGGACAGAAATGTTGTCTCTTTACATCTTAGTTATATCATTATTGCTCAGTTCAGTGATTTCTGTGACTGCTAATTAGTTATTTTAGTGAATGGTATATGCTCCTGGTTGCAGTTTTGCATTAAGCATATCATGATAAAATATACAAATTTAACTTAAAAAGTTATTATTATTTAGTTTATGGATTTTGTGCTCTAATGTTTTCATGTGTCTGTTGAAATTTACCAAGTATGAAGTTCAGTACAAATATAAGCAAATATTATAGAGTAATAGTGACAGTAATAAATTCTAGTTTCAAATTTAGACAGATTAAAATACTTCTAAATAGCTATCGGGTTAACTGAACTATCTACAATGATCGATAGAGCCGTTCACATTTCTGTAATGCAGAATGTTCAAGTTCTTTTCAAATGCGAACTGCTTTTCCTTATTTTACCCTTCTATTGATATCCACTTGGAAGACTTAGAAAGCAGAAAACATCTCTTACATATCCATGATCAAAAATGAACGCCTGATGGCCTGAAGGTTGAAATAATTATCTCTGGTGGCCGTGCAGATCTCAATGTCAAAGCTAAGAACCACAGGGCAGCTGAATTAAAGCATGAAAACTGGCATGAGCACAGACAACTGCTTGAGGCTCTTTATTACTGTTTGATACAGCAGCCCTTTGTTGAGAATCTTGTTTTTTTGGTTCGAAAGCAACTGTGTGTGTCTAATCTTGCATTTGCCTTTATCATCAATTCCATTCCTGTGATATTTACAAAACCAAGTAACATCACATGTATTTATCCCGATTTTTGAATTAGTGTTTCTGAAGCTTTCTGCTAATCTGCAGATAGGTGGCACCGTTCATACAGATTGAAAAAGCAGTGCTTTCCCTGTTCACACTATTCTATGCTGTAAATTAACCTGTCACTTTATTATTTGACAAGATCTTCATTTTTATTCATCAGGACTTGGGCCAGGATGGGTGCATTTATGGCCATTTGCTTTGCACGGCTCTCAGCTGAGTTTGTAGGTATTGTAAGTGAGATCCATTATCCCTGTTACAAGTGCACACAATGCAGATGCTGATCTGTGATGATGATGAGAAACCAAAGTCAGTAAAGACCACATAAGCCACCCTTGATGAAAAGATAAATGAATGCATAAATAACATTGTGCTCTGCTGTGTTTGCGGAGATCAAGGATAGATTTTTGAAGGTTTTGAGAGATCAGACGTACAGAACCTGGAGAAATTCATCCTCCTTCACTTTGCATTCAGCAAGCATTTCACTGTGTACAGAGAAGCTGAGAGACATTTTAATACATTACTAGAAGCTCACAAATGTTTGGACACTTCTTTATTTTTATTAATGTTAAAAAACAGCCCACAAAGAAATGGCAGAGGCTTGAGAGTTAATAAGAATTTAACATGGTATGAAGAAAGCCCTGCTTGCTTTAGACACTTCCTAACTTAGTTCTTTATGTAAATACACTTGTGTCTATTGTGTTCTAATTATAAATGTAATTATAGAGATAAATTAGTAAATTA
>NW_027528744.1:958565-1038088 GCF_008692635.1 Crocuta crocuta
TCTTAATACAAACACAATTGTAGCTTACCATTTAGGGTTAACTATCTTTGAAAGTCTAGCTAGATTGGATTCAGGAATATCTTATCATAACGCTTTCCTCCTTTTTTTTCTTTTCTTTTCATATTCCTCTTTCTCTTGAAGAATGAAATGATTTCATCTAGATCTTTTAGGGATTTGTACTTAATTCTGATTTGGAATTTTCTATTGAATGGAAATATCTTAAAATGAAAGGTGATTCATAGGTATAGCTCTGTATCTAGCACAGTGCTTGGTGAATAGTAGCTGCTTATTAAATATTTGTTGTATGAAATTAATGTTTAATGAATTATTGATTCAGTGAATACTTGGGATACTTGGAATCCTTCTTTATGTACTCATGTTTGCAAGTGGACTCTAGAACCACAAGCAAAGCACTCACGTTTTGTTTCTTGAAAAAACAAAAATGTTTTAAACATGCTTTACTTGAAGGAAGAAAGAAAAAGGTGGCATATTTGAAGATAAAATGGTTTATGTACTATCGTTTTTAAACATATTTTAAGAGTAACTTAAAAACTTAGGCATATGTTTGCGTGGTATATGACTGGATCAAAGTGATAATATTTTGAAAGACCTTGAGCCTACCATCTATAACTATGATATTTATGCAGCTTTATAATGGATTTTAGTAGGAAGCTAGGAGAATATTAGACTTTCATTTAACCCTCTAAAAGGCATAAAGGCATAACTATCTCTTTTTATAAGATAACTTTGCCCTTCCAGGTCTTCTTGGGACCATGTAACAGGGGGTGTGTGTCTGTAAGATCCCTTATATCCACTTGGAAATTTGATCTGTCATTGGCACGCAACAGTTGTAACTTGTTTTCCATTTAATGTGTAAACGTGTGGGTGTATGTTTGTGTACTTTTTTTATGAGAATGAAAAGCAAAGAATATAAAAGATGTCCTAATGTTGCAGTATTAATTCACGTTTATGTCCTTGATAATGAATGGCGAATGTTTTTTTATGAAGCTATTGTAGATGTATGGAATGCTTTAAAAAATAAAATATTGGTGAATCAGGGGAAAATGGTGGTGTTTAAACATCACAGTGTTCTAGAACCTAGGAAAAGTTAGATACACAACAGGCGATAATGTAGATAAGTGCAAAGTGAATGCTTTAAAATAAATAGCACTTGGATGACCCGGGATGTCAGAACCAGAGACAGGGTGTGTGTTTGTCAATATATCCTTCATGTTTTACAGACTCCTAAGGGAACAAGGGAAGATACAATTTCACCTTTTCTGTGCCAAAACATTTTAATTATATCTTCTTCCAACTACAGCGGTTCAGTAACCAAGGAGCTGACATTGATGCATGTGTTGATAAAGCTGCAAACATTCAAAATGAGATTAACAAAGATTTTGAGCAAAGGGTGACAGCTAATTTTGCACAGTATTCTGCATCTGATTCAGGCCAGCATAATAATAGAATATTTTATAACTGTTTTGTTATTCAAAAGGACTTTTATGATGCATTTATATTTGTGGGTATCTTTGCATCATACTTAAAAATTATCTATCCTGTGGCTAAAACTATTTGCACATCTATGTTTTAGTACAGAAACAGTATTAAAGGAAAAAAAAATCTCTTATTATAACTTGTGAGTTTTTGTTTTTTTTTAAATCATACTTTATCCTTGGAACTCTTTGCCTTTACCTTAAATTATCTTGAGCACACTAGCTAGGGAAGGTATGGAGATGGTGGACATACATTTTCTCATTGCTTATCATGCACTAATAAAATGACCAAGAAAAGTTATTTTCAACTTATTTAATTAATAAAACTGTAGTTTTCTTTATGTTCTTGAGCTCCTTTGAGCACATTTCAGTGTATTTCTTTTCTCTTCTATTCTCTGCTTGAAGGCAGCTGACAGTCTTCTTTCACTTTTCTTTTTGTTTGTGAAATTTTCCTTTTTTTTTTTTTTTTTTTTTTTTATCCACTCACTTCTCCATCTGCTTTCACTTTTGTTTGCTTGGGCCGTCTCTCATCCCAACTTGATAATGAGGAATGCAGTGTGACCCTGACCTCTATCAGCCCATGCATGACCTTCTGACTCTACCATATAACCTTTGACCTTCTCTTTGACAGCTTGATTAATTACCCTGTGTTATGATTTATGAGTAAGTGCTATGTAAAAATAATAGACAACAGGTGGTCCTCTGAAAACTTTTTGTGGCATGTTTTCTTTTACTGACTAACTTGATGAGCTATTTGAAGTTGGAAACTTACTGGAATAATCTGTGTTGGTCTATATTATGGCATTTTTATACCAGGGAACGCGACATTAAAATGTAGGAAGCTACAAGTTAAAGCATGGTCGCGACAAACATTTTACAAAATATTAGCTGTTACCTAAATCCACACTGGGAGGAAGCACTAAACGGAGTCAAGTGACATTTTAGGTGTTTCAGTCCCAGGTCACGTCTTGAGAAAATTGCTGAAATAATGGAGGGGGCATTTTTCAAGCAGTGCTGCAGCTCCAACAGCTATGTTTACTTTAACGCTTCACTAGTGACTTCTGATTGGTTGTCATGACCTCATCTCACTGTTGCACCTAGAATGTTGCAACAGTGACATAGACATACCCTTGTTGTGAAAAAGATGAGAATAAACACAACATACATCTTTCAGAAAAGATGAATGGGCAGTGGTTTGTCCATTTTAACCATGGGTAGACGTAGTTTATAGATAAAACACTTTGGGTTTCATTTCCCTTGAGGATGAGCACCTTTCTTCTTTCAAACCAGGCAGATAGAATGCTGAACTTGAAAAATATGATTGATAAATCTGTGTAAAATGATCTTTTACAGAGCTTCAGCTGAAGACCAAAACGGACAGTTCTACAGGTCAAAGGATTCTACTCTGGCCCCTGACCTCTTTGGTCACGTTGGTCACATGTGGCTTTCAGTATCTGTAGGTTAATATGCAGAGCTGAGGACTTGCACCTGATTTGTTATTTAAACAACCACAAGAGATTTGAAAAGATGTAGAATTTGCTTCTGTTTTCTGTTTCCTTATAACTGGTAATTAATAGGCACATTAACTTGGATAAATCTTAAGTTTTACCAAGATTTCATTGGAATCAGAGTACATTCAGGTTTTGGTCAGGCATTTACAAATGTTAGCTATTTGTAGAATCTTCTTGACAAGTACCTTTCTATTCTGATTTAATTTCTTTAGCAAGGTTTCCTCTTTGGTTCTTTGTGTTTGGCATCACCTATCTGTTTTAGACCTCTGACCTAAACCATCATTTGTTGATTGAATGATAAATGGACTATTATTTATTAGTAAGTGCATCTTATAGACTTGAAAGTAAAGGAGGCCTGGAGGCCTGTGTATTCTGTTTAAATCACGGCAGACCCTTATGCTGAATAAAATACTATGTCTAGCAATACAATTTTGAGGGTTTCTGAGTAAGATTCCATGGCTTATACCTTATAAACACAGTTCTGAAAATGAAACTACAGTTATTGCTACAAAGGATAGAAAATGGAATGAAATAAATGAAAGAGATAAAGCTTAACGTTTACCAATATCTGTCCTCTTGATCACTTTCTTGATCTTCTACTAGACTGTACACTCAAACATAGGAGTTAATTAACAACTTTATATATGCTTTGTCTCTTGAAATGTTGGATATTGGAATTGATTTGGGTAAATCATTATGCAAGATGCCAGAAGTCTTATTTATTTAGTTGTGGAATGTTAGATAATCATTTTGATCATTTTGTGTTGTTAAAGATGTTTCCATGGATGTTTGGAATGACCTACCTTTTCATCTTACAGAAACTTAGCATGAATAATTAATTAAATATAAAAGGAATACATCAGTATAAAATGTTTAAGGTTATAAGCATTTGTTATGGAGGCTTCCTTGTTAAGAGTGGCAATGTATATTTTTTATGATATTATACATCTTATTTATATGATATATATTTTTTATAAAGTTTTGTAAAACTTTATGGGTATGTTTAAAGGTCAAAATAGGATCTCTTTTTATTATGTGTGTATTGGTTGAGTTTTGGGGAATAGGGAGATTTTTTTAAATGGCATTTATTCTGATTTTTTAAGACATTGATATTGCATTTAAATTGATACTGCATTTAAAACAGCTAAATTTAACTATTGGTATGTTATGTGCCTTGTTTTACTTTGACTATTTACTTTGGTACCTTGATTTCAGTATATTAATGTTGACATGGCAAAAATCTCTGTAGCTTCATTATATAATGGAATTTTTGGACAGTATTTATATTGACAGAGAAAAGGAAAAGATGACGTTTTACTACATATCTGTGGTTACAGCATGTAAGTGCAGGAGTTTATTTTGTTGCTCCAATTTTCTGTTCCTCATTATAAAACGGTTATTAATGTTCTCTGTGAATATTGCATTAACTAATTTATCAGGAAAATTTTAATTGAAAATGTAAGTTTTTCACAGAATGGCAATTGAATTTGCAACAAAGACATTTATTAAAATTAGCTTTCATTTCTGCAGAAAATGTTCCTGAATACTTCTTGATTGTTATTCCATTAATTAAATTGGCAGTATGAAATATCTAAATGATAAAATATTTTCTAAATAATTCAGAGGTTTAAAAAGAAGCATTCATTGTTTGAAATCTAAATGCTAAAAATTCTTTAATTGATTTATATAGTGGTGATTTAAAAATAGAATCATTTTTCATCAGTTGATGCCTCGGTGAAAAATTGACATTGTGTCTTTATAAAATTGGACAAATGAGTCATGTAATTTTCAGTTACATAATCAATAACTTAGACAAATACTACTTCTTTGATGATTTATGTATGTCTGATTTTTATACTTATTTAGATAGGACACATCAAATTTCAGAGTCCATTTAAAATCAAGTAAGCCTAATAATTTTTCAATCCATGATTTCCAAAAATTGAAGTAAAAACTTAGGCTCATATAAATATGGTATTATGAAAATAATGTACCTAGTGGTTAAGTTAAAAATGAGGGCAAAAGTTTTATCAGTGTAGGGACTAAATTTTGTCCAAAGAGTTTACCTTTATTTGGAATTCATTCATGGTGCAAAGGTGATGCTCACATCCTATCAATTTATTAAAGTCCGACTTTGTTACATAGAGTTTGATGTTCATATTATCACTGAAATGTGGTCCATCACTATTTTCATCTCTAAGAGTTCTAAGACTCTATTTTGGGTTTGCTACTTCTAGCTCGTGTACGTACGTACGTGTGTGTGTGTGTGTGTGTGTGTGTGTGTGTGTGTGTGTGTGTGTGTTTAAAGTTCAATTCACTCAGGAAGGCAGGGAAGAAACATGACAGGAGACCACTTACTCACGGTACAGAATCTAGTAAGGAGGCAATTTTCTTTTTGGCCTGTGGTGACCTTTTTTGACTATGTTCCTTACACCAGAGACAGTGTATGAATGCCTCTATTTCACCCTGTTTAGCAGAGTGCAACAGTGTTCTTTAACTTACTTTTGGTGGGAGGAGAAGTTATAGCTGAAATTTGAGAAGGGCATGAAAAGTTGTAAGAGGCACAAGGAAGAGGGGTAGGAACTTCCTTCAAATGCGATTTTAATAACTAGTCAAGTGTGTCCAACTGTAGAAAATCACCAAGTGACAATCTGTCTACCTGACAGTGATCACAATGAATTACAAGACTTTTGAATAGCTATACAGATTAGAATAAAGCAGGATCAAATAAAATATCTTTTGTTGGTAAAACTTTGACTTCTCAGCTAAGACACTTAAAAACAAAACAAAACAAACAAAAAGCCCTTATCATGCCCTTTGATATTGAACTTTTAAATTTCAAAATTGGTAAAGTATTTTATAACTTTTCATAAGATGGTATTTATTTAAAAGTTTTCTTTGAATACAGATTAAGGAATATGTAGGGGGGTTGTTAATCAGTTTGGTATGTATTATTATACAGTTTTCATATGTGTAAGATAACTATATCTTAATTAACAGCCCTATCACTAAAATCACAGCTTCAGTGAACTTCACACCCTACAAACTTTATCATGGTTTTAGACAGTAATACCAACTGATTGGGTGAAAAATTTTTTGAAAAATCCCAGTGAAATTTTTATGTCGATTGTGAAATCAACTACTAAAAAATCAAGTCAATGCGGCAGTGTAGCATATTTAACAATAAGATAATTGAGTCTGTGCTAATCTTACTCTATTATTACTGCTATCACTTATTTTTTAATCATCTTATGGTTGATTTGGCAAAAAAATAAGTAAGTTTTAATGTTGAAGTAGTTCTACAGTTATAGTTTTGGAAAAAGTATACCGTTTTCTTTTTCACTAAGGATGAAATTTTTAAAAATTTTACTTTCCATGGCTCTTACATATTTTTATCATAATCTAATACCTTTTTAAAATATAACCTTACAGGATTTTACAAGGCAAAATTGGGACACGCACACTATAGATGTGAATAGGAAATAAAAGTTATCAGTGGCTTCACAAATTTATGTTGCACATGCTTGTCAGTGGAAATTGTTAATTTCTTCTCTGTTTTCTCATGGTTAAATTATTCCATCAGTTATAACGTCATATAAATACCATAAGGGTTCTTAATTATAACCAGAGAAATGTTTGCATTGCTAGAATTGTCAGACAGGAAAACACATTTCTAAAACTTTAAAGAAGGTATTAAAGCTCAGTAAGCTGTACTTTAAACTTTGGGACTTGTTTCCTGGAACTGGTGCCTAATAAAGAGAAGTTTTTATGGTAGTTAAAAATGAAAGAAATTTCAAGATTAAATAATTGCTGCCACACATTATACTAAGACATTATTTTTGTATGAAAGAAGAGACGTGGAAAAAATACAAGGTGCACAGGTAGACATTATATGTTCCTTATATTAGAGATACATAAATCTGTAGACCGTGTTAGATTAATTTTATTCCTTAATTGTGTATTCTTGAATTCAAACAAAAAATGCTCATTAAAGTGCAACTGTAAGGGAAAGAATATCTAACAAAATGTGGTTTGATATTTAAACTTCACTTTCAAAGAGGGCATTTTCTCAAAATGGGTATTTAAAAATTAATGTGGTTTGAAAGTGTGCTTGTTATTTGATAATTTATTTCAGTTATTTGGGGGGTTCTGTGAGATCTGAAGTACTTTTTAAAATATATAACTTTTATAATCCTTATGTTACATTTTTGTTCTTACAAATAATGTCTGCTTATTTATATACACAATACAGGCAAACCATTTTAAACAACTTTTTGTCAGAAAAATTAAAACTATAGTCTTTTATAAAGAAATACTTTTGTGAATATGCAACTATATTAAATCACTTTCTATGAGATTTTACAGATTTTTTTTTATGAATTGAGATGGTTTCTAAGATTAAATTCTGCTGCCTTCTTTGCTTTCAAAACAGGAAGGATACGGAGTAATAGTGCTGAATCCCAATGAAAACTATATTGAAGTAGAAAAGCCAAAGATACATGTACCGTCATCTTCTGATAGTTCAGATGAACCTGCAGAAAAACGGGAAAGAAAAGATAAAGTCTCTAAAGAAACAAAGAAACGACGTGATTTCTATGAAAAGTATCGTAACCCCCAAAGAGAAAAAGAAATGATGCAGCTCTATATCAGAGTAAGTGATAAGATTATAACTTTCCTTCATTATTTCTTTTACTTTATCTGTATTTTACTCATATGAATTTATTTTATTAAAAGAAACTTAATTCTTTAATTTTTAACCATTCATTTCCCATGGTTGTTATTGGATGAAATGGTTTCTTTTTTATTCATTATTACAAACACGTCATTCTTATTTCAGTGTGATATTTTACTGAAGTCTCAAAAGCAATTAATAATGCACTGTACCAACATCAGTCTTCATCTTGGGTGGTAATGGTTTTAATGCATTGTTTTCCTATGAGCAACTATCCATCCACGGTGTTTCAGCTTAACTTCTGGAGGCAGATGGAGGGAGGAAGAGTAATTAATATCTTAATAAATATTTAAACTAGAATAGTTTAGGGATAGTGTAATGAGGGAACTCTCTCCTTTGCTCTTTTCTTACCCAGTGAACCTTTGCACTTTGCAATGCTAGCAGCATGGGATCGTTATAGTAGTGCTACTCAAGGAGTTCTGATTCGTAGGAGGCACAATTTTATTTGCACTTTGACACATTCTGCTTGATATACATACTGAGCATTGTATATATGAGACAGATTTATGCAATTTTCAAAGCCTGTATTATGGGTCCTAGAAATAGAATTTAATAGTAAATCATGTCAAAAATGCTACTCGGTTTGTAAAGTAGTAAATTGATATGTTCTTTAAAAGTGAGCAATTCAGAACATTTAAACATAGACAAATTAACACTTTATAAATTATATTGTAAGATAGGAGTGAAGTTTCAAATTATTCAGTTTGAGCTATTTTTACATTTCCTTTAAAAGCTCACTAATAACACATTTCATACCATCTTTGAGGGGAATAGATGACTTTCTAAGTTATTTTCTTCATTCTAGCTAATGGCATAATCACTATACTTTTGGGAATGACACTCTACACATCCAAGACTATAGGTCAGTTTGTTGAGTAAGCCAGGGCAGTTAAGCAGTATGAAAGCAGCATATAAATTCTTAAGACCCAAAATTGTATCCAGACCAAGAATACCCAAAGCTCATCATACAGCGACTCAAGTGAAACTTAGTCAAATTGCCATATTAGAATTTCTGAAAAACATCTCACTATTTAATACATTATTTGAAAAGCAAAAACTGTGATTAAATTGGAATCAGTTATGTTACCACTTTTCTTTCCTATGGTTGCATAAGGGTCAGGATGTCACCTTCTTCTTTCTATGTTGTCCTAAGCTTCCTAATTATATGATCCGGTCTATCAACCATCATTTTAGGACAGTTAAAAAACATTCTGATATCCAGATTTCAAAAATGAATTGAAAAAAGTTTTTGAAATCTACAAATCATTAAGAGCATTCACTTGCTTACGTTAAATGGAAAAAAAAATAAAAGTGATTTTGTGTATTAAGTTTTTTTATTTTTTCTTACACAGTTTCCTTTATTTGGCTATGATATGTGCAGATTAAGCATTTATTTCTGACATCAGTATTTTAGGTTTTATATCCTCTATTTCTCTATCTCTTATCACCATTGCTTCGATATTATTCTTTTGTTTGCATGTGTGCATTTTTTGTTTGTTTTCAAATCTGTTTCATTTGAAACAGCCTCTATTTTTTTATATATATAAAGGGAGAAAATTTTTTTTAATTTTGCTTCATTTTATTTACATGTTATTTGAATTTATTTATTTTGTATTTAAATCCAAGCTTGTTAACATACAGTGTAGTCTTGGCTTCAGGAGTAAAACCCAGTGATTCATCTGTTAACATATGACCCCCAGTTCTTTTCCCAAAACGTGCCCTCCTTGATGCCCATTGCCCATTTAGCGCATCCCCTCACCTGCCTCCCCTCCAGCACCCCTCACTGTGCTCTCTGTATTTAGGAGTCTCTTATGTAGTTTGCCTCCCTCTCTGTTTTTCTTATTTTTCCTTCCCTTCCCCTATGCTCATCTGTTGAGTTTCTCGAATTCCACATTTTGCTTCATTTTTAAGATCTCTCTTTCCCTTCATTTTTTTTCCTTTAATTCTTTTTTCTATTTTACATTCCTGCCATTTTTTGCTTCTTATCATGTCTTTTTTGCTTCTTCCTTTCTTGTCCCACTTCACTCATCAGTCTCAGTTTCCATTGAAAGCATTTAAAGCAAAGACAGCAAAAAATATCATTTAGATAACACAACTATATACCTGAATAGTCTTAGTTAAGAATGTCATTTTTCCTTAATAAATACCCTTTCTCTTAAAATCTTCTGGAATTGTGCAGAAAAGCAGAATTAAGCTGGTACTCTTTAAACATACTTCTAGATAGTAAGGTGTAGTCTTGTGTTGAGAAAGATAAGAATTGTTCATTTTCTGTAAGGTGCATGAATTCTTAGGTAATTTTGATCCACTTTAGAAGTGACTTTTTCTTATACACTCCTTCCAACTACATGTCTCCAAAAAGTGTTTGTAATTTTCAGACACAGAGCATGGTACATGATGGAGAAAATTAGCATTCACTTATACACTTCTTGGGGTGCCTGGTGGCTCAGTTGGTTAAGCATCTCCCTTTTGCTCAGGTCGTGATCTCACAGTTCGTGAGTTCGAGCCTCACATTGGGCTCTCTGCTGTCAGTGTAGAGCCCACTTCAGATCTTCTGTCCTCCTCTCTCTCTGACCATACTTCATTCACTAGCGCTCTCTCTCGCTCTCTCCCTCTCTCAAAAATAAACTTTAAAAAATGATTTAATTTATGTATTTCTTAACCATTTACATTTTGAAATTGATTATCTCTTCATTGGAACAATCCCATAAGGTAAGGGGATCAAATATTTTTATCCTTATTTTATAGTTAAGGAAACTGATGCACAGATGGTTCATTTTTGTCTAGGATCACATAGGTAGTAAGTGGTAGAAGTAAATGTTGAAACCAGGACTTCTAATTATGGCAGATTCTTGCTCCTTTTCTTCTTTATCACATTGTTCTAACAAGTTGCAAACAAAATATATACATGAAATATGAATTTTAAACCAACCCTAATAAAAGCATGATATGATATACTAAATGACATCTGTGATGATTAATGGATTTTTGATCAGTTATTTAATAGGTGCTATTAAATATCTGTGAATAACATAATACATATTTATAATATGTAAGTAACAAATGTATATAAATATATGTATGTGTATGTGTATACATGTGTATACATGGCTTTGAATGTAAACTCTATGAGGGCAGGGACTTGGTCTTTTTTGCTCACTGTTACATCTCCAGAGCTCAGAAGAAAGTCTTCATAATAAATATTTCTAGAACAGAGCCTTTACAATAAAATTTTATTTGATAAATAAGGTGGCAGAGCCAGGATTAAGATACCAAACTACTACTCTACTGTTTTGTTTTGTTTTGTTTTTTTTAAATATGATCAGCATCATTAAAGTATGCTGCTTGATTCTCTAAGGAAACAATCAAACAAACCAAAATAAACAAAGTTACATTATTGGTCACCTGCCTCAGTTCATTGGCTGAGAATACATTACAAAAATTGATGATAAAAAGTCAGTTCCTCAAGATTTATTTGATACCTTGATCTCTATATTTTCATCTGAATATGTAAAAGTGAGAAAACTGGTTTTCTTTTTTAATTATATCATTAGGATAATAAAATTATGGATGAAAATGAAAATATTTCATCCTGACCTACTGCTATTTCTGTTTTACACACTTGCTCATAAACGTAAAGCCAGGCTGTTGCACTTGATCTACACTGTACACACTTTGTGCTTTATGGGAACTGTAACGTTGCTTCCTGTTCTTTCCTTTCGCCCAAATTCTGTCCATGTTGTAGTTCCCAGCTGAAATCTCACCTTTTCATATCACCATAATCATAGTCCTCTTAATAGATGTTGTTGTGAATGGTTAACTGTAGAATTTATCATGTGCTGTCTTGAGATATCTCTTGTGTTTTTGTTTCATAATATCATCAATATGTATCTTTCATGCTGTCCTCTAGGTCTCCCCATATTCCTGGAGATCTTTAAGCATACTTTATAGGTCAGTCCTTAAAAATAAACAAGTATGAGCAAATTTTTACAGGAGTACAGAGCATGCTCTGAAGGAGTCGGGAACTGATAATAAAACCCACTCACTGGAATCCAGTCTCCTCCAAGGAGAGCAAAGCAAAGAGACTAGGCCTTAGTTCAGGGACACCTAGGTAATGTGACCTGCAGCATAAAAATGAGGGTTATTCTGGTGTCAGACTGGATCATAAGAGGACAAGTACTCAGACTAAGGAAGATCAGTTAAAAGCACCTACAGTATGTAGGTGGAATATAGGCAAAACTGACTTGATGCTGAATTATGCAATACTGAGTTAGAACTGCTTGAATATCTCTTCCCTAAGAGACTTAGTTGTGGCCTGTGGTGATAGGAAGTAAAGAAGAGAGATTAGAACCAGGTTTTAAAAAAAAAAATTCTGGGAGTGGAAGAGGAAAGGAAATTACATGGCCACAGAAGGAAAAACCCAAATATGGAAGAGACATTTACAGAATAAGATGCTTGGCACAGCCTGGCATTACACATTGAAGGTACTCAAATATTTATGGCTTGATTGCTTGTTGACATCCATCAAAAATCTCATCCCTTCACATGAGAGATATTTGGTGTCTAGTTTTCTGACGGATTTTTTTCGGCATTTATGTGAATTTTTGCAATTGTTCAGAAACAGCCAACTGATAAACTAACTGAAGCTTTCTTTAAAAAAAAATATGTTTTTGACACTCTGACTTTATGTTCAAAATACTGGTGAAGGCTGATAAATACCTTGTTTCCTCCCCTGTACCTGTTCTCTTCTGTGCTAATGCTGCTGGAGCCATTTCTATCTTGTGTTTTAACAACCAGAGTTTATTTATATTAGTCAATGATTGTATAATCTCTGGAACCATTTTAAATTCCTAGTATATTTAAGTATTTGAATTTTTGTTTTTCTGGAATCTAATAAATAGGCAAAAATCTGCTTTCAAATTTTTGTAAATATCTAGTATTGACAGACAGAAATAAAATAAAATCCAGGCCTAAAACTTTAACAAAGTATAATTTTATTTTATATACTAAATGAGTATAAATAGATATGACTAACTCTTGGATTATGTAGCACATTTCTGATGCATTAGAAGCAGAGCTTGAGAGATCAAAGTACTTACTGTTTCATGTGGCAACTTTCCTTAAGTATGAAATAATGTACTTTCTGGCATATATTATGGCTTATTAAGGGGATTGATTTGGTCTAGGCAATAAACATCATGTCAGACATGCCTGGCAGGAAAACCTGCTTAATATGTTTTGTAATAAGACGGAATTTTTTGTTCTCGAAAACATCTGCCAACTGAATTCAAGAGTGAAGACAGAAAATGTCATCAATTTAGTGGTAATCCTATAAATTTAGTTTCTTTCTGAGCAACACATAGCAAGATACACAAATCCCCAGTGTTAATCACCACTGGTTATACTACTTTGTAAACCGATGAAACAAAAACATTTTATTTTTATATAATGTGTTAATTAATTCATAATGAATTTTAATATTTCAACTGATAAAATTTTAACAAGCATCTTGCCAACAGATCATTTTTTAAAGCATCTGTTTTTTAATGTGTTGGGTTGAGAACTGAGTCAAATGGCTAAATATGTACATATATTCTTTTTAAAAACATATTTCTACACTGGTAATTATAGATACACTATTTTTTCCCCTTAGACCACCAGGGGCTGCTGCTGTTCATATTGCATATTGCTTTCCTCTGAAACTGAGTACCCCCATCACATTGAATCTTTTCTTTCTTCATTTTTCCCCCCTTAGGCCCAAATCTTTTAATATATAACTGGAAAGGAAAAAGAATAGGTGTAACTAATAATTTAATAATCAATATAAGAATTTATATTTTAAACATTTTCTGTATTCCAAGACATTTACATTTTTCCAAATGAACTTAAAACCAGTAGTCATTGAAGGCACATAGTGATACTAATTATTTTTATTTCCTTTTTTTAGTGTCTGAATAACTTCAGAATCATACCCATTGCAGAGATGTAGTATGGAGATGAGATTAAAAGGGTAGAACCTGAATGACCTGTTTTTGAATCCTAGTTAGTTCTTCCACTTAATATAGTATGATGCCAAATAAGTTAACTTCCTTTTGCCTCAGTTTTTTTATCTGAAAAATGGAATTATAATAATAGATGTAAGTGAACATAGTTTCTGACAAATAGTTTTGGGCCTTTCTTCTCTCCAATTCAGAATCAACTAAGAAAGTATCCAGTTCTGAAGGTTTCTAGCTTTTGAACCGCTTAGTACCTTGTACCAAAAATAATACCTCTTTCTTACCTTCCTGAGTTTGGAACCCAGTGAACAACATGACAAAAAATCAGACACAAGGAAATCAAAACACCAGCTTTATTGGGGCACTTGAGTGACTCAGTGGATTAAGCACCTGACTCTTGATTTCAGCTCAGCTCATGATCTCACAGTTCATTAGTTTGAGCCTTTCATCGGGCTCTGCCCTGACAGTGTGGGGCTTGCTTAGGATTCTCTTTCTACCTCTTTCTCTCTCTCTCTGCCCTTCTCCCACTTGTGCTCTCTAGCTCAAATTAAAAAATAAACTTAAAAAACCCAAACACCAACTTTACTAATTGATAAGGTTCAAATGGAAGATGTGGCTTAGATCTGTGACTAAATTTAGATTATCTAATATATTTTCCCCTGAAAAGAAGTTTTACCCATTCTCCAAGCACCCACTTTGCCTTTCAGATGATAGAGAGCAAGCTAGAGCCCATCCTTTTTGCAGATAGATTTGCAAGATGCCCAGAAAGGCTGAGTCGAGCATGCTGTTCTTTCTCCCAAATGTACTAAATCAACAAAGTCACTCCCTCTGTGAGATAGATAGTGAAGGATAGTGAAAGAAATTGAGAATTTCACCCTAGCTGAATGGCTCCACCTGAAGCCAGGAGAGAAGTGGATCCCACCTGACAAAAGCTAGTCCCTAATAAAAAGATCATTATTGGGGCGCCTGGGTGGCTCAGTCGGTTCAGCGACCGACTTCGTTTTGGCTCAGGTCATGATCTCATGGCTCATGAGTTTGAGCCCCACATCGGGCTTGCTTCTGTCAGCTCAAAGCCCACTTTGGATCCCGTCTCCCCTTCTCTGCCCTTCCTCCACTGGTGCTCCCCCCAAAATAAATAAATATATTTTTTTAAAAGATCATTATTAGTTACACTTGCATTTTCTAACAACTCAGTAAAGCAATATTAAACTATATTCATTACATGTTCACTAAGGATACCTTAGTATCTTTAAGATTTTCTTTTAGGGGCGCCTGGGTGGCTCAGTCAGTTGAGCATCAGACTCTTGATTTCGGTTCAGGTCATGGTCTCCTGGTTTGTCGAGCCTTGCCTTGGGTTCAGTGCCGACAGTACAGAACCTGGTTGGGATTCTCACCCTCTCTTTCCGTTCCTCCCCTGCACATGCTGGTATGCTGGGTGCATGCACACTCTCTGTCTCTCTCTGAAAAATAAGTAAGTAAACTTAAACACAACAAATTCTTTAAAAAAAAGATTTTCATTTAAAAGGCAAACTGATCAAGCTGGATTATAGAAAAAGTAGCCACAAAATTGTTTAATTTTAAAGCATGTGAAGGTCCATAATTGTTTTACTCATCAGAAATCAATCTTTATATTTTCATGTCTCATGCTACCAAAGCCTAGTAAATGGTAGATTTTTAATAAATATTTGATAAATGAATATTTGAATAAATGCTTGCTTAGATGAACCTACAAAGCAAAAGAGACAGACCTTTCACTATATAAATTTGCTCTTTGATATTAACTAGCACAATAGTTGAAAGAACTGTGATACTATGTATGACTGACATATGCTAACACTCAGAAAATTAGTAAATTGTTCTATAAACCCACTTAACAACCATTATTAAGTATCCAGCATTTTTTGAATTTGGTAAAAATAAGTCAGAAATGAATTCAAAGTCAGCAAAATAATTAGATCTTTAGATTTAAAACAGAAATTACAATGAAGACCAGAGTTGTCCATTTATTGGTTTTGATTAACCATTGGCCAATTTTGGTGAGGGATTCTGCTATAAATATGATGTAGTGGAAAGAAAAAGGACTTCAGAATCAAAGAGACACATGTAATTTTAATTCTTTCACAAACTGTGATGTTAGACAAGACACCTCTCTGAGTTTCACTGTCTTCATCTGTAAAATAAGGATAATCATAGCTAATCAGCTGTTGTAAGGAATAAATAAGGTAAGTTAATGCTTATGAAATCAACCAGTGGGATACCTACTATTCGGTATATCCCATTTTCTTTATCTTTCTTCCTTACCCTTTTTCCCTTGGGAAATAATGGGAAGAATTACAGCCAAATGAGACCTTTTCCAATTGGTTTATAATCACTGTTCTTCAAACCTTTTGGTCTCAGGACCCCTTTATATGAAACATTATTAAGATCACTAAAGTGTTTTTGTTTATGTGGATTGTATCCATATTTATGACAAAAAGAATTAAATCTGATAAAGTATTTAAATATTGTAAAATAACAATGAGCCCATTAAATGATGACATAAATAACATATTTTTGTGAGAAATAACTATATTTTTCAAAACAAACAAAAACACATAGTGAGAAGTGTGGCATTAAAAAACGATCTCTCTAATGTCTGGCTTAGTACACAAAGGCTGAATTCCACTTCTGTTTCTGCATTCACTCTCTTGTGATATGTTCCTTGTTGACATTTATGAAGAAAGTTTGGCCTCACACAGATATGCAATTGTAAAAGAAAGGAGAATTTTAATAGCTTTCTCAGATAATTGTATATATTCTCCTGTTATGCTACATCAACACTCAACAAGAAGTTTCTTAAAGATTACTTGATGTATGAATCTAAAACATATGTATAAGTATCTTGTACTATTTTCATGAAAATTTGGGATGCCTGCGTGGCTCAGTCAGTTAAGCATTTGACTTCCGCTCAGGTCATGATCTCACGGTTTGTGGGTTCAAGCCCCACATTGGGCTCTGTGCTGACAGCTAGCTCAGAGCTTGAAGCCTGTTTCAGATTCTGTATCTCCCTCTCTCTCTGACCCTCCCCTGCTCACCCTGTCTCCCTCTCTCTATCTCAGAATTTTTTTTAAAAAAAACCCTAAAAAATTTTTTAAAGAAAATTTATTAGTCTTTTTTGTACTTTGAATAGATCTTTTACTCATGAATAACTTTACAGCACCATGTATTGGTCATTTGGAAAATACTGTTTCATTGAATCCTGTATATCTTCCAATTATTGACATATTTTATCAAGTAGTATCAAAAATGCCATGTACCAATGGCATCTGCAGAGATTTTAAGAATTGAAAAACTATTAAGCTTATCAGGGAGGATACAAGTTTCCCCAAGTTTTAGTTTTTAGCCAGAAAGGTAAATTTTTACCATTAGCAACAAACACCATTTGTTGTGTTGTTTTTTTTGTTTTTGTTTTTGTTTTGAACAGTCAGGCTTATTTTGTTTATTTTCAAGAAAATGGCTTCCAAATACCCAACCTGAATAATCATTGTTTGTTCATCAGTCTTACAAGTGAAAATCATGTACTGTTAAAAAAACAGCTACCTTAGCTCACAACTCAGCCCATTGCACAACTACTTTTCCTCTAGACAAGCATAATGATTTGTTTTGCAGATACTTTATGTGTACCTTCTAGTTCAGTCAGAATATTAAACAGACATATGCTCAGGGGTTGAGATTTAATAAAAGTAATTTTTACTGCTTCACCAACAGTTTTTTAAGTGAACTTGCTTCCCCTCTTCCCCCAAGCCCCCCTCCCCGCCTTGAGTGTATGGCAGTGAAAAATGCAATGACTGCTAGTATAGTTTGGTACCACTGCTGTGATCAGTACTAAGTCAGAGACAGTTTTGTTCTCCGTTGCTTTCTTAACTGTTAATGCAAATGCCAACACAGTGAAAAAGACACATAATGTCTTAGTATTATTATTATTTTTAAATCTTACTCATTTATTTTGAGAGAGAGTGCAAGCCAAGGAAGGACAATGGGAGGGAGAGGAGAGAGAGAGAATCCCAAGCAGGCTCCACGCTGTCAGTGCATCTCATGAATGGTGAGACCATTACTAGAGCCAAAATCAAGAATCAGACGGGTGCCCTTTTCTTAGTAGTATTTCTCTTAAACTCTCAGAATCCTCTAGAGGTTTGCAGACCACATTTCTAGAAGCACTAGTCTACTTCTCTTGTTTGGAGTTGAACATACAGGCAACCAAAGAAGGCAATTTATAAGATAAAAATAACAATCATTGTTTAATTGATATGTTAAGCAACATGAAACATGCTCTGTAAGTTTAAATAGAGAAATTAGAACAGAGTGGCACTGTTTTTTTGTTTGTTTTTCAAGACATTTGGGCCTATTTAGTTTTAACTCTTCTCATCTGGGCTCAGGGAGCATCATGCTAGACTATTTCACCTGTTCTCCATCCTCCTCAACTACTTCATAAAAACAAAGAAGTCAGTCCACATTGACCAGGCCACTGGAATTGGAGGACTTAGAAGTTTTGTTTTCTTTTTCTACCACTGGGGAACAATAGAATAGAAGACTCTCGAGAGCCACATGACCACTTTGGAGTTTAGCAACCTAATTTTCATTTCCCTCTTCTTTCCTCTAAAATGGGTGGCCTCTTGCTTCTCAGGAGGGCTCAGGTATTTAGCCCTGCTTTCCAGTTGAGGTCTAATGAACTACCAAATTCTACTAGTGCTCTACTGGTGCTGTCTCCTTGTTTCATGTTTACCTTCCTTTACAGTAGACTGACTCTATAATGGTTAAGAGCTGGGTGCTGGTGTCTGGCACATGTGTAAAGGGTTTTACACATAGTATTCACTCAATAAGTGTTAGTTACAATTATTGTTATATTCTTAATTTATGATCCAGGTTTTGTGTGTCCATGACTCTCTCCATTTCTAAAGCTATATTCTTCCTAGTTTTCCAAATTGGGTTCTTCTTTCTTGTCTAAAGTAACATTTGACAGTAACTATCTAAAATACAACTGGATTGACCATACTTCTATCAGGCTTTGAATGTGAATGGTGGTTCTTGAATTTTTACAACTTCCACCTCTTTTTGGGAAAAAGGGACAGTTTAATACCTTCTGTGCCCTACTGCCCCTCCCCTTTTGGTTGGGGCTCTTGAGCATACATTTGTCTAGTTAGAAATAGTTGTTTGTTTCTTTGTGTAAACCTCACACCTGTCTCAGGTATTATTACCTTGACTTTACAGATACATAAAATGAAACTCAGATGTAAATAGACTTAATCATAGTTGTATACCTAATAAGAGTAACTAAACCAAATATTGAGGCCAGGTCTATTGGACTGCAAACCCTTTGTTTTTCCTACTACTACATTGTCAGTAGTGAACATGTTTTACAAGTGGCTCTCTAATATTTCTCTGCATATACATAAAATATATACACATAAGTGAATAAATAAGTGGATCTCTCTTGACTTGCAAGGTAACTGCTGTGATGCAAGACAAATATTATTCCCCACAATGCAGTAGTTTATTCAAAGACTGTTGTTAGAGAGTTGCAATGAGTGGATATATTGAGGGTAGACTCTGGGACCCACATTCTCTCTCTACAGTTACACACTGTTATGCTCTATTTTTGCCTGTATCCCAAACTGTCCATCTGGGATGTATGAGTTGCTTGACTGCAAAGGAGTTTGGTGTTATTGCAGGTGGGGATGAGAGAAAGCTTCTATAGTTGACTCAAAAGTGCTTTGTTTACTGGAGGTGACCTTGTTGTTTCGGTTTTTTCATTTTTTTTTTGTTTTTTTTAATCCCTCCCCTGATTTCAGCTTGTTTGTAGGTTAAGTGTGCCTGCTATCAGCCATCAGCATGTTGCTCCACCCTTTTAGCCAGTCCAGTATTCACGTCTGCATATTATGGCTTTATCACTAGATGTGAGCACTTTTGTATGCATCTTTCGTGTGTAGCATAGTGTGGCGATATAACATGTTTACTGAGAGACGTGAACATTTACATTATAGAATTATCTCATTTCAATTATATATGTGCATTTGTAAACATTATGAAATTGTATATTTAGATTTACTTGCTCAGAGCATGAAATTGCTGCCTAACACAGTCTCTGTATCAATATCATCTCATACTCATTAATTTTATTCATGGGGCATCTGGATAGCTCAATCAGTTAAGTGTCCAACTCTTGATTTTAGCCAGGTCATGATCTCAAGGTTTGTGAGTTCAAGCCTTGCATCGGGCTCTGCACTGACAGTGTGGAGCCTTCTTGGGTTTCTTTCTCCCTTTCTCTCTGCCCTCTACCCAACACTTGTTCTTTCTCTCAAAATAAAAGAAAAAAAAAATTATTCTTAGCATTATTTTCATGATTTAATATTAGAGGAAAACATTGATTTTTTTTTTCCTCGAAAACAACAGGTTATAAGCTGCGGTTAGTGGCACATTTAGAAACCCCATAAAGATAAAATTTTAATATGAATCTCATTGGTCATCTACCAAGACTTTCCCTAATTTCTTTTTGGTCTAAAAATGATTCTTATGCCTGAATCTCTTTTCCTAAAAACTTTAATATAACTTACCAGATGCCAAATTTGGTGTTTGAAATTTCTCTCTGAAATTTCAGAAAATCTTCTCTCCCTCAGGAGGTGATAAAGACATCACAGGCCTTTACCTCTCAGGATGCTCTTATATTTAATAATCCTAAAATAATTTGACATATTTTAATAGTCACTATTTTTTATTTAGAAGTCTTTTAGACATTCTAGGCCAAAGTTTCATATTTCTACTGGAGCAATAATAATACTTAATTTCCAGAGCTGTAAAATGGATTAATAATTTTTAATTGAACCATCAGATAAAAATTAAAATTAGGATTTTATACTGCTAAATTAAATAAATCTATCAAAACGAAAATCTCTTTTAGTCATTGAGGAGAGGAACTCATTTTTGCATTGCTGCTTTTCTAAATTTTTGGCAGTAAGGCATATTTTTTTTCCGTATAAAAAGGAGTGTATCCAATTCATTCAGCCCACACTTGTTTACTATTTTATATAAACAGTACATTTAGGAAGAACATTACTTACAGGAGAATTCCACTAGAATATGTTGCCAAAAGATAGTATCTGAAACCTGGTAGGCATTTTTCAGAGACACACCAAGTCCAACTGGTTTGTTTCTAAATGTAGATGAGGAAACTGAGATTAAGAGAAATTTGCTCAGAATTGCACTATTATTAGTGACAAAGCTATTATTGGGCTCTAGATTTTCTATTTACCATTCTGATTATTGAAATTTTTATATTAGAACTGGGTTTTTCCCCCTCCATTTGTATTTGCAAGTAGCTTCTCTGGCCTTTGTGTCAGTATCTGATGAGTATGGGGGAGAAGAAAAGTGTGTGTGTGTGTGTGTGTGTGTGTGTATTAAAGTTTTTTTTTTAATATTTTTTTTACTTCTAGGAGAGAGAGAGAGAGAGAGAGAGAGACAGCGTGAGTAGGGGAGGGTCAGAGAGAGAGGGAGACACAGACTCTGAAATGGGCTCCAGGCTCTGAGCTGGCAGTCAGCACAGTGCCNCTTTTACATTGTGTTATATAATGTGATTTTGTTGTTGAGTATTATAAACCACTTAAAAATCGTGCCACTTTAAAGAAATTAATTTGGTGGATATTTTTGACACATCCTGGAAATTGTAACATTTCAGTTTCACTAATGTAGTGATGCTTATTCTTGATACATAAAATGATGTTGCACTTTTAGTACAAATGAAGCTAATTAAACATTTCAGAACTTTTAGAACCGTTTAATGTCCCTTAAATAATTATTTTCTTCTTTTGCTTTTACCTCCTCCATGAAAGGATTTCTGGTTATATTCACTTTATATCTGTGATATACTCATTCACTGTTCAGGAGGAATAATATAAGTTAATAATAATGTACCTAATCTTTTAATAAAGTTTTATAGATCATAAAACACTTTATTCTTTAGGAAATATAATGTGAAGTTGATTAGTTTCATTAAAAACTATTATTTCTATTGAGGTATACATTTTAATTGCTAATGATATTTTTTTGCCTTTTCTTTTTTTTTTTAATAGTTTATTGTCAAGTTGGTTTCCATATAACACCCAGTGCTCATCCCCACAAGTGCCCTCCTTCATGCCCAACACACCCCTTCCCCTCCCCATCACCCCTACCTGCCCTCAGTTTGTTCTCGGCATTCAGGAGTCTATCATGTTTTGCCTCCCTCCCTCTCCCCGACTATTTTCCCCCTTCTTCTCCCCCATGGTCGTCCGTTAAGTTCCTCCTAATCCTCCTATACGTGCAAACATATGGTATCTGTCTTTCTCTGCCTGACTTATTTCGCTCAGCATAGCACCCTCAAGGTCCATCCATGTTGCTACACATGGCCAGATTTCATTCTTTCTCATTGCCATGTAGTATTCCATTGTATAGATAAACCACATCTTCTTGATCCATTCATCCGTTGATGGACACTTAGGTTCTTTCCATGTTTTGGCTATTGTTGAGAGTGCTGCTGTAAAGATTGGGGTACATATGCCCCTGTGCATCAGCACTCCTGTATCCCTTGGGTAAATTCCTAGCAGTGCTATTTAATTGCTAATGATATTGATGTTTGTTAGTTCTTTCTTATGTGGGTTTAAATACTTATTTTTGGCAAAAGATCTAACCAAGGAACTTTCTTCAAAAAGGATTAAAATGATGAACAAATTAATCTTCATGGGATTCTTTGAAGGTCCTGTTCTATTGTAAATTACTATTAACTGTTGGAGTATTTAATATAAGGTAGTTTAAGTAGGAGAGTTTCTGAGGAGGTTACATTCTGATTGTAAAGTAATTCTGCTCGTGTCCGTCCACATGCCTTCCATTTTTACACTCCCCCTTTCTCATGACCCCACATTGATTTTTACTAAAAAGATTTAATATAAGTTAATGCCTTTGTGGAAATATTGTTAAGTTTCATTTGGATAAAGATTCTGAGTTAATCATTTTTTTTTTTACAAATAGTTTATTGTCAAATTAGTTTCCACATAACACTCAGTGCTCATCTACACAAGTGTCCTCCTCCATGCCCATCCCCCCCTCCCCCCCACATCCATCAGTCCTCAGTTTTTGTCAGCATTCAAGAGTCTCTCATGGTTTGCCTCTCTCCCTTTCCCCCACCATTTCCGCCCTTCTTCTCCCCCTTGTTCCTCCGTCAAGTTCCTCCTAATCCTCCTATACGTGCAAACATATGATATTTGTCCTTCTCTGCCTGACTTATTTCGCTCAGCATAACACCCTCAAGGTCCATCCATGTTGCTACAGAGTTAATCATTTTTTTGTACATTGTAATGCCTAACAAGTTGTCTTGAACATACATAGTATTCAAAGGTTGTTGATTTATTGGACTAAATGACTTTACTTTGAGATTTGACTTTACTTAGATAATGGCCATAGGAAAACTGCCCTCTTTTTATCTCTCCCAATTTCTTGCCCCTCTTTTCTTCACTTATTCCATTCTAGCACCACTGACCTCCCTGCTATTCTTGGACCATACTAGACGTACCCTGCCTCTTGGTCTCTGCATTGGCTGTTCCCTCTGTCTTTAGTGTTCTGCCCCCAAATACATGCAAGACTAACTGGTTGAAACTCTTTGCTTCAATATCGTCTCAATAGAGGTATATCTTCACTATCCTAGTTACAATTACAACCTACCATTTCCCATTCTCTTTGCCCAGCTCTACTTTTCTTTTTTTATAACACTCATTCCATTCTAATTTATCATACAACTTACTTATCCATTAAATATTGTTTATTGTCTGTCTCTCCTGTTAGATTGTAAGCTCTGGGAGGACTGGTATCTTTATTTTGTTTGATATACCCCAGGTGTTTAGTACAATGCCTGGCACAGAGTAGGTTCTGAGTCAATATTTAGTAATGAATCTATAGGCTGAAAAGTATTGCTTCATTTGTATTCTCATCTACTGGTAGGGATTGTCTTATCAATAGTTTATTGTACCTGGTACCATTTTGAGAGCTGGTGTGCTAGACATTGTGCTAAGCTCCTTGTACACATGTATATCACATTTTATCTTTAATTAGCCCAGTCTTCACTGTATTGGGAATTATTTGCTTATGTTTTTGTGTCTTGTACTTAATTAGGTATTTACAGTATCTTATTCATCTTTGTGTACACAGTGTCTGGCACATGATGGGCACCCAAATATTAGTTAAACGAAGATGTGAGTGATAAATGTTTTGACAAGTATAGCAAACTGATATTATAGGGAAACTTATAAAATGGAATCTAGTGAATCTAGTGACCAAATTAGAGAAAATGTTTCTTTTAAAACTATAAAAACAAACACTGAAAAGATTAAAAAATTTCAAAGGATAAATTTTAAAATATATTAAAATGTATTTAAATAACAAGGAATGTGTCCCATTTATTTTAAGTGGTATTAAATCTTATTAATAGTTTGAATAACAATGGTCACCATTGAGCTAAAAGTATGCAGCAAAATGGTTGACTGTTAACCTGAGATATTTCAAAAATTTTGAAAGGTTAGTCATAAAAAAAAGCTGTATTTAGAGGTCTAAACATGGTTTCTGTCTCTGTTAAGTAGCCTTCTGGCTTATTGCCCTGTATAATTCAGGGCACACTCATGGAGCCAGAGTAGTCCTATAAAAAAGACACTGAAATGACCCCGTCAAGTCCAGTCAGTACTGGGAAGCTGTTTTCCCACTCGACATTCTGAGGAATTTTTGTCCTTACAGGGTTTCCTTTGCTTTCTCACTCAGTTTCACCCTGTCCTACATAATGAGGATTATCTGCCTGCCTTTTTGTGTTCAGCAGGTGCCCAAGATACTTCTTTCTCCAGAGCAATAGCTCTGTGCCAAGGGACTACCTCCCTGGTCAGAAGTGGGAAGCAGGAAGTGGATATTCTAGACTCATCTCTCCAGCCCTTACTTCTAGGGAGAAAATCAGGCAGTTACATTAAATATCCTAAGTTGATATAATAACATAATTCTCAAAATTAGGCCAGAAAGATTACCTAGTTAGCTTATGATTGTCATTTGGAAGTATATACTCCTTTCATAATATTCAGTTGAACACTTAAAAGTGGAACATTATGGAGAAGTATCTCATTATTGGACACTGTACAAGTTTCTATTCAGATTCTCAAGCATTCTTCACAAAGTCCTTTTATTACTTTTTTGTTTCATATATTTATTTAAGTTCTAGTTAATCACATATAATATAATAGTAGTTTTAGGAGTAGAATTTAGTGATTCACCACTTACATGTAACATCCAGTGCTCATCACAAGTGCCCTCCTTAATACCCATCACCCATTTCACCCACTCCCCACCCACCACCCATCCAGCATGCCCTCAGTTTGTTCTCTACAGTTAAGAGTCTCTTATGGTTTGCCCCCTCTTGTTTTTCCCTTCCCCTGTGTTCATCTGTTTTGATTCTTAAATTCCACATATGAGTAAAATTGTATGGTACGTGTCTTTCTCTGACTCAGTTATTTCATTTAGCATAATACTCTCTTAGTTCCATCCATGTTGTTGCAAATAGCAAGATTTCATTCTTTTTTATGGCTGAGTAATAGTCCATTTTATTTACATACATATTTACATTTATGTATATATCTCGCATCTTCTTTATCCATTCATCAGTCCATGGATGTTTGGGCTCTTTCCATAGTTTGGTTATTGTTGGTAGTGCTGCTATAAACATCGGGTTGCATGTGTCCCTTCAAATCAGTAGTTTTGCATCTTTTGGGTAAATAATCAGTAGTGTAGCTGCTGGATCATAGGGTAGTTCTGTTTTTAACTTTTTGAGGAACCTCCAACTATTTTCTAGAATGGCTGCACCAGTTTGCATCCCTGCTAGCAGTGTAAGAGGGTTCCCCTTTCTCCACATCTCACAACATCTGTTGTTTCCTGTGTTGTTAATTTTAGCCATTTTGACAGATGTGAGATGATATCTCATCATAGTTTTGATTTACATCTTCCTGATGATGAGTGATGTTGAGCATCTTTTCATATGTCTGTTGGCCATCTGGATGTCTTCTTTGGAAAAATATCTATTCATGTCTTCTGCCCATGTTTTTAAGTTTATTTTTTAAGTTTATTTATTTTGAGAGAAAGTAAGAGAATGAGCTGGGGGAGGGACAGAGAGAAGGGGACAAAGGATCTGAAACACGCTCAATGCTGATAGCAGAGAGCCTGATGCAGGGCTTGAACTCATGAGCCATGAGATCATGACCTGAGCCAAAATCAAGAATTGGACGTTTAACCAACTGAGCCACCCAGGCACCCCTCTTCTGCCCATTTCTTAACTGGATTATTTGTTTATTGGATGTTGAATTTGCTAAATTCTTTATAGATTTTGGATATAAGTCCTTTATCTGATATGTCATTTACAACTATCTTTTCCCATTCCAAAGGTTGCCTTTTAGTTTTGTTGATTGTTTGCTTTGCCATGCCAAAGGATTTTATCCTGATGAGGTCTCATTAGTTCATTTTTGCTTTTGTTTCCATTGCCTCAGGAAACTAACTGGTAACAAGTTGCTATGGCCAATGCCAAAAAGGTTGCCACCTGTGTTCTCTAGGATATTGATAGTTTCCTGTCTCACATTTAGATCTTTCATCCATTTTGAATTTATTTTTGTGTATGGTTTAAAAAAGTGGTCCAGTTTCATTCTTTTGCACATTGCCATCCTTCATGTTGCTGTCCATATTTCCCAACACCATTTGTTGGAGTCTGTCTTTTTTCCATTCGATATTCTTCCTTGTTTTGTCTAAGATAAGTTGACCATATAACAGTGGGTCCATTTCTAGGTTTTCTATTCTGTTCCATCAATATGTGTCTATTTTTATGCCAGTGTTAAACTGTCTTGATGACCATAACTTTGTAGTATAGTTTGAAGTCTGGAATTGTGATGTCTCTCACCTTGCTTTTCTTTTTCAAGATTGCTTTGGCTAAGAAGGGTCTTTTTGTGGTTCCATATAAATTTTGGGATTATTTGTTCTAGCACTAAGAAAAATGCTGGTGGTATTTTGAATAGGATTGCTTTAAATGTGTACATTGCTTTCAGTAATGTAGACATTTTACCAATACTTGTTCTTCCAATCCATGAACACAGAATGTTTTTGCATTTCTTTGTGTCCTCTTTAAGTTCTTTCACAAGTTTTCAGAGTACAGATCTCTTACCTCTTTGATTAGGTTTATTCCTAGGAATCTTACAGTTTTGGGTTCGATTGTAAATAGGATGGATTGATTGATTTCCATTTCTGCTACTTCATTATTGGTATATAGAAATGCAGCAGATTTCTGTACACTGATTTTGTATCCTTCGACTTTGCTTAATTTGTGTATCACTTCTAGCAATTTTTTGGTGTAGTCTTTCGGGTTTTCTACATAGAGAATCATGATGTTTGCAAATAGTGAAAGTGTGACTTCTTCCTTGCCAATTTGAATGTCTTTTACTTCACAAAGCCTTATCCTATATCTAATAATACTTAATCTTTACTTTCCATGTTTTGTAAAACTTTTCCTCACCTTCCCTTATTTCTCTGCTCCATTGTAAAAACAAATATGTGTACACTAACACATATACACACACACAAAAGTAATCACAGCCTTTCTCTTGCCACCTTGTATATTGCATTTAGTGGAACTTTTAGTACTTTTCAAAATTAAGAAAATCGTTGAGATTATATATTTACTGCCCAAAGTGACATCTAATTGTTTTAAAGAAGGCCTGCATTTAGTTCATGTCTGCATTCTCGGGGCTTAAATAAAAGTCTGTCTAGCAAGGTTGTTTGTGCCAGCATTATTATTTGTTTTACACTGGAATCTCTGGTTTCTTCAGTGTTTAAGGGAGTAAATTTACATTATGGCACAGTAGCCAGGTTGTCTCGGGGAAGCTGCCTAAGACTTTCAGGAAACCTTATGAACAGTACTGTGATATGAAATACAGTCATCAGACTGAACCATTGCCACTGAAACCTAGGATTTCTAGGTTTTCTAGGTATAGGATTTCTATATAGTTGCTCATAAGAAATGTGCAGTTAGTAACTCTAACACTTGAAACATTTGAATGGATTTCCATTTATAAATATGCTCTAACATAAATACCAGTGAATATATTTCATTATATAATTTTTTAAATTTGGAGAAGTGATAAATTATAACATTTAGTTTTAAATTAAGAATATGAGCAAAGACCTGATTAGTTAGCCCTTCTTTATTCAAATATTCTAATCCACGCTAGTTCCAAGTGCTCTCTTACATCTAAATAGAATATACATGGTCAAAAGTGCATTGCTCTTTAAAAATAAGAAACATGTTATAACTGTATAAAAAATTCAGTGATTTGAACACTATTTTTAGTTTTCTTCCTTTGTGTACAGTGGATTAAATAGACTTCAGTGTGGCTAGATTTGATTGGGTATATGGGTAAAGAGTCAAAGGAGGCTGAGATCAAGTATGCGTCCAGTATAGCATCAACACTAAATGATGGCCTCTGAGGAGATTGGTGTAACTTATGTTTCATTGCCAAAACCAGCCTACATCAGATTCAACCAACTATCCTTGATAAGTTTATGGTTCAGTTGTTAGCTTACTAATAAACAAGTGATTGTTCAGAGAATTAAAAAAAAAAATGCTTCAACCAATAGGTTTTTAAACAGTTGATCAAATATTTATTAAGCTACACTGTGCTAGGCACTTGGGATATGAAGATCACTAAGACATGACCTTTCCCATAGAAACTCAGCAATAACTTTGTGGACACCATGGTGGAAGAACGCACTGCATTCCAATTAGTGCTTGAGTTGGGGGTACAGGTGGCACATAAAACCAATTAGGGGCTGTAAGTGGAAGTTCCAGGGAAAGCTTTCCTGGAGGGAGTGATGTCAAATAAACGTATCTTAAGTTATCAAAGCTAAAAGAGGACAGCAAAAGTTGAAGAAAGAAAGTAAAGGGGAAAAGGAGGAAAAAGGATGTTATTTTTATATGCTTTAAATTTTGTCTTTCACATTTAAGTTCATATTCTATTTGAAATTGATTTGTTTGGAGTGAAGTGAATTTCATTTTGTTCATATCTATAATATCCTGGCCCTCTTTCATGGAAGAAAACATCCTTTTTTTCAATGATATTTAATTGTTCTACTTATGTAGACAGTTCACATTTATGTTTTTCACCCAAATAAACAGTTGTCCTAACTCCATTTTGAAAATATTTCATTTTTTTCCCACTGATTTGTTGAAGTGCCACCTTTAACATTGATGAATTCATACATTCCTGCCCTTTCTTTCTGGTTATTGTTCTATTTCTTTCTTTCTTTCTTTCTTTCTTTCTTTCTTTCTTTCTTTCTTTCTTTCTTTCTTTCTTTCTTTCTTTCTTTTTTTTTATGTTTATTTATTTTTGAGAGAGAGAGAGAGAGAGACAGACTTTGAGCAGGGGAGGGACAGAGAGAGACAGAGACACAGAAATCTGAAGCAGGCTCAAGGCTCCAAGCTATCAGCACAGAGCCTAAGAGGGGGTCAAATGCACAAACTATGAGATCATGACCTAAGCCGAAGTCAGACGCTTAACCAGCTGAGCCACCCAGATGCCCCTTGTTCTACTTCTTTCAAAGGTCTTCTTACACTTGCCAATGCCTTTCTAGTGTAAGTTTTGAGATTTTATTGTACATTTAGTATCTGGCAGTGCCTTAACATAGTAATAGTCCTCATTTTATTCTTCAGTCCTCCTCCTTCCCCACACACTAATTTAAGACTAAAAATGTAATTCTTTTAATTGCCACCACCACCAGCAATCTCTTTTCTCTCTCCTCCTCTCTCTCCCTTTTCCCTACTTCTGTCTTCATTAACATAACATTATAATATAGAGATTATAATTATTTACAGTAGAGGATGTTGAGGCACCTGGGTGGCTCAGTCAGTTAAGCATCTGACTTTGGCTCAGGTCATGATCTCACAGTTTGTGAGTCCAAACCCTACATTGGGCTCTGTGCTGACAATTCAGAGTCCGGAGCCTGCTTTGGATTCTGTGTCTCCTTAATCTCTCTGCCCCTCCCCTGCTCATGCTCTGTCTCTCTCTCAAAAATAAATAAACGTTAAAAAAAAAACTAGAAGTAGTTAGGTTGTCGACTTAGAAATAGTGTTGAAAAGGCCTGTAGGTAGGATATGCTCATTGATTAGATGAGGGTTAAAGAAGAGGAAGAAATGTAAGAAGTCTCCTAAGACCTGTCTATTCCACTGAGTTCTAATCAGAAGCAAGAGGTGAGGCAGTCAAAGTCACTTTAAAGATTTTTGAAACACTTAGTAAGGTTTGTTAGTGTTCATACCTTTGTGAGAACTGAAATTTCAACCAATGAAATTACTACAGTGATGAGTGAGAAATAATGAATAAGCCATTTTCTATCTCTGAGGCTCATTTTTTTATTCCTCTGTAAAATGGATAGGTATGCAAATAAGTGGGATGCTTTATTTCTAATCTTTTATGATTCTGTGAAATCATGAAATAATTTTCACTTAAATAATCATTTTTTTCTTCTTCTCCCTTATTTAAGATGAGCTATTTTACTGAGAGCTTCCACTGGTTTTAATAAAAGGAAAGAAATACCAGGTTACATTTTTCAGTCAGTTGTACTGTATCTGCAATATAAAAATACTTAACTGAGATCATCTGATAAAATGGCTAAGTTCTAATCTGCTGTTAGTGTTAATCTTTTAATGCCAGAGAATATTTTCTTAGAGAAAAAAAAAAACCTTGAGGACTGAGAATGCTTAACATTTAACCACAAAAACAATTAATATAAAATGTAGCGATTTAATGTGGAAGATGTGTTGTAAACATTGAGGATTAAAATTATTTAAATGGAATATTTTTATGAACTGGGCAGTTTCCTTCACAACACATATCTAGAGGGAATGCTTTACCCAGTTAATTAGTAAAGTTAATATATAGTTCTTGGGGGGGAAATGTTCATGTTGACTCCAAATGTTAAATAAATATGGGAGTAATCTTGCCTGTTATGCTATATAGCACATTTGCAAATAATTATAATTAGACATTACTCCATAAGGAGCCTAAGTTTTAATTTCTGGGTTATGGTTGTCACAAGGGTAATGTTGAGTCCCAGAAGGGTAACAACAGACAAAGGTAAAACATGTAAGTTCCTTTAATGTAGATAAAAAATATAAAAACTTAGCTGCTCACAGTTGATTCTGTAGGACAGAGGACTCAGGGATACGCTCTAAGCAGGACGAGAAAGCTTCCCTGGCCAACCCCAAGTGTTCACACCACTCTGATCCTAACCACACCTGATCACACCAAGGATCCTATCAGATATTTGAGACTCCCTACCTCATACATGCCCACACACCTAACCACATCTTTCTCAATATCCTTATGACCCCTCCCAACTGCTATGGAAACTGGGTATGAGTCCTCTTGCTCTCCTGATACAAATCATATAAACAACTCTGGCATTTTCCTCAGTGTATGAACATTTTCCTCTAATATGAACTAGAAAAATTGGAGGTTATTCTTTCAGGCCTAAAGTTTATTCAGGCCTAAGGTCTTTTTTACAACCAGAAAGAGTTGATCTTTATTGGATTTAACCACACTCCTGCGCACGCGCACGCACACAGACACACAGACACACACACACACACATTTGTTGTTAATAACTGATTTTATAAAGGTATGAATGTTTAAACATAGCATACGTGTGTGTGTGTGTGTATGTGTATACATATATAAAAAGTACTGTAGTGTTAACTTAAGATTATGGTATCTGAAGTCAGAGAAACTCCACCAACTGTAATATGTTGGGCAATTGACTTAAACCCTCTAAGTATCACTTCTCTTATCTGCAAAAAGGAGATAATAGTAGCTACTGCCCAGGGTATCGTAAAGATTAAGTGAATTAGAGCATATTAAGCATTTAATACAGTATCTAAATCAGAGGAAGCACTTGAAATATGTTAGCTGTTGTTATCACTGTTTTCATGGTTTTAGGATTTCTTGAAAATGTTATGTATGCCTTTTCATTTTTCTTGTCCTTTTGATCTGGCCTAGTTTTCATCTAGTATTTTTTTTTTCATCTTCTATGAAGTTCTATTAAATTTTAATATAGCTAAAGAATGTAGCAGATATATAGCACTAGAATAAAATCAAATATAAACATATTTTACCTTTGAGACAAAAATTTGCTTATGTCATTCACTGTTTAAAATACTACATGACCTTTTACTGGATTTACCAAATTATAAGCGGTCCTCAATTAGGAGAGGTTCTTTTTCTGTTCTGTTAAAATACAGACTTATAAAGATTATTATTTGATAAGCAATTATTAGTAACTGATTTTATAATCCTATGGAGGTTTAAACAAGTTATGTTTATCAAGTAAAAGACATATAGATCATATGTAATATATATTCTCACTAAAATTTAGCTTTAAAAATTACTTAGTACAGTATGACAATGATCTCATTGTTTATGAATTTGATAGAAAATTTAATTCTTGTTACATTCTGCATTTTTGTGTTAATTAACAATAATGTTGTTTTAAATTTAATGTCCAAGTCACGCATTCCTTTGTTTCATAACCTCTGCTTTTCAAAGTATCTGTGGAAATTTTTTTTCAATTATTTGTTGTTGTCTCATCCTAAGGCCCCCAAGGTTTGGCCCATGCTTCTTGAGTTAAGATGTGCTCCCAATCTTCCAGTTAGGTCAACCACAAAAATTAAGATATGATAGAAGGTCACTGGAAGAAATTCATATCAAAATAACTACTCACCATGTCATTATGACAGCCTGCTGTAACAAATGTGCTTCTGTTTTAGCTTATGACAATTAATTGCTAAAAGTAATTTAATCTGACAGAGGCAGGGTGTTGAAAGGCTCCTGGAGATGTCATAAAAGCGACCTTTCTGCCCATGTGCCGCCAAAAGCCATTTTTAACAAGAAGCTAAGGAAACAGTGCAACTTCTTTTATACTTTGTTAATTAGTTATTGATTTGAAACAATGCACTTCCAAATACTGTTAGAGGAGTTAGACGCCAGCAAGGTCACTATGTGACAATCTAGTCCTGATAATCTTTATACTATATGAGAATTCTTTGAAGCCTGTTGTTCTCTTGGCCAAAAATTGAGATTGTCTGGTTTGAGGAAATGTCTACAGTTTTATTTTATCATTGAACTTCTCAGTTGAAAATATTGTATATATTAATAATATGTTACTTAGTTTATACTTCATTACATGATGTGGTTTCAGTTTTCAGAATCCTCACTTGTGAATTTACTCTCAAGTAAGTACGTATCTTACAGAGAGAGTGTATGTGGTTTGATTAGTGATGCCAAAGAGATCAAGGAAATAATATTTTAGCCTCAAAAAGAGAAGTAAGTAGAGGTCCTAGAATTCATTTATTGAACTTACTAGTTGATCTCATTTTTAATTTGGATATTACACTTCTTAGTAAAATATTTAAGTATAGGTTAAAAATGCAGGCCTTTGAGTGAGTCAGCCAACACGGTACTCAGAAGGATAGAAGGATTAGAGGGAGAGTTAGCACAACACAAGTTTAGAAGTCGGGATTTTCAACTCAGACTTCTTGGGCTCTCATCCTAAATTGTATTAATTAGCTTCTTGTCCTTGAACAAATCTATTCAACCTCTCTGCGCCTGTTCCCTGCAGTGGGAACCTACCTCATGTTATGATTGTGAGGATTGAATGGCTTAACACGTGCAAAGTGCTTAGTCAGAAGCTGATATGTAGTAACCACCTGATAGATGTGAGCTGCTGTTATTGATGATGATGATGATGATGATGATGATGATGATGATGAAATATTATCCCTGCCCTTAATTTTGTGTTAATAATTTTGTATTTTATGTATGCAGTATTTTTAATAAATAAAAATAAATGATTATTTTTATGATATATTTCTTAGTAAGTAAATTGGGAAATGTTTGCTATACATAGAAAATACTAAAATAGCCTGGTAAAGTTGTCCTCTATGTCTGTTTTGTGAAGAACAGTAAAGGAAACATTTGGTATACTCTTGCTCTAAAATCAGAACAGCTGATAAGATAAAATAGTTATTTTACTAAAATATGTTAAATTTTTCAGTTTAATTTGTTTAGATGGTGAGAAATCTAGGTTTACAGTAGATAAAATGTTTTTCTTAGGATAGAAATATCCTCCACTAAGAAAGAAATGTAGATTAAAGCACTTAGTTGACAAAATTAATTGATAAAAATTTGAAGGGGTTGTAATGCCTATTTTTGGCTGGATGTAAAGAAAGGATTGGTCTCACATAGTATGATGGGAATGTGAGAGAGCAATCTACTGATAGTTAATAATTTAAAAATACATAAACCTTTCAACTCAGATGTCCTATTCTTGGGAATCTATCTCATTGAAATAAAATTAGCTCTAATTCCATTCTATATTAGCAACGGTTTAAAGATATCAGTTGATAACTAGAATTTAATATCTAGATTTAAAAATCATAAGATGAAATGGAGGCATCTGTGTGGCTCAGTAGGTGAGTGACTGACTCTTGGTTTTGGCTCAGGTCCTGATCTCATGCATGGTTCATTAGTTCAAGCCCCGCATCAGGCTCTATGCTGAAAGCATGGAGCCTGCATAGTACTCTCTTTCTCCCTCTATCTGCCCCTCCCTTGCTCATGCTCTCACATGCCCTCTCTCTCTCTCGAAAGTAAGTATATCAACTTAAAAAATTTTGGGGGTAAAATCATAAGATGGAATAGGCTTCTAAAAATGAATTCTACAACTGCTATTTTGTTCTAATTTTTAAAGCCTAAAATACTACTTTGAGCGTAGGGGCCAAGAAGACTAAGAGGGCCCTAAGCTCACCTTGTCTCATGGATACCACTCACATCATTGTAAATAATGCCCAGAAAATGACCTGAAGACTGGCAGAGCAAACTCGACAACTAAAAGTAGAGAAAAGACTACATACATTCAAGAGGGTAGGAAGGATGGAAATGCAATGGGAAGCTTATCACACTGCAGTCTTCTGCAGGAGTGGGGCATGAATAAGGAGAAGGGCCGGAAACACACTAGGGAGACCACCTGGGAAAAATGCATCTTCATAACATTTGGTGTTAAAAGTGAGAGGGACCAGGTGTACCTGGGTTACTCATTCAGTTAAATGTCTGACTTCAGCTCAGGTCATGATCTCAGAGCTTGTGAGTTCAAGCCCCACATAGGGCTTTGTGCTGACTGCACAGAGCCTGGAGCCTGCTTCAGATTCTGTGTAGCCCTCTCCTCTGCCCCTCCTCTGCTCCCACTCTGCCTCTCTCCTCAAAAATAAATGAACATTTTTTGAATTTTTTTTAAAAATGGGAAGGGCTAAATTTTGTGAGTTCTTATAACCAAAGGGACTTTAAACCTATAATTCTAAAAATAAGAAGGCTCAGCTCTGGGAACGCCTGGAGGGCAATAGAACACTGAGTCTCCACCCTTAAAGAAACAGTGTGACAAGCATCCTCTAGGAAATTCATCCTAGAAACAGCAGTTTGAAAAACACCTGGGGCACACAGGAGAGAAAGTTATTTACACATCAGAGTGCATCCTGGAGGGTCAGGGTTCATGGAGGGGCTTCCCCAGGGACAAGGGAGCTGCCAGGCACCATCTCTCTCCTCCCACCCCCAGCATAAACACATGGCCAATTTCAAGAAGCAGTGCAGTGTCAACAATCACTACCTTGCTTTCCTCAAGCACCACCCTCTCACACTTTTGCAGACCCACCATTCCTAGTCATGTTTGCCTCAGTCCTGGCGTTGCAGGTCCTCTCCCCTAGAAAACCAATCAAACATTGGCAATACCTTGTCTTCCGACCAGCATACTATGTGGGGCCTCAGTCCCTGTGATGGTGGTGGCAGGTCCTGCAGAAGCCCAAGGCCCACCTTGTTAAAATCACTTACACCACCCTGCCTGGAGATCAAACACTCCCCCACAGGAAAAGAGAGTCTCTGCAGGCAACTGAACTGAAAGAAGAAGTGCCCAGGACATAGCAGTAGTGCTCATGAAACACACATAGGCGATACCCCTGAAGCACCTGGTTCTGGTGAACAGGGGACTATACTACAGGGCATTATAGGACCTCTTCTTTATAAGCCATTGTTTTCAAGAGGAGGAGACATACCTGACACAGAAACAGAGACAGAGAGTTAGACAAAATGAAGAGACAGAGGAATATGTCCCAAATGAAAGAACAGGACAGAATCATAGCAAGAGACCTAAGTTAAATAGATAGACGTAGTATGCCTGATAAAGAATTTAAAGTAACGATCATAAAGATACTCACTGGACTTGAGAAGAGTGGAAGATATCAGTGAGACCCTTAACAACAACACAGAAAATATAAAAAGGAACCAATCAGAGATGAAGAACACAATAAATAAAATTTAAAATACACTAAATGGAATGAATAGGCTAGAGGAAACAGAAGAAAGTAACAGAGACATAGAGGTCAGAGTAATAGAAAGGAGTCAAACCAAGCAGGTGAGAAAAAATAATTATGCAAAATGAGCATAGATTTAGGGGCCTCAGCAGCACCATCAAGGGTAATAACACTGCATTATAGGGATCCCAGAGGAGAGAAAGGGGAACAGAAAATTTACTTGAAGAAATAATAGCTGAAAATGTCCTGAGTCTGGGAAAGGAAACCTGTCCAAATTCAGGAGACAAGAAATCATCCAACAAAATCAACCCAAGGAGTTCCACGCCAAGACACATAGTAATTAAAACAGCAAAAATGAAAAAAAAAAAAAAAAAGGAAAAACATTTTAAAAGCAGGAGCAAGAGGAGAAGACTGTTACATACAAGGGAGGACCCCCCATCCCACCAAAGCTATCAGTGAATTTTTCAATGGAAATTTTGCAAGCCAGGAGGAAGCAGCATGATAAATTTAAAATGCTGAAAGAAAAAAATTACAGCCAAGAATACTGTATCCAACAAAACTATCATTCAGAATAGAAGGAGAGATAAAAAGTTTCCCAGGCAAACAAAAGTTAAAGGAGTTCATGACCATTAAACCAGCCCTACAAGAAATGTTAAAGGGTACTCTTTAAGGGACACCTGGGTGACTCTGTTGATTGTGTGTCTGACTTCAGCTCAGGTCATGATCTCATGGTTTATTTCAAACCCTGCATCAGCCTCACTGCTGTCAGTGCAGAACCTGTTTTGGATACTCTGTCCCCCTCCCTATCTGCTTCTCCCCAGCTCACACTCTCTTTCAAAAAAAAAAAAAAATTAAAATTTTTAAAAAATTAAGGGGGATTCTTTGAGTGGAAAGAAAACATCGTAAGAGTAAGAAAAGTAGGAATCACAAAATAGTGAAAATAAGTGTATCTGTAAAAATCAGACAAGGTCTCACGAAATAAAAGATATAAAGTGTGACACCATATATGAAAAATTTGAGGAAGAAAGGAGTAAAGAGTGAACTCAAACTTAAGTGACTGTCAACTAAATATACACTTCTATATGCAGAAACCATTATATACAAAGTTAATGGTAACCATAAATCAAAAACCAGTAATAGATATGCAAAAAATAAAGAGAAAGGAATCCAAGTATATCACTGAAGAGGCCAGCAAAACAAGAAAAGAAAGGATCAGAGAAGAACTACAAAAACAATGACAAAATAACTAACAGAATGGCAATAAATACATGCTAATCAGTAATTACTTTGAATTTACATGGACTGAATCCTCCAATCAAAAGATATAGGGTGATGGAATGGATTAAGAAAAAAGACTCATCTATGTGCTAACTACAAGAAACTCATTTTAGACCTAAAAACACATACAATTGAAAGTGAAGAGATGGAGAAATGTAAATTTATCATTTACATTTATCATGTAAAGGAATGTCAAAAGAAAGCCAAGCTACCTATACTTAAATTGACAAAACAGACTTTAAAATAAAGAGTATAACAAGAGACAAAGAAGAACACTATATAATAATAAAGGGGACAATCCAACAAGAAGATATAATAGTTGTAAATATTTTTGCACCCAACATGAAAGCACCAGAATACATAAAACTATAACAAACATAAAGGTGCTAATAAATAGTAATACAATAATAGTAGAGAACCTTTCCTACATCAGTGGATATATCAGCTAAACAGAAAATAAACAGGGAAACAGTGACTTTGAATGACATACTAGACCAGATGTATTTAACAGTTATATTCAGAGCATTCCATCCTAAAACAGTAGGATACACATTCTTTTCATGTGCACATGGAACATTCTCCAAAATAGATCACATATTAGGCTACAGAACAAGTCTCAACAAATTCAGAAAGATCCATGTCACTTCATGCTTCTTTTCTGACCATAGTACTGCGAGGCTAAAAATCAACTCTATAAGAAAAAAAATCTGGAAAGAACACAAATAACAATGACGTTAAATAACATGGTACTAAAGAAATGGATCAACCAAGAACCAAAGAAGAAATCAAAAATTACAGGAGAAAAATGAAAATGAAAGACAGTTGTACAAAATCTCTTTGATAGAGCAAAAGCAGTTCTAGGAGGGGAAGCTTGTAACAATACAGGCCTACCCCAAGAAGCAAGAAAATCTCAAGTAAACAACCTAACCTTACATGTAAAGGAGCTAGAAAAAGAAAAACAAACAACACCCCAAACCAGCAGAAGGAAGGAAATAATAAAGATTAGAGCAGAACTAAATGATACAGAAACTATAAATGAAAAATAATAATAATAGAACAGATCATTGAAACCAAGAGCTGGTCCTTTGAAAAGGTCAACAAAATTGATAAAATTTTAGCCAGACTCCTCAAAAGGAAAAAAAGAAGGAGAGGGGGGAAGAAAGAAAATAAATAAAACAAGCTCAAATGAAGGAGTAGAAATAACAACCAACACCACAGAAATACAAAGGATTAAAAGTGAATGTTATGAAAAGTTATATGCTAACAAATTGCACAACTTAGAAGAAATTAACAAGTTCCTAGAAACATATAACTTACCAGCTCTGAAGCATGAAGAGACAATATTTGAACAGACCAGTTACCAGCAAAGAAATTGAATTAGTCATCAAGAAATTCCCATTGAACAAAAGTCCAACACCAGATGACTTCACAGGTAAATTCTACCAAACATTTAAAGAAGAGCTAATGGTTACTTTTCTCAGACTTTTTCAAAACATAAAAGAAGAAGGAAACTTCCAAATTCATTGCATGAGGCCAGAACTACCTGGTCCAAAAACCGGATTAAAACATATCAGAAAGAGAGAGAACTAAAGGCCTTTATCTCTGATGAACATAGATAAGAAAATCCTCAAAAGATACTACCAAACTAAATGCAACAATACACTAAAAAAAATCTTTCACCACAATCAAGTGGGATTTACTGCTAGGATGTTAAGGGCAATTCAGTATTTGCAAATCAATCATAATACATCATCAATAAGATCATAAAAACCGTATGATCATTTTAATAGATTGAGAAAAAGCATTTGACAAAGTATAACATCCATTCATGATAAAACAATAAAGTAGATTTTGAGGGAACATACTTCAACATAATCAATATGAAAAATGCACAGCTGACATCATACTCAGTGGAGGAAAACGGAGCTTTTCCCCTAAGGTCAGAAACAAGACAAGGATGTCCACTCAACTACTTCTATTCAACATAGTACTGGAAGTCCTAGCCACATCATTCAAGCAAGATAAAGAAGTAAACAGCCTTCAGATTGGTAAGGAAGAAGTAAACCTTTTCACTCTTTGCAAATAGCATGATACTATGTATTAAAAACAACAACAACTGAAGACCACCAAAAAACTACTAAAACTGTTAAATAAATTCACTAAAGTTGCAGGATAAAAAGCAATGTACAGAAATCCATAGTATTTCTATTCTTTTCAATATTCAAGTAATTTTTATTCTCTTTATGAGAATCTCTGAACTTTTTCTTTTTAAAATATAATTTATTGTCTAAGTAACTATATACAGTGTATACAGTGTGCTCTGGGCTTTGGGAGTAGGTTACCATGATTCATCACTTACATACAATACCCAATGCTCATCCCAACAAGTGCACTCCTCAATGCCTGTCACCCATTCAGAAATCCATAGTATTTCTATCCCCTAATAATGAAGTAACAGAAATTAAGAAAATCCCATTTATATTTACACCAAAAATAAGAAAATACCTAGAAATAAACTTAACCAACGAGGTGAAAGACTTGTACTCTGAAAACTCTAAAACATTGGTGAAAGAAATTGAAGACAATACAAAGAAATGGAAAGATATTCCATGTTCATGGATTAGGAGAGCAACTGTTGTTAAAATGTCCATAATACCTAAGGCGATCTATGAGTTTAATGCAATCCCTATCAAAATGCCAGCAGCATTTTTCACAGAACTAGAAAAAACAATCCTAAAATCTGTATGGCACCACAAAAGACCCTGAATAGCCAAAGCAATCTTGACAAAGAAAAAACTAGGTATCACAATTCTAGACATCAAGTTATATTACAAAGCTGTAGTGATCAAAACAGTACACAAAACAGTACACAAAAATAGACACATAAATCAATGAAACGGAATAGAAAGCCCATAAATACACCCAAAATTATATACTCAATTAATCTTTGAGAGGGGAGGTGATAATATCCAATGGGAAGAAGACAGTCTCTTCAGCAGATGTTGTTGGGGAAACTGGACCACTGCCTTTCACCATACACAAAAATAAACTCAAGATGGATTAAGGACTTAAATGTGAGACATAAAACCATAAATATCCTAGAAGTCTAGGCAGTAATTTTTCTGATATCAGCCATAACAACATCTTTCTAGATATGTCTCCTGAGGCTAGAGAAATAAAAGCAAAAATAAACTATTCAGAATACCTCAAAATAAAAAGCTTCTGCACAGCAAGGAAAAAACCAACAAAACTAAAAGACAACCTAACTGAATGAGAGTCTGTATTTGCAAATGACATATTTAATAAAACATATCCAAAATATATAAAGAATTTATATACCTCAACACCCAAAAAACAAATAATCCAATTAAAAATAGGCAGAAAACATGAATAGACATTTCTTCACAGAGACATAGAGATGGCAAACAGACACATGAAAAGGGTATGGAGAAAAAGAAAGACTCGTGCACTGTTGGTGGGACTGCAAACTGGCACAGCCACTATGGAAGACATCATGAAGGTTCCTCAAAAACTTAACAGTGTAACTACCCCACAATCCATTTATTGTGCCATAGGGTATTTACTTAAAGTATATGAAGACATTAATTCAAAGAGATGTATGCCCCTCTCTGTTTATTGCAGCATTATTTACAGTAGCCAAATTATGGAAGCAGCCCAAGTATCCATTGATATAGATGAATGCATAGAGAAGAAGTGGTATACATATATAATAGAATATTATTCAGTCATTAAAAAGAAATTAATCTTGCTATTTGCATCAACATGGGTGGATCTAGAGAGTATAATGATGCTAAGTGAAGTAAGTCAGTCAAGGAAAGACAAATACCATAAGATATTATTCATATATGGAATTTAAGAAACAAAACAAAGGGGAAAAAGAGACCCCAAAAAAACCCTCTTAACTGTAGAGAATAGACAGATGGTTACCAGAGGGTGGGTGCATGGGGTAATGGGTGAAATAGGTGTAGGGGGTTAAGAGTACGCTCATTGTATGAGCACTGAGTAATGAATGGAACTGTTGAATCACTGTATTGTATGCAACTTAAAAAGCACAGTATGGTAACTACACCAGAATTAAGATTAAATTAAATTAAATTAAAAGACTAAAATACTACTTCAGTTCAAATTTTTCACAATTTAGAATATTCAAATTTGAATGAATTAGGTTTTATAATAGAGAAGTTATAATATGTTTGAATTAATATAGTTTTATCAGTATATCTTTAAGAGGTTCATTTATAGAAAAGTAAATAGCTATTGCAAGTACATAAAAAACTTACATTTTTGCAGTATATCTTGACAGGTAAAACATTTATTATATGCTGTTTGCCAGGCTTTTTATTTTATATCTGTTCAACCTCCCTATCCTGTACTCTATTAGATAGCAACTCAGATTCTCTTTGTTCCCAAAGTTTGCTCTATTTTATTTGGAAAAGGTACAATTTTAGAGATCTCCCAGATTAACCTCTCATGTACAACTGAGGATTTTGAGCATCCAAAAGGGTAAGTAATCACTCTAAGACAAAACTGGTTAAACAGCACTATCTGGATAAGAACTGAAGTCTTCTAGAGTGTGTGTCTGTGTGTGTACATGCATATGTGTGGGTATATAAATATATTGTCTCTGGCAATTGTAAATAATCTTTGCATAGTTTTTAAATTATTAATTCTTTAGAGACCATTTACACATCTTGTTTTTCATAGTATAATCACAGACAAATTATCTGGTTAAAATATCTTATAAAGCACGGATATCAAATAGTAAGCTTTTACATTTGATCCACTGATGCCTAAAAGTACTTGTCCTCCCTACACAAAAGCTCTCCAAGACCCCCAGGAAATCCCTGCTTCCCTGATTACCTCCCTTAATTCCCCAAATTTCTACAAAATGTGCTATGTGTGTAGTGCCTTACTTTCCTAAATAATTTAACCTTTTCTTGATGACACAGGTTAACATGAGTGTTTGCTATATTCATAATTACAGCTTTAGATTCAGATATAGATCCTGTGAGTCATACTTAGCTTCTGACTATACCATTTTGTTTAGAGAATGTTCTAGACTGTACTGTCTAGAATGCTTGACATATCTTCAGTGTGCTATCATAATGCTAATTACCTTTAGGGTTATAAAATAGTCTTTTTTAAAAATATTTTTTAAGGGGCGCCTGGGTGGCTTAGTCGGTTAAGCGTCCGACTTTCGCTTAGGTCATGATCTCGCNAGGCTAGCTGTCAGCACAGAGCCCAACATGGGGCTTGAACCCACAAACCATGCTGAAGTTGGACGCTTAACTAGCTGAGCCACCCAAGCGCCCCTATAACATAGTCTTCTAACTCTTTTCCCCTCCCCGATAACACACACACACACACACACACACACACACACACACACACACACACACTCCAGAGGTATTTCTCTTGCTTCTCACAGTACTGAGTTATTCATCAGATGGTAGTAGCTAGATCAACCTTGGTAAGTAAAATGTATGCATGCTTGTGGGCCTATACATCACATCTCTCTTTGTCACTCTGGCTTCTCCATTCATGCAGAGTGTGCCGCTCTAAGTTAGCCAGTATCAGAGTCTGACAGATGTAGACTGGCTGAGTCTCTATGTCTTCTTGGTTGTTTATTGCCTCTTCTGTGGTGGACACTCTTTTGTGAGTGATAGCGTAGTACAAGGTCTTCGCTTAGGATGCGTCTCTACTTTCTTCAGGCTTCTAAAAGTGATCCTGTCAAGGAATTNGAACCCACAAACCATGCTGAAGTTGGACGCTTAACTAGCTGAGCCACCCAAGCGCCCCTATAACATAGTCTTCTAACTCTTTTCCCCTCCCCGATAACACACACACACACACACACACACACACACACACACACACACACACTCCAGAGGTATTTCTCTTGCTTCTCACAGTACTGAGTTATTCATCAGATGGTAGTAGCTAGATCAACCTTGGTAAGTAAAATGTATGCATGCTTGTGGGCCTATACATCACATCTCTCTTTGTCACTCTGGCTTCTCCATTCATGCAGAGTGTGCCGCTCTAAGTTAGCCAGTATCAGAGTCTGACAGATGTAGACTGGCTGAGTCTCTATGTCTTCTTGGTTGTTTATTGCCTCTTCTGTGGTGGACACTCTTTTGTGAGTGATAGCGTAGTACAAGGTCTTCGCTTAGGATGCGTCTCTACTTTCTTCAGGCTTCTAAAAGTGATCCTGTCAAGGAATTATAACAGTCTCTGAGTTCTTGCCAGGGTATTGTGGTTGGCAGAATAATGACCTCCAGAGATGCCCACATTCTAATCCCTAGAGTCTATAAGTGTGTTATTTTACATGGCTCTCCCCCCCACCCCAAAAAAATTGCAGATGTAATTAACATTAAAGACCTTAAAATAGGGAGATTGTCCTGGATGAATTAGGTAGACCCAATATAATAATAAGGGTCCTTAGACGTAGAAGAGGGAAGCAAAAGTTTGAGTGGAAAAGAGGATATGACTATGGAAGAATGATCAGAATGAGGCAAGGATGCTGGCTATAAGATGGAAGAAGGGAGCAGCTCCCAGAACCTGGAAAAGACAAGGAAGTGGATTTTCCACTAAAACCTTCAGAAAGGAAACCTTGATTGTAGCCCAGGGTGACCTATGTCAGACTTCTCATATACAGAAGTGTAAGATAATACATTTGTGTTGTTTTAAGCCACTAACTTTGTGGCAATGCGTTACTGCAACAATAGAAAATTTAGACAGGCATTAAATTATATATCCTGAGACAGTGCTTATGTATCAATAAACTCTCCTTATCCTACTGAATATTGTGTCCTCCTTGATCCAGCCTCTTCAGAATTCAGTCCCGTATGCACTCCCTTTGCTCCTGCCTGTAAGTATTAACTAAGCCTTGCAAGTCCTTCATGGTAGTCCCTTTCCTCTTCTAGGATGCCCAGCACTTCCCTGGATAGGGTATACTGTGGCTTAATCCCAGTTATTAAGGCAGGGCCAAAAGTGGAAGTGAGAGTGGGGGGTCGAGGTAGCACATGTTGTCTGGCAAAAGCAGTGGCTTCTGCATCATCTTCAAGCATGCACTAGCCTTTAACTCAGAGGCATGGGCTACTTCTGCAGGCCTTGAGGGTTCAGGGGATTCTGTGGACTGAAAAGGTATAGATGCCTCCACTCCTTCTGACTTAGGGCCCTAACCCCACATGGTACATCTGAGAGTCTTTCTCTGAGACTCTACTTCTATCATAAAAGTTCTGGGCCTAATCCTTAGGTTCTTTTGCCTTCCTGCTGCAGAAGGTGAGAGGATCTTTACATGCTGCTATGGACATTCTCTGGCTTTTACTCTTAGTCTTGTGCTGATTAATCACTCTCAGCCTTTCGTTGCCTGTTGTTTGTATGTTTGTTTTTTCACAAAACATCTATTGTCCTTGGAAATGGCCGTCCAGTCCTGTAATCCTTATAATGATATACTTTTCAATGTCAATACATGTACCTGCTGGTGTATTCCTTTCTGCCAGTATATAGTTCTAGTTCATTACTAGAAAGCTTTTAATAGTTGCACTGCTACAGCATGCCAGGGTTTGTCAGTGTTTCACCTACGACAGGCATTGAGGTCTTGTTGCCAGCTAACAGGTAGGCAGGTAATTCATTTCCAAAATTTCTACCATAGAGTCACCTTTTTCAGACCAGTCACTGGAACCAACTGTCAAAAATCATATTCCCTTAGAAGCAGATTGATGGGAAGATGAGCATAATGATCTAATGAGCCAGTAGGAGATTTACTGGAGATTATTCTCAGGAAAAACACCTCTAGGGAATTGAAAGAATCATAGCTAGTCCTCACAGGAAGCCAAGATAGTTCTCCCAAACTAGGGCAAAGGAGCTAGGCCCTTATTCCTCAGCACTAACCAGCCATTTGAAGCAGTTGCCTTCCAAGATGGAGGCATAATCTTGGGTATGGTGGTTCTCTTTCCCTGAAATCGATGACAGGAGAAATGTGTTTGGCTGCAAGAGCTGTCAGCCATCAACACTCAGAGCAGATGGGGGGATGAGTTCTTCAATTTCCTGGGGTCAGAGTTTGGGGTACTAGGCTGTACATTATAGTAAAACTACTACCATTACTGTATGTATTCATAAATAATGTGTTCAACTGGAAATATTGAGCAGCAAGCACAGAGGCAGTTATGTAAGGAAAGGAAAATATTGTTAATTTAAATGAAACCCCTTAGTAGCAGGTAAGCTAAACAGATACTTTGGATTGTGCTCTGACCTCAGCTTCCCTCGACATTTACAATAGCCTTTGTACAGGAAAGTCAGTGAACAATGTTGTCTTGAAATATATGGCTTTCCATAGCTGGAGCATGTAGCAGAGAAAATCAACAGAAAAATGGCTAGAAGGAATGTGCTGCTGTATATTTCCTATTTCTCAGCTTCCCATGATCTATGTCTAGCTCGTAGTTTAGTGAAAACACAATATTTTTATGACATATATTCATTGCCCTCAGCTGAAACAGCAACAGAGCATGAAAAGGAGACAAGAATCTCATCCACAAAAGCCAAATACAAATAGAAATTTAGGTCCAGGTCGTTGGGTCATTATGTCTTAGGATGATGATGAAGTGGTAGTGGGGGGTCATGATGAAGACAGTCCTCAGCATATCTGGCTCTTAAATCCCATCACTACCTCCTGATCTGGTTGCTCACTGCATCTGATGTACACCTATCATCCTGGAATCTTGCTTTACTATTTTCTTTTAAAGACTGCTTTTGTCATTTTTTTATATTATTCTATTTCCTGTAGTTCATGTCTTCATCTTTCTTAGTTTATTTCTTACTTTGAAAGAACACATCTTCCAGTTGTTTCTCTTGAAGAGAGTAATGAGATACTATTTTTTTCATCTTGTGTGTTTGACAAGGTTTTCATCTTAGATTTATATTTGATGGTATTTTGGCTGGGTATAGGATTATAAGTTGGATATTATTTTCCTTTTGGATTTTGAAGACTTTTTTTTATTTTTTATCATGCTCTTGATTCTCCTATTGCTGTTGAAAAGTCCAATATTGTTCTGAATCCTAATCATTTAGTTTTCTTTCTTGAAACTTATAGAATCTTCTCTTTATTCCTGAGTTCTAAATTTCACAGTGATATGCCTCTCTATGGATCTCATTCATCCATTATGCTGGGTATTTTGTCAGCTTTTACAGGCTGTCAGCTAGTGTTCTGAAAATGCTCTTAAATATTTTGTTGTTGATTTCTTCCCTTATGTTTTGTCTTTTTCTATCTAGAACTGTTTTGGATGATGAATCTCTTAGACTTATCATTGAACTTTGTACTTTTCTGTTTTTCTTATCTTTTGCTTCTAGGAGATTTCCTTAAGTTAATCATCTAACCCCTCTATCCAAATTTTTTTTTTCATCTCTTTTGCTTTTAATTTGAAAGAATTCTTTTTATTCTTTGGATATCTTTTCTTAATAGTACATTAGTTTTAAGTATGTAATATCTTCTGTGATCTCTCTAAAGCTAATGGCAGTGTTTTTGAAATTTTCCTCTTTCATCAAAGTCTCAGTTTCTTCCAAATTGCTTTTTTCTATTTATTCTCACCTCTATATTTTGTATTATAGGCTTTTTTCAGGTGTCTAATAATGTATGGTACTCTGTTAATGTTTATTAGTGGGAATTAAAAAGGTAATTGGAACTTCTAAGCCTATTAGTGGGGCTTATGATCTTTGAACTTCACTGTTGGCAATAAGAATAGTCTAGTTGTTGGGAATTTTCCACCATGGCACCCTTACCAATTTTTTTTTTTAGTGTTGAAATCTTATCCAGCTTTATTGAGATACAACAATTATGTAAGTTTAAGGTATGCAACATGTTGATTTTATGTGTGTATACATTGCAAAAGGATTACCACAGTGAGGTTAGTTATAAGCACATTTCATCAGCTCAGTTACTTTTGCGGGGCGGCGGGGTGGGGGTGCTCGGACAAATTTTCAAATCTACCCTTGTAGCAACTTTTAGACATATAATATAGTCTTATTAACTGTAGTCATCATACTGTTCATTACATTCCCACAACTTATTCATCTTATAACTGGGAGTTTGTACCCTCTGACCACCTTCACACATTTCCTCACCACCAGCTCCTGGCAACCATCTATTTATTCTCCTTTATGTGAGTTTGGGTTTGTTTGTTTGTTTAAGATTGCGCATAAAAGTAAGATCACACAGTATTTGTCTTTCTTCTATCTGCTTTCCTTCAGTTCCAAGGTACTTAAAAATGTGTCCCTGTGCTTTGGAGAATTTTGCATCATAAATGGAGTTGATAGTCAGCTTTTCTCATGGCCAACTTGGGATTTTACTTTCTCAGATCTGCTAAATCAGTTACCATTCCTTCTTTCTGCTCTCCATCTTCCAAAATCTCCCCCTGTTTCTTACTAAGCCTTGTGGATTTGTCTTTGTTTAAAAAAACAAAAAACAGGGATGTCTCCGTGGCTTTCTCAAAAATAAACATTTAAAAAACCTTTTCCTATACGTTTTATGGGGCTTGGAGAGTTAATGCTGTCAGATATGGATGTTTAATTTGCTGTTCTAAGCTGCAACTAGATCATAAGTATTTAGAGCAAAGGAAAGGTCAATAAGCTTTTTTAAAAAAACTGGAGAGTAACTAATTTAAACTTGCAGGCCATATGGACTCTGTCCTGAACAACTCCTGAACAACACTGTTGTTTCTGTCTTTGGTCGGCTTTATTGAGATGCAATAAATTATATTAATTTTATTAATTTTAAGTGTAGATTGGCTGTGGTTGACTAATGTATACCATTGTGTAACAATCACTACCATCACGGTAGAAAATCATTTGCATCATCCCAAAAACCTTTCTCCTGTATCCTTTGGCAGTAGGTTTTCTCCTCCCTCCCATTTTTGACCCTGCCAACTGCTAATCTACATTTTAATACTACAGTTTTGGCTTTTCTAGAATTTCCTATCAATCAAATCATATAATATGTAGTCTTTTGTGTCTAGCTGCCTTCACTTATCCTTTTTCTTTGTTGTAGATGAATAAATGGCATAAAATTAATAATAGATCTTAAGCTAGGTTCACTTTCTCATAAGGGAGCAGAAGCTATTCAAGGAAAGAAGAACATGTTTAAGTTTCAGAAAATAACCTTTTTCATATCACAGAGTCTTTTTTCATATGAACCTGGCCCACAGTACATGTTATCTGTATAAGCAACACTCTTGTCCCTTTTTCTTAAAAGCTCTTAAGCATTTGGTTCATTGCTACAAAGAGTAGTAACTTTGGCTATGGTTACGTATTGCGAAGGATATTAAATGTATTTCAATGATGCAGTATACAGTAATTGAGATTACATATATGGTGGGGGGACAGGGTGGTCAGACTACCTGGGTTTGAACTCTGGCTCTGCCTATATGCTAGCAATTTTCTAGATTAAGTTTCTTTTTCATTCTTTGCCTTTGCATCTGACCATGCGGATAATAATAGTACATACTTCATAGGATTGTTGTCTGGATTAAGTGAGTTACAATTTATAAAGTACTTAGATCTGTGCCTGCCTCAATATGTGCTTTAGAAACATTATGATTACACTATAGATTGCACTAAGAGAGGAAAGCCTAAATTTTATTAGAGTGAATAGAATCATTAGCGTTTACTTTATTGGAAATGCTTAGGGTCATAGTTTTGGAATTTAAGAATCCTTATAGCCCTGTCTGCCTTCCATTACAGGTTACCCCCATTTATTGGTAATTATGGCACAATCACAAAGCTTTTCACACCATTTCCATAAATCGTGGATTGTAATTATTTGCTTATCTGTTTTTTTACTAACTTCTTGATAGTTAACTGTTGTTTAAACTTTATATTGAAACAGACTAACAAAAAGAAAAAGAAGGGGAAAAAAGCCAGTTCTTGTCAGCCCAGTATGACTTAAAAGATAGGTAGTTCAGATACCAGGACCAGACAGGCTAGCTTGCAGTCTGGCAAATTGTATCACATTGAGCAAATCCATTACTCTCTGGAAATTGGGATAGTTAGAGCATCTATGTCATGGTGTCATTGTCACATTAAATGAGGGAGAACATATAGCCAGTTCAAGTGGTTAATGTCCTAGTCAAGATATGGTGATAGCTTGGGCTGGGGTAGTCAGAGTGGAAATTAGAAGTTTATGGATTCTAGAAACGTTTTTGGAGGATAAATTAAATTGGATAAATTGAGAGACAGGAGAAGAGGAAAATGTCAAGGATTACTTCTAGATTTTCGGCTTGAACACCTGGGTGGGGTAGAGATACCACTTAGCAAGATGAGAAAGACTGGAGGAAAACAGATAATAGGATCAGGAAACCAATTCAGATTTTGCTTTTGGACATGCTAAGCTTGAGATATGTGAAATTCAAATATCTTTGATACACTTCTGAATACTGATCCTTTTGTCAGTTATGTTCATTGTGTTCCTAGCCATTTATAATTTATTAATGTAGCCATATTGACAAGTAATGTAGCCTTGAATCTGTCTTTAAGATTGATAGCTGTCAATAATATCTTGACACCTAAAACATAGTCAAAAGTTGATAGCTTCAAGACATCTCTAACTCATAGATTCTTTTGTCCATTTTCATTATATGTAAGATTGAATGGTATGAAATTTCCACTTTTATGGTCAAAAATGTCTAATATTGGTAACTTCATATGGATCAACTTAATATTTAAAAACAAAACAAGGATGCTTCACTTTGAATGTGGTTTTATTGTATATATGCTGTACTATTAGTTTTTATCCATATATGTGTGTATATATATATATACATATATATACCCCTAGTCCTTTAATCAGTGGTAAACACAAAAACATACTTTTTAAAAAAATTTATTTCTGAGAGAGAGACAGCATGAGCAGGGGAAGGTCAGAGAGAGAGGGAGATACAGAGTCTGAAGCAGGCTTCAGGCTCTGAGCTAGCCGTCAGCACAGAGCCTATGCAGGGCTCGAACCCACGAACCGTGAGATCATGACCTGAGCCGAAGTCGACGCTTAACCGACGGAGACACCCAGGTGCCCTTAAAAAAACCATATGTTCTTAAAGATCACACATTTAAAATATGCCAAAATGAAGATAAATTTTTAATCCAAACTATTTAAATGGATTAAAATTAAAATATATCTCATGTGAAATAAAATATATTTTACACATAACTGTTTTTATGTTTGTTCCATACTAATATACAATTTATAATTTGTTCATGTACACACTTCTTAACAGAATCATCTAAAAGTTTAAAGCTAAAGCATATAAGTGCCTTGTGTGTGTCTTTCTAGGTTAGGGTCATATGGTATTTGTGTTTCATTTCTTTTAGAAAGGTAATGAACTGGCCAATTCCTAAAAATATTAATTTTCTTTCATTTTATACCTGTTGCTGGGTTGGGTGCAAGATGGTAATGTACATTTTTGCATGCTCAAAAATCCATTTGACTTGGGTTATCTGCCTCTATTTTGATTTCACATAGATACATTGTACCTAATGAAAAGTCTTAGCTTCTTAAAAGAAAGAAATTTGATTTGTAATTTTTCCATAACAAATGTATAGAAGGTATAGATTTTATATTAGTGTTCTTTCTCCAGTTGATGTCTTCCATGTAAATAGCAAATCAGTGATAGCGCTAAGGACAGCTGGGGAAGGGGCCGGAGTGTATGTATGTGTGACATATGTGGCTCAACTGAAAGTGGTGACATAGGTGTATGCTAGTTTAAAGTCAAAAATGCTAGATTTTAATATATATAATTTTCTTAGTTGTTATGCTTACCAATATAAACACAAAAAGATTTACATAAAGTAAAATAAAACAATCTTAACATTTTGATTTTAAAATTGAACATTTAAAAAACCTTCAATTTTTGAGTTTTCATTTTACTTTTCTTAAAATTAGTTATAAGTTTAAAGTATATATTATAGGAGCATTCATTTTATCATTTTGTAGCAACAGGTTAGCTGAAGAAAAATCTGTCAAATTTGGCAGTGGTTCAGAAAATATGTGAGCCTGTCACTGTAAGCAGTCTCAAAGGGTGAAATGCTTTACAGGAGCTAATTAACCTTAGAAAATAATTACACAAATATGCAAATGTTGTTTAGATAATTCCATGTGTTATCAGCTCAGGTAGTCCATCATAAATGCAGACTTTGCACTACCTCGGTAGTAGAATCTGGCATACGTGATAAGGCTTTGGTTGTGGCACCACTTCTGTAAGGCATTTAACAATTAAGGATGGCAAGAGTACATCAGGAAATTCAACCTGTACTCTGAGTGCAGCCCAATTCTGCAGTGTAAATATCCCGTGCATTCCGCCACCAGCCGACTCTAATTAATAGATTTACTTCTTTTCATGTGCTTTGTATGTTTGCATCTTGTTAAATTATCTAGCTTGAAGTTACTCAATACAAAATGAACTCTGATATGATGGAGGAACCTATAGAGCAGATTTAGTATGTTTGCATTTCTGTAATTGAAGCATATTAAGAAAGTCTTTTTCTATTGAAATCTGTTAGTTCCAAAGTATATTATTGGTAATATACACTCTCCACATTATGGTTTGTAAATAGGTAATAGTTGTGGACACAATGTGGACTGCACATTGGAAATGACACAAATTTACCTTAAAACAGCATCAACACATTTATAAAGTTGGGATTTTAGTAATGTAACATATCAGAAGTATATATTAAAAACCACTCAGTTTATTATTTCCTGTACTACCATTATTGTGCTTAACTGTTGTAGGAGGCAACAAATATTTGGCAGAAATTGTTATATCTTAAAAAGGTTGGGATCTGGCTCCTTGAAAAGTGAATAGTAAAAAGCCGTAATTTTGTGAAAGTCTTGAGATCTTACATATGAAAGGCAACTTATAGTTTCAGTATAGAACTTAGTGACTCATCAGTTACATATAACATGCAGAACTCATCTCAGGTACCCTCCTTAATACCCATTAACCATTTATCCCATCCCCTCCAGTAACCCTCACTTTGTTCTCTCTAGTTAAGAGTATGTTTCCTGATTTGCCTTTTCCCTCCACCATGTTCATCTGTTTTATTTCTTAAATGCCACATATGAATGAAATCACATGGTATTTGTCTTTCTCTGACTTACTTCACTTAGCATAATACTCTGTCGCTCCATCTATGTCTATGTCATTGCAAAAGGCAAGATTTCATTCTTTTTGAAGGTTGAGTAATACTCCATTGTATATATATAAACCACATCTTATTTATCCATTCATCCGTCAGTGGACATTTAGGCTCTTTCCATACTTGGGCTGTTGTTAATAATGCTGCTATAAACATTGGAGAGGCTATGTCCCTAGGAATCAGTATTTTTGTATCCTTTGGATAAGTACCTAATAATGCATTTGCTCGGTTGTAGGATAGTCCTATTTTTACCTTTTTGAGGAATCTCCATACTGTTGTCCAGAGTGGCTGCACCAGTTTTTATTCCCACCAACTGTGGAAGAGGGTTCCCCTTTGTCTGCATCCTCGCCAACATCTGTCATTCCTGTGTTGTTAATCTTAGCTATTCTGACAGATGTGAGGTGGTATCTCATCATGGTTTTGATTTGTGTTTACCTGATGATGAGTGATGTTAAGCATCTTTTCATGTGTCTGTTAGCTATCTGGATTTCTTCACTGAAAAATATCTATTTATGTCTTCTGCCCATTTTTTAACTGGATTATTTGTTTTTTGGGTGTTGGGTTTGATACATTCTTTATAGATTTGGGATACTAATCCCTTTATCCGGTACGTCATTTGCAAGTATGTTCTCTCATTCTGTAGATTGCCTTTTAGTTTTGTTGTTTCTTTCACTGTGCAGAAGCTTTTTATCTTGATGAAGTTCTAGTAGTTCATGTTTGCTTTTGTTTCCCTTGCCTCTGGAGACATTATCTAGTAAGAAGTTGCTACAGCCAATGTCATAGAGGTTGCTTCCTCTGTTCCTCTCTAGGATTTTGATGATTTCCCATCTCACATTTAAGTCTCTCATCCATTTTGAATTTATTTTTGTGTATGGTGTAAGAAAGTGGTCCAGTTTCATTCTTTTGCATGTGGCTTTCCAGTTCTCCCAATACCATATGTTGATAAAATAATATTTTGAATAAAACTATTTCTTAATCACATGTTACTAGTCTTTTGAAAAATGGAATTCACATAACATCATTAACTTTCTTTTAAGGATTTAGGATCACTGTTGTTCCTATCTGTTACTGTGCTTTATATGCAGTACTGCTCCCATTTTGCCCAGTTACAATAGTTCCAGAATTGCATTGTACATGCTCTTGTAATTTTTTGTGGGTTTTTTTTTTCATTTCTTTAATTACTCTCAAACTTCAGCTATCATTTCTTACTCTTAAACCTATTTGAAATAACTCTTGTAGTTTACTTCTTGTGAATGTGCAGTGGTTTCAGACCAGATATTAGAATTTTTAGATACGAATGTGTAAAACGCCTGCTCGGATGCTGATTCCCCCTAAGAAGCCAACAGTAGACATTCAGTAGAATTTCTAAATTTCTTTGCTATTCACTTGTTTTATCACAAAAGAATAATATACTTTGTAAGAATTTTCGAAAGTTTGGAAAAATATAAAGAAGCTAAATATAGAAAAATACTAATAATTCTGCCATCCATAAGTAGCTCAGCTGCTTTTCATATTTCTTATTTCTTCTGTTCTTTTTCAAGCCTTTTTATCTAGTGAAAATTATGTCACATACTAAGTAAAATGCATGTATTACTTTATAAATTCATTGAATAGCTGTATAATATTTCCTTAGATAAACTATAACTTATTTAAATGTTTTTTCTGCATTATTGGACATTTAAGCTTTATCCAAATTTTTGCTTTTATAAATGACACAGTGATGAACATCTTTAAACATCAATATTTTGCCACTCTGCAGATTCCTGAAATGGAGTTTAAGTACTCCTTTGCCTTAGTTTTGAAACAGTCTTCATAACATTTTGTCAACAATATTGTTATTTTTTAACACCGATAGCATGTTTTGTATTATAGTTTGTATCCAAAAGAGAATCAAATTGCTAATACTCTAGAAGGAAGGAGAAGTGACAATGGCAGATTAAAGAAATAGCAGGATAGAGAACTGATGAAATAATATAGGATTCAGTTTAATCTACAATGGCTAATAGTACAAGTGGCAGGTAAAGTTGGACCAATAATATTTTGTGGTAGTTTTAAACATAGGCAGGATAATCGTGTAAAAATGTGTATTTTCCATATATTTCTTGTAAGATGCTGTGGGTCAAAGATTAGCAAAATCTTTTCCCCTTCTACATGAGAATCTGATCTTCAGTTAAATTTCTAGTTCTATATCCTTGAAAGCTTGATAAGGTGTTATCTGAAGTTGGGTTTCCCAGGAAACAGATTCTGAAGATGCATGCAGTAAGTTTATTGGGAAGTTCTCTTGGAATCAACCCCCATAGGGGAGTTTGAAAAATAGAATTTGGCTGAAGAAGTTGAATCACAGTACAATCACAACAAAGACCTCATTTAACTCCACTGGTGATCTCTGGATCTGGTATGACTTTTCCGAGGTGTCTTGCCTTGAGGCAAGAGATAGAGCCTCAATAGATCCATGTCATTTTGGTCAATCATTGGGTAAAAGTTGCCTCAGAGAGGAGATTCTGGGAAGCATACCATAATAGCATCCACTGTAAGTGACCAGTTGCTAGCACACATTGCCTACAGTAGAAAATGACCCCTGATTGGTAAACTTTTTCTGGATTAAAAGGAATTATAAATATCAAATCTTTGATCTTCCCTGAAGGTATAGCTTCTGTAATTGGACATGTCCCTTGCAGACAGGGATCCTGAAAGCAATACCTATTGAGTTGTTGCAAGTGGTATTAGCTTCTGTGTGGTATAAGACTTTCAGGGCAGGGATAACTCTTGCATCTGCCCAAAGTGAGTCTGATTCCCTCACTCCCGAACTAGTATTCCATGGTCCAAAGACAGTAACTACTGGAAGGCCATCTGATCTTCTACAGGAGCTTCTGCGAAGCTCCCACTTAAAAGAAATGGCTGGTGCTACCCTGCTGGCAAACTGTGACTCCTACCCTATATCTTTTTTGGATCAGTAGATGTCCAGCGTGTCCCAGAATAGTCTTGTGTAATTGCTTAGTTGTGAGTATAGATGGCCCCCTTAACTGGGTATAGTAGACATTTTTTTTTTCAATTGGGTCTCACCTCTTAGAACATTTGGTTTTAAAATCTAAAGCTGGGGAGTCATTTGATAACCTTACACTCAAGCTAAAAATATTTAAATACTTGGGGCACGTGGATCTTGAGGTTTCTTTTCCCTACTGCTGACAGGACACTGTTAACAGTTATTGTCTCCATAAGCATGGAGGGAAAGACCCAGATATGATACTAATCTCTGAAAACTGTAGTCTTATTTGTGAATGATGGAAAGAACTGTTGGTTCTTAGCTCCTTAGCTCTCCTTTATTCATAGATGTGTCATTTGGGACCTGGTTGGCAGTTTCCCTCATATCCTATGAGTCACAAAGTTTTGCCAATTCTTCCTTTATAATGACTCATTCCATCCCTTCCTTTCTATTTATTCTATCACCCTGAGTAGTATTATAGTCTTTATTACCTCATATATGAATTGAACTGCTACTTTGGACGTGTTCTGTGCCTTTTAAGTTTTGCCTAATATGAGCTGCTTCATGAGATCCCAGACCAAATTTCATGATAGAGTTTTGCCCAGGGTTTTCAGACCACAACTCTTCCTTGACATACAGTGGAGTTCCATCTCGATAAACCCTGTTGTAAGTTGAAGATGTTGTAAATCAGAAATGCATTTAATGCACCTAAACTACTGAACATCTTAGCCTTGCCTACTTTAAACATGCTCAGAACACTCACATTTGCCTACAGCTAGGCAAAATCATCTAACACAAAGTCTATTTTATAATAAAATGTTGGATACCTCATGTAATTTATTGAATACTGTACTGAAAATGAAAAACAGAATGGTTGTGTGAGTATAGAATGGTTGTGAGTTTATTAGTTGCTGACACTTATGATCATGTCCCTGGCAGATCTTGGCGCACTGCCACTACCCAGTTCCATATTGTACAGAGTATCACTAGCCTAGGAAAAGGTCAAAATTCACAGTGCAGTTTTTACTGAAGGTGTATTGCTTTTCACACCATCAAAAAAGCATTAAGACTAACCACTGTAAGTTGATAGCTTCTGTATTAAAGTATAGTCCAAATTTTCCTGGAGCATGAATACAAAGTCCCTGGAAATAATGAGACGGAAGGCTTGAAAGATCAGTTTAGAGAAGATGTTGGCTAAGAGTTCCAGGTATTTTGTAGGCAGTCGGAACTATTCTAGTAAATGACATTTTCGGGCTGGAGAATGGTTGATCAGGGCCAGGCTTCAGGAAGATTGATCTGGCAACACAGTAAAGGGAAAAACTAGAAGAAATAAGAATAGTTGGGAATCTTGTAAGAGGACCCAAACAGGTGGGAATGGAAGGGATGGGACAGATAGGATCTCAACCGTGTAAAGGAAGAGTTGGTGACTGTAGGAAGAAAGCATGGAAGACCTCGCTGAGATCACATCATATGGATTTATAATGGACCATAGGACTAGATGTCAAGACACTCAGCCAAGAATAGAGAAAATAATACTCCTCACATGCTACTGCCTCTTTTATCTGTATGTGTTAACATCCTTATGAAATTGCAAACACATTACAGGCCAGAGTCATGGCTTACTTCTTATCATCCTTACACCTCCATTTCCAGCATGAAACCTAAAGGGACAGAGTTCATCTCCTCTGTTTTTATTCTCCCCACATAAAAGGTATGTAAGATTGTTGGTTCTGCCAACTGTCAGAAGTAGAACCTCTGTTATCTTTCTTCCTGTTTTATTTTTGTATTTCTTTCATTGTAAGATATAAATAATTAGGGTGTCCAGGTGGGTGTGTTCTCTCTGGGCAGTACCAATTTAGACCTGTTCTCTCATTCAATACCTAATGATACCTTTCTTCATTTTCAGAGATTTGTATAGTAAATTCTGTGGTCACTCTACATACATGTACAAAAAAGTGCTAAGTTTGTATTAGTCAGTTTAACTATAACTATAAAGAATACACCTGTGTAGTTACCACTCCAGTCAAGAAATGAAACACTGCCAGCCACTAGAAGTCTATTTCCTGTTAACAACTGTCTCTTTTCTTTAGAGTTAACGACTGTGCTGATTTTTATGATAACCATTTTCTACTTTTTAAACTAGTGAAAGCTAAATTATAAAGCTAAAAATGCCCTACATATATTTCTTTCCAATTATTATTATTTTATTTATTTTATTACATACATTAAAAGTGGGTAATTTCATGTGCATATTACCAGTAGATAACTTTGAAAGCATATTTGTATTTTAGTATATGACTAAAGGTAATAAGCAGTCATCCTGAAACACTGTGTTGTGTTTTCATTATTTATTTCTTACACTAAGATTCAATGAACAAGACATAGCTCTTGGCTTCAAGACTTTGATAATCTAACAAGCAATTACAGTACAAATTATTCAGTGCAATAATGGCAGCATGCACAAGATACTGTTGTAGGACATTACCTAGTCTTGGGGGTGATCAGGAAGACTTTTGAAAGAAGGTAATGTCTTGTTTTATTTTGAAAAACAGAAATTATGCAGGTGAAGATGGTGGGTGAAGTGACAGTGGAGCACAGGAGTTACTTTCCAAACAAAGGATATAGCCTAAAGAAAACAAAGTTTGGCACAGTTAGGAAACTGTTCCCTGAAATTGAAACACAGACAGTATTCTTTATGGTCTCTCACTGGGGGGAAAGGATGTCTTTTGGTCACCTTATATTGCAGAGCGGTAGTAAGAGATGCAGTTGAAGGCAGAAGCAGATTATGAGAGGTCTTAAATGTCTAACAGAGTTTGAATTTATTTGATCCTGAGGGCAATGAATCAGTTTTGAAGGATCTGTAAGCAGAGTAAGTAACATGGCAACATGTTCATATTTGCGTTTTTAAAAGGTTATTCTTACTTTTAAATTAGAGCATTTAAATAGGCAATCCTAAAAACAGTAAATATGGACTGGGGGCCATTGCAGTCATCCACTTGTGAAATGATGGTGGTTTGAGCTAAGCCAGAGGAAATGAGAAACGAGAGGAGTGGATGCATTTCAGATACAGCTGGAGACAAAAATCAGTGAGATTTTAATGATTTTTATGTGTAGAGTTTGAGCGAGAGAGAAAAGATGCTCAGATTTTGTCTGGAGGTGGGGAGCAAAGACAATGACACAGGTTTGTAGAGGGAATGTCTAGTGCAGTGTTGAATTGGTTGAATTTGAAGTATCTGTAGCACATCCAAAAGGAAAAGACCATCAAGCACTTGGATATATGGGTTTGGAGCTTTGAAGAGAAATTTAGGTCACAGACAGACACCAGGGAACAATAGCTTCTAGATGCCAAGGAAAGTCATATTGTGGACCTTAATATGATAGTATAAAATTTCTAAGCTGGAAAATGTGAATAAATTGCGTTCATTGCCTAGTATCAGGACAGTTTTAGGGAATTAGTCTTTGGAGTTAAAGCTTCGAACAGTTATTTGTACAAAACACTTTCATGATTTGCTTTAGTTTTTATCAGTTTGTATTTGGATCAGTATTATTTAGCTCTTTGGGTTTTTTTTTCTTTTTTCGCATTATCCAGGTTAAGCTTTAATCGCAACCTGTATCAACTAACAAAATAAATACAACAAAATGAAATTATTATAGAACTTTTGAAATTAAAGCAATATGCATATACTAGGGTTTAGCAAGTTAGGAGAAATATAGAAGTCTCTGGGTTTTTATGTTTAGATTTCTCCCAGTTCTAGAAATAAAATATGTATGGAAAGCATTTTTGTTAAAAAGAGTATTTTTAAATAATTTAAATAGAGGATACTTGTTAGTAATTTTCTGCTTATTTTAGCTTGTAGAGATACTTAAAATTTTATAAATTAAAAAATCGGATTTATGTATAGCAGAAATATTTTCACATGTAATTGTAGAAACGTAACTGAATTTTTTTAATGTTAACACTCTTCTACCGTAAGAATACTGTAACTTTCTGCTATGTAATTCTAAAGTATATATAAGTATAATTTAATATCTCAGATATATCCAGAATGTAATTTCCCCTCAAAATATGGTTGTTTTAAATATTTTGTTTCTGAAGATTATGGTAGCAATTAAGCTTAGCAGTAATTACTAGTATTTTAATACTTTATCCTATAATATGAATTTTCAGTGCTATTTCTTTTGTATTGATAATTATTTTCAGTGAGCTATAACCATATTATTTCTTGGTCTGTGTAGGCAAGAATATAATTTAATTTTTGATTACTATGATAATAGATACAGTGCATAATATAGGACATTTGTTTTCTTTATAGGAAAATGGTTCTCCTGAAGAACATGCAGTCTATGTGTGGGACCATTTCATAGCCCAATCTGCAGCTGAGAATGTGTTTTTTGTTGCTCACAGCTATGGAGGACTTGCTTTTGTTGAACTGGTAAGTGCACATTTAACTCTGTTTTTAATTCCCAGTCTTCACAGGCTTATCCCCCGAGGTCACTTCTAATTGATATCATTACTTTGAATTACTTTATAGAGGATGAAAACAAAGTACTTTGAGTAATTTTATAATGTTTAAAAAACATATACTTATTTATTTTATTATGGCAGAGCTTTTCAGTGCTAACCAAAAGGCTTTTTGCCTATTCCTTATTTACATGTAACTTCTTAATTTCTATATTAAAGACCATTTTCCTACGTTTTGTGACACTTCTGTTTCCTGTTTTATGTGTACATGATTGAGGATTATGTTATGTGTAAACTGTTTAAAATGTAAAGAGACATTGAATATTTGAGAATATTTTGTTTAACTTTTATCTCTAACAACTTAGTACTTGATACTTGGTAAGAATTCATATAGTTAGTATTAAAACCACCAGAAACATTACATTAATCTGCTAACTGAAATTTATGGTCTGGCCACAAAAATCTTTACATTTTAAAGTAATCTGTTGGAGTTTTGATACCTTATAGGAAAAATTATCAAGATTTAAATTTTTTTTATCGTTGGCAGTGTTATAAGTACCACACCTAATGCCAATGTGAATAGTTAAAGGGATATATTTAATACCAAAAATGTACTAATGAAGAATTTGTGCCTCCATGTCCATAAACCTCATGTTACAGGAGGTACCAGTGCTCCTGTAATAAAGTGATTCATTTGGTAACAGTGCATGTGATCATTTTAAATCCAAATAGCCTAACGTGGACATCAAAAGCAGGCACAGCATTGGCTGTCTAACTTTTATGTTTCTAAATTTTGGTATGCTTTTCTCTTTGTTGTGGAAATTAAATATATTTTCATGGCCTTTTCAACCTCCCCACACCTTATTGCTTATCCACATGATTTAGATATAAAACTGGTGGTGACACCTGGGAATACTTTAACTGACCTAAATTTTCAAATGCTTATGCTCTTTTAAGGTCAGTAAATAAGTTAAATCTCTTATTTATTAAATTGATTTCACTTTTTAGGAATTATTTTCAAGTACTTTTAATTCTGCTATATTTATTTATGTTAATATGTAATGGATATTTGACAATAGTTCTTTATCATAGTAGTATGAGGATGTTGTCTTTCAAACAGTTGTCTGTAGACCCTACAGATAGAGATCTAATACACACACACACACACACACACACGCCTATACCTATAGTGTACACATATGTACCCTAGGTTTTCTTTGTAAGCCATTAAATTACTTAACACACGAAATTTCATTGACTTGTAGAATACCTTAAAATATATTTGAAGCCTGCAAGACTAACCAAAGTCCAGATTACTGTAAAACATAAATTCCCATTTAGTACTCTAAGACAGTTTAAAAAAAAAAATAAAACCTTCGATACATCAAATTTAGAATTTAAGTGAATACTGGACAGTTCTCAAAATGAACTTAAGGTGCCAGAGTAACAGATGACCAGTGTGTCAGTCCTATTTTGCCTATCCTTCTTGTCACACACTGGTGGATATTTCTCCACTTTTGTTCCACTTTAATATAAAGCACACAGATGTTTCAGAACAAGACTTGACTTCTGACCTTGAGGCTATTAGGGTCAGGGTCCTCAGGGCCTGTGAAATTATCACAAGCTGAGCTAAAGTTTTTCTCCATCACAGGAAGTAACCAGTAAGTAAGAAGTTAAAAAGGAGCTTTGTCAGAGAGACAAGATGGTCTCAGTGAGGGTCAGCTTCTGTAGTCTGCTATCTCTGCAGGAGGTGCATGCATGGGAGGAGGAATATAATATAACCACTGGCACATCACATTATCTGTCAGGCAACACCAGGGCTGAGAAGTCTATTTAATGTAATGTACCTTGTTTAGGTTTTAAAATATTAATAGTGATCATCTCAACTGAATAACATTTGCTACTTTTTGTGAAGTAACTTTGATGAGGGGATGTAATAGGGGCGTACACATGGTGGCAACCGCAGAAGTGGTTTCTGACCTAATAAAATACATTCCACTAAGCAAATAACAACAACAAACACCGCTGATGAGTTTTACAGAAATTTTTGACAAAGCTGGATGAATATATTTAAGGCCATTATGTTTCTACTTAATTTCAAAAAGACTTTTAAAAGACAACATTGTTAAAGAAACAACAGAAAACACTGAAATATTTTTAAACCTTTGCTTGTTGCTGAAAGCTGAATAATATTATTTCCTATTCTCCCTGATATTCTTAGGGGGGAAATCATAGTGTTTTGAAATGTTGACAAATATTTATTCTCTTGGGGTTTTTCAACATTAGTATATAAAATTGTTTTACAAAGATTCAGAATTTTACTATCAACTTTACAAGACAGTGAATTGTGAAAATTGTTTTAGAATTCTGTCTCAGTAGTACTTTATACACATCAGACATTAAATCTTTTGGATTTCAGTAAAGTTTAACTTTTTTTTGAATTGTCATAAAATTTCACTCCTGTTTAAAGGCTCTCCACACGTCCTTCCTCTCTCTCTCTCTATCTCTTTCTACACCCCCCCGCCCTTCTTTTTAGAATAGTTCTAGTTTGGAACATCATGTGGGAATGCATGGAGGTTTTCTACCATTCTCATATTTTAAGATATATCTTGCCATTAAATTAAAATAAAACTGTGTACAATTGTTTAAAATTAAATGTGCTGCTAATAGATACCTGAAAATAAATGACTTTAACGTTTAGACCACAAAATATTTGTAGAACTTTCACATTTTGCGAACTGTTGTTTTTGAAAACTGAGAACATTTCTGATTATGTCCCATCCTAAAGTGTTGAATTTCTCCTGAAAAATACATTATAAATTAAGAAATTTATTTTCAAAAGCAATACTCATGTTATGGTAATAAATCTTGGAACTTGATCAGATTTAACACCATAAAAATCAGTATACAGTTTACTAAAATAATAAGAAAGGTAATATTAAAAATATCCTTTTCACTGCATTTATAATCACCATATGATATCAACTCAAACTCTGATTCTCTAATCTTTGTGATCCATGTAGAAATAGATATTGATAAGACAGTTCTGGTAGCGATTCCAGCATTCACTCATTAAAGACAAAAGAGAAGAACTATTTATTTTATGCATTAGTAATGAATTTTTAAAGTAACATACTTGCCCTGTGTTTTCTTTTCTTTGCATTTAAAATAGCGCCAATATATAGAGTTACAGTTATTAAACCATCATTTACAAAGTCTTAAACTTCTTTTTTTTTTTTTTTTTTTTTTTAGAAATTCTGTTTTATACATGATAGAGTGAGTAGTCATAACCAGAATGCATTTACCAAATTCATTCGGAAGGGCATCTAGAAAGAATGCAGCTTACTTTTGTTTTATATTAGTTGTTAAAAATTCAACCTCATTTGTTGGAAACTGTCATGAAAAAACAACATAGTTTTAAGCTTTTTATCATCTCTTTCAGTAGCCACTTTGATGAAGTGATTCTATTGCTTACATTGTTGGTCATTTCAAAGTGCTTTGGTCTTGTCTTTCTTTCTGGCTGATAGTTTGACAAATCAAGGAACCTTAAAATTTTCTTTTATTTGGAAATAGGTTAGCTTTCCTTGTCAATGCCCAGTTTCCAGTCTCAGCTCACCTTACCTTCCGTGTTTGCAGTGCTCGATAAATCAGTTTGCATTCAGATTTCTTTCTTTAATCAAAGTGTGAGTGTTGATATTCTTTTATAAAACACATTAAACAGTTTTAACCAATATATTTCATTAGTTTATTGAACCATCTTAGCTGATATAAAATTATTATTTTTCTTACGACTTTTATTTCCTTCTCCATATTATTAGTGATATGTTCACAACCATCACTTAAAATGTGTGAAAACGGCTCCTTTTGAAAGTGTATCTCTGCCCACTTTTGATTTTAGTTTCTCCATGCTTGTCAGCACTTGATTGGCACCTCACTTGCATGTGAATTAAGGACTGAAGGGAAAGCTATTTCCCTTCCATTGTTCCTTGCTGGGCTCCCTAGCCTTCAGGCAGCCTAAGCTGACCTTCAGCAGCTGATAGAGGACTAGTTTTTGGACTTAGCTGTGTGAGGACACCCAAGCTCAGTCTACTCTGAGTCAATCTTTTAAAATCCCCTGGAGCACGATTTGGACTGATGCTGAAGAGAAAATGGAACGGGACTAAAAGTGCTCATTTGTACCTTTAGAGACATCAGCTAACTATGACCTTAAAGAAGCATCAGTTACATTTTGTTTAGAAAGAACAAAGTAAACTAGATATTGGGAGTATATCTGTGTCCTAGCATATAGATACTGATAGTAGTGTGGTCAGTGGGAATAGCTAAAAGTTGGGCTACTGGGAATCAAGAATTGAGGAGAGGTAGGAAAAAGTAAGGGGCATGTTAGTATCAAAATAATTCAGGCCAAAGCCGCTTCTTACAAACCTGGTTTAAAATTTAGTAAAAATAAGTTGCCATTTGTAATATAGTTTGAATTTCTGATTTGGTTGCCTCCGTGATGCAAACAGCATGTTAATGTATGGGATGATTACAATTGTTGTATGGAATGCTATCTTAATTTTTTACTTATTTTATAGGAAGACAGTTTAGTTTCTCTGACTATTCTGTAGCCTCCTTAAAGAGAGGAACCAGAGCTTGTATTATTTTTGTCTTCTCTATTCAGTTGTATTTTATGCCTTGCATATAGTGTATATATTATCTTTTGATTGTTGGTAACACTAATTTTAGGAGTTAGTTGCAAGAATACAAGTGAGATCCAAAGAATGGGCTTTCCTCATAAAGAAGCAGTGGGAGTGGGAATGGTAAAGCAGAAGCACACATTCAAGATGTTAAGGAGACAGATTCTCCATGACTTAGTGATAATGGATCCAGGATGCTGAATGAGAAGAGAAAGGGAGAAAGGGTATAGTATATCCTTTGCCCATACACACCTACAGAAGCATAGCAAAGTGTATGTAAAAGGAATCCAAGCACAACAGATCAAGAATAATAAACAGTGATTATGCAGATATGTAGGTATTTGGGTGAAAAGTTTGCACATACTGAGCGGTTAATAATTGTTATTAATTTTTAAAAATAATAATTGTGGTTAATAATAAATGATTTATTGAGATATCAAGTCAGAGTTTTATTTTTAATATTTATTTATTTTTGAGAGAGAGAAAGAATGAGCATGGCAGAGGGAGAGAGAGAAGGAGACAGAGAATTGGAAGCAGGCTCCAGGCCCTGAGCTGTCAGCACAGAGCCCGACATGGGCCTTGACCTCACAGACAGGGAGATCATGACCTGGCTGAAGTCAGATGCTTAACCGACTGAGCCACTCAGGTGCCCCATCAAGTCAGAATTTTAAAAAGGAAAGGAGAAGGGTACCTGGTTAGCTTAGTCAGTTAAGCATCCAACTTCGGCTCAGGTCATGATCACGCAGTTTGTGGGTTCAGGTCCCACATCGGACTCTGTGTTGACAGCCCAGAGCCTGGAACCTGCTTCAGACTCATTCATTCATTCATTCATTCATTCATTCTCTCTCTCTATCTCCCTCCCTCCCTCTCTCTTTCTCCTCCTTCTCCTCCTCTTCCTCAAAAATAAACATTTGACAATTAGAATAAATAAATAAATGATAAAAACAATAAAAAGGAAAGGAGTGTGTGATATATACAGATGTGATTTGTTAATAAACTCCACAGGAGTTACCTGTGTATTAGGGTTTGATTTTTTTAACTTTTACTCAAATAATCTTTAATAAATATTAGGAGGACCCTGTTTGAAAGAATGACTCAGATTGTTCATTTTTATGTTAACTTCTCTCCTTTTGTCCCATATCTAACCAGCCAACACATTTTATCTGGTATTTTCCTCCCAAATATTGATCATGTCTTTTCTCCTCTGTTAATTTCATCATTTCACAACTATGTCACTGCACTCCTCTACCCATTTCCTACTGGCTGTCTTTACTCCTTATTTCATGCTGAATACCACACCATAGATCATATAATTTAAATACCTCTTTTACCCTGCCATTCCAGAATCACACCGGGTACAGTTATCTACTGCATCATGTCTCCTCTCTATAACTTTAAGACCCTCTGTGTAATCTGATTCTGTCTTTCTAACTATATTTTTCCTCAAACAAACTTTCAGGTCTATTCTAATTTCCTTATTGCCATTGCTCCATCTCACTATACCTCCACCCCTGGCCTCCAAGCCCAGGGTATTAGGAGAACACAAAACTCAGAAGATGACCTGAGTTTGAATCCTAGTTTCTGATACCTACAAATTATGATAACTTGGGTCAAATCCCTACTGTGTGTCCTCCTCTATAATTCCTGGTTTTTAGGAATTAAATCAGTGTTAGTTGAGTATGAGTCTAAATGCCCACAAGATATATTCATTTTCATTTTTGCTAATGCCATTTCCCCTTCCCAAATGAAAGAATTTCCCTCCTTACTAGATTTTTCACTAAGTATTCTCACTTAACTCCCCATTTTTCTGTAGTATTTATGTATTTCACAAGTGAAAACTTCAGTTTTGTTTTACTAATTAGTTTTGTTTTTATCTCCGAATCTTATCTTGCCCAAGTTATCTAGAATAACTGCTCTTGTCCCACCACCCCTCCCCAAGTTTGGAAACAATATATATTACAGTAACATGAGTAGTGTTAACTATCTGCAAAGTGCAAAGTTAGTTGATATATATATACAGTGTGAGCATTAGCAGTAACTTTTTTACTAATTAAACTTAATCATTCTTTGTACCCTCCTTTGGAATATTGACTAATTTGGGAATTCTGCCTAGCCCATTCTTACACTTCAAACAGTATTACCCTTTTTGTTCCCAATGTTAGTCTCTTGTAGTCCTTTCTCTACTGGTATCCTTTATACTGACTGAAAAGATTTCTTCTCTTGACTCACTCTTCAAAGTATAGTCTTCTTAATCAAAGAAGAAACTAAGTTATAACTATGTTCCTATCATGTTATGTAGCAATGCATGGACCAAGTCTTGGAAACTTTGCATTTCATCCCCAGTCATGAGTTTAATATTACCTTTTGCTTAATAATTAGCTTACCTTTGCTTATTTCCGTTTTATTAACTTTAAAAAAATGAGATGTAATTAACATATATTTATTGAGATATAACTAAGATTTATTAAGCTTTCTTGAGATATATTCATAGACCACAAACTTCATTTTTTGTCTTTTTTTTTTTTTTATTTCTGAGAGAGAGAGACAGCATGAGCAGGGGAAGGTTAGAGAGAGAGGGAGATACAGAGTCTGAAACAGGCCTCAGGCTCTGAGCTGTCAGCACAGAGCCCGACATGGGGCTTGAACCCACGAACTGTGAGATCACGACCTGAGCCGAAGTTAGACGCTTAACCGACTGAGCCACCCAGGCATCCCCTTCATTTTTTAAAAGTATGCAAACCAGTGGTCTTTAGTGTATTCCCAGAATTGTACAAACATCAGTACTAATGTTAGGACATTTTCATCATCACAAAAGAAACTCGATACCCATCAGCCAGCCCTCTCCACATTTTCAGTCCCACCAGCAATATATGAGAGTTCCAGTTTCTCTGCAACCAACGCTTGTTATTATTTGTCTTTATTATTTTTGCTACTCTAGTAGGGGTGAACCAGTATCTCATTGTGGTTTTTATTTGCACTTCTCTAATGACTAATGATTTTAAAAATCTTTTCATGTGCTTGTTGGTCATTTGTGTATTTTCTTTAAAGTAATGTCTATATAAGTTTTTTGTCCATTTTTTTGTGTTGTCATTGTATTGTTGAGTTGTAAGAGTTCTCTTTATATTCTGATACAAGCCCCTTATCAGATAAATGATTTGCAAATACTTTCTCCCATTCGTTGGATTCTCTTTTCACTTTCTTGATTATGTCCTTTGAATTACAGACATTTTTGGATTTGATGAAGGAGAATTTATCTAGTTTTTGTTTTTGCCACTTGATTTCATTTTTGTACATTGTGTGAAGTGTGGTACAATTCTTTTAAATACGGATATTCAGTTGTATCCGCACCATTTGTTGAAAAGACTGGCCTTGACCCTTTGATGTGTCTTAGCACCTTTGACTATAAATATATAAGAGTTTGCTTCTGGATTCTTAGTCCCATTTCACTGATATATGTGTCACTCCTTAGACCATCACCACACTGACTTGATTATCGTAGCTTTGTACAAAGTGAGCTTTGAAGTTGAGAAGTGCAGATTCTCTAACTTTGTTCTTTTTGAAGATTGTTTTGGCTATTCTAGGTCTCTTGCTTTTCCATTTGTGTTTTAGGATAAATTTCTGCAAGAAAGAGAACTAAATTTTTATTGGGATTAGATTTCTACATCAATTTGGGGAGTAAGGCCATCTTAATAATGTCTTCCATTCCATGAACATAGGCTTTCTTTCCGTTTATTTAGATCTTTTTTCAGAATGTTTTATTGCTTTGAGTATACAAGTCTTACACTTCTCTTGTTAAATTTATTCTTCAGTATTTTATTCTTTTTGATGGTATTATAACTGAAATTATTTCTTAATTTCACTTTCAGATTGTTGACTGTTAGTGTAAAAATACATTTTTTGTGTATTGGTCTTGTATCCTACAACTTGGCTGCACTCATTTATTTGTTCTTGTATGTGTGTGTATGTGTGTGTCTGTGTGTGTGTGTGTCTGTGTGTGAATTTCTTATGATTTTCTTTGTTCAACAACATACAATATTGAATGAAAGTAATTTTACTTCTTTTCTGATCCTTTTGTTCCTGGTCTTAACAGAAAAGCATTCATTATTTCACCATTAAGTATGTTGTTACTTGTGATTATTTCCATTCTTGGTAATCATTTCCACCAAGGACCTGTGTGCTTCTTCATGTTTATATCCCTCATTCACACCGAGATCAGGTTGTTTAAACGGCTGAAATGGAGAAAATTTTAACTAATCTTTTTTTAATGTTTATTTATTTTTGAGAGAGAGAGAGAGAGAGAGAGCACATGCACAAGTAGACAAGGAGCAGATAGAGAGTGGGAGACAGAATATAAAGTAGGCTCCAGGCTCTGAACTGTCAGCGCAGATCCCAGCATGGGGCTCAAACTCACAAACAGTGAGGTCATGACCTGAGCCAAGCTCGGACACTTAACCAACTGAGCCACCCAGGCACCCCTCACTAATCTTTCATAAGAATCTTTTTGTAGAATAAAGGATCCATATTACTGCATTAGAGTTACCCTTTGAGAAGGCTTTTCACTGTCCACATAAATGTGCTGCACCCAGGTCTTATTGCCTTGTGATTGTGCAGCTATACGATTGAACACTGTATCTGTTGATTCAACAAAGACTGCCAGGAACCTGGTAAAATTAGCACAGTAGAGGTGCCTGAATGGCTCAGTGAAGCATTAAGTGGCTTGGTTAAGCAGCTTGGTTAACTCTTGATTTCGGCTCAAGTCATGATCTCACAGTTCATGGGATCAAGTCTCACATTGGGCTCTGCTCTGACAGCATGAAGCCTGCTTGGGATTCTCTCTCTTCCTCTCTCTGCCTCTCCCCCACTCCTGCTCTCTCTGTCTCTGTCTCTATCTCTCTCTATCTCTCTCAAAATAAGTAAATATGTTTTAAAAATGAATACAGTAACATATTATGGAAAACCCAGAGAAATTGATATATTACTTCATTTTCCATTAGTGCTATGAAAGATCATAATGAGAGATTTTGCATCTTACTGCGGGTATGAGAGCATGATTGACTGTTGTAAACTTTTTATAAGAGTGATTGTAGAAAAACACATCTCAGTTAGGAAAGAAGCTATTTTATTATTCTTATAACATTATGATAATCACTGAATGTAAGCACTCGAATAAGAATCCCAACCACAGTGACACCTCTGATTTGATACCACAAATTGAAAAGCACTCTTACAGGACAAAAATTTTGCAGTCAGAACCATTTAACTTGTATCTTAGAAGTTGCACTTCAATCCTTATTAAGTAATTTGCTCAGATTAACTCAGGGAAGCCAAGTAGACCCAGACTCAAAAGCATACTAGATCCATGTTAGGATACAACTTGAGAGAATGAAGATAGAAGCTAGAACTGGGCAAAGATCTTACTACAAGAGTTCAGGATGTGTTTAGTAAGAGCTAATTCAGCTGGAGAGATGGCTTTGGAAGGAATAGTAGGTGAACCATCACTAGGTAAGCATCAGTAGATCATGGTGAACTCAGATGTAAAAATAGGTATAATCTGGTTGCAAGGAACAGACAAGGCATTGGGTGATAAGTGAGTAAATAGAACGTAGTCACTGGATCTAAGAGTACCTCTTTTTCCCAACCATAGTCCCACATCATACATTATAGGGAAGGAGAAGGAAAACAAGACAAAACAAAACAAAACAGCACTGGGAAGAGGATAAACAAGGCAAGGTTTAAAGCTTCAGGCATTGGCTAGAGGTTTAGAAATGGATTCTTTCCTGATAAAGAAAGAGATTATAGCAGTACGCAAAAACATCAGAAGGATTATAAAATGACGAGTCAAGGCAGAATTCCAATTTAATAGGCTTAGGTCAGAATAGGATACAATAGAATACTATCATCTAAGGTCATTTAGATAGTCAGGCCCTATCCTTGGTATACTGATTATCAGGTTCCTAAGTCAATAAAGAAGACAAAGTTGGAAGAGCTATCATTTTTCCTGTTCTCATGGCTCTGAAATGATCACACTATGGGTATAAAACTTTCTATGCCCAGAGAAGCAAAGTGATATTATTCTAAGCTGATTTGACCTTAATTTTTAGAGTTGGAGACTTTTAACCCCTATACATATGTCAGTTCTCTCTCTCCTCATCTTTTTTTTTTGTTACTGGTTTTCACCATTTTTCAATAAATAGATTTAGATCACAGTAAAGCCACCTAGACCACTTAAGTTTGACTTTATAGAAATTACTTCTTGGGATTGAATATTCTGTCCTCAAAACAAAAATGATTTAGAAAACTATTGAAAATACTAATTCATTTTTTCATTTGAATATCCTACTCTGTAAATACTGGGAAAACAGATTAGATTACATGGTCCCTAGCCTCAAGAACGTGGAAGTCTAAGTAGGAAGTGCATTTAAACAAACAGTAATATATAGTGTGATGCCTGTGAAGCGATGTTATAGCCAAGATGTTAACTCCCCCAATATAAAGATCCATAATGTAAATTTGTCTTAGGTAAATTTGGGAAGAATTGTTTCTGTTAGTAAATTCTGTAGGCTCTTTTTATCAGAAACTAAAAACTCTGTAATCCATTTTTATCCTTGTATCCTATAAACCAGAGCTAAGGCTAGTTTTTCATTTCATTAATTATTCTCACCCTTAACCTTTTATTCAGTGTCTTAATTCATAGATGTTTTGCTTTAAGTCATCTCAGAGTCAATGGCAAAGAATAAATAACAAATTCATTATTTTCTCTGGTTCCTACTATTTTGCAAGCCTGCAGAACCTATAATAAGTATATACTCAGAAAGTAGTGTTTGATCTTGTATTCATATAGAGATAAGTTATTAATATTATAGATCTCACTTGGTCCTTTGTTGAGTCAGATGAAGAAAATAAGATCTAGGCATTCATATAGAGCTATAAGATAGAGCAAAGCAGGGTGGATGAGAGAACAAAGTTTATTGCTTAAGATGTAAAACAGGACATTTAGAATCAGTACGTGTGAGTGTGCAGGAGGTATAGCCTGTGACCCTGAAATTTTGGACACGTGGAAGGACCATTAATGGAAATTGGTCAGTGAATGAAGAAAAATGACTAGGAAGATATTGAAATCTCTACTCAAGGGAAGTAGCCAAACTTGACCCTAACCCCAAAACTAGTTATGTTTTCTCTGATTAAATTGGGTAAGTTATATCTCATATCCTGTAGGAAAAAAAAAAAATCCCTATTTAAATATGTATTAGTATATTCAGATTTCTTCTTAGTTTTCCATGTCTTATTTGAATTTTTCTCATAAAGGAGTTTATTAAAGAGCATAAGAATACAGTAAAAATTGCTATTTAATATATCAGTGACAATTTTATAATTGAGTTGAATGATTAAAAACTGTTCTAATTTTTAATATACCTAGTTTATGCCTAATATCCATAAATCTTGACATCTAATTTTTAACATCTTATCTCCAAATTTCTTTACTACATTAATCAGACATTCGGATTAGAAGAAAAAAATTGACATTTACCTTTGTAAAGAAGAGGCACTGGTCAGAAAGATAAAGCCCCTTAACTTCCTCCTATCGTAGAAATTCCCTATCTTTACTTTTTTCCAGTTACAAGACATCAAGGAATGCTTTACAGTTATAAATGTTGATTTTCTATAAAAAAAAAATGTAGTGGCCTGTCTACTAATGACAAAGAAACCTTGACTTTCTCTAGAAAATGGTGCCCTGTGAACAATTGTTTTAAAATGGCATGAAATCACTAGTCCCAGTGCATCGCCTTTGATGTATTACTGCTCAGTATACTTCAGAAAAAATTCCTAATTTCAATATCATTAGTAGTTTAATAATAGTGTTTACCTTTGTTACAGGCTGTGCCTTACATTTTCAGTGTTTCAATCCATTTTGCATTTTTTGTTATCTATCTGAATATTAGACATATTTATATTATATCCAAATATTTAAATGTGTAGTAATATATTAGCTATCTTTAGCATATTATGACCCTTAACATTTGGTGATGCTTACATTTTCTCCAAGATTTTACAATAGATTTTCATATCTGATTGCTGCATTAGAGCGCTGTCTTGCTCTCATAAAGCCCTGGCATTGCTGTTATAACAGAATCCATATAATCTGTCAGCCATCCATGGGGGACACTCAAAACATGGTTGGGTCAAGAACAGTTCTAAGCAATTCACAGCCGTGTGTTTGAAAATGAACATTTTAAATAGAACTGGCATTTATGAATATCTTACACATCAGAAGGCAGCAACAGCATCTTCATATTCATCTTTACCACCACTAATGTTTAATGATACTTAGTGTTCACTAAGCACTGTCCTTACCATATACTTTATATAAATATATTTTATCTCATTTAATCCTCATAAATCTTTGTGAACTGGATACTGTTATCATCCCCATTTTACAGATGGGAAACATTTAAATATATCTCTTTTCTTTCTTTGAAAGCTGACCTCTCATTTTGTTACAGTGGGTTTTGTTTCTCCTCTCATCAAGTACCTTTGCAGAATCAGTGATATAATATACTAACTGTAGTGACTCTCATCCCTAAAGCATTACCTCCTGTTTTTTTCATGTGTCAGGATTCAAATCTACATTTCTCTGTTGAAGTACATGATGATTTAGTTTTTATTCTCTATCCTATTCCTGCTTATTCCTTTCAGTGCCTTCCAAGCAGACTTTCAATTTTAATCAATTCTTAATTACCCAAACTAATGAAGGGGAAAGAAGGTGTGGAAATCTTAAAATAATGGGCAATCCCCAAATCATTTATATTTAAAGTTTGAATATGTTTTGATGTGGTGCTCTGGAAATTCGGTTTAAGCTGAAAAATTGAAAACAGTTTATGAAGATCTGGAAAGCAGATGAATTTCCTTGGCCAAGCCCCTGGTTGGCTCTTCTTTGTAGTTTATTCTATTCTGGAAATAGGCAGCTGTCTTCTAATACCAACCAAATAGAATTGACCTTTTAAGTCTTACTGGAACAATCTCTGCTATCAATGTTTGTTCCTTTGCATTATCCCTATCTCTAAGTTATACCTGGCAGTAATAGCTATATAACAAAGCATCTACCAAGTACCAGACATTGTTTTAAGTGTATGTATATATATATATACTTGTAATCCTTATAACAACCCTGTGATGTAGGGATTAGTATTATTCTCAGTTACAAATGAGGACACTGAGGTATCAAGATGTTAAGTACTAAGATCATACAACCAATAAGTGATTGAGGCACAATTTAAACCTAAGCTTTCTGACCCCAAAGTTTATGCTCATAACCATTATACATACTGCCCCTTGGAACAGAACACTAGTCTAGGATACCATTGGATTTGGTCATACACATTGTTTTGGCAAGACATTTTACACCTTAGATTTAACTCTGTGGGTAAGTATTATTAGCCCGTTGTAACAGGTGAAAGACTGGGAAAAGTTAAGGAACTTGTCTAAGGTTGCACAACAAAGGTCAGAACCAGAATTGAAACCCAACTTGAAATCAGATTTGAAATTGAAATGCAGTATGAGAATTAATGAATTTACCCATGTTTTGAAAACACTGCATGAAACAAATTTATATTATAGTAAGATATTTTTAATTGATGAGGGAATTTTCCACTTAAAGAAATTCTACATTTATATTTGTAAAGTACAGAACGTTTTGGTAAACTGAATATCATACCTGACATACTTTTTAAATTGAGAATATGCTCTTAAAAGCAAAAAATACACATATTGTGCAGATTCAGATCAGGAAGAATATTATTCATTGCCTTTCACAACATTGAAACATATCAAATATTAGACGATAGTACTCTAAAATTGTTTTTTCTATTTTTTCCTACCTATTGGAGAAAATAATTGCAATTTAAATAATGTAACAAAAAGTGAAACAATAGTTACTTCATCCTTTAAATTTTACTTGCTCTAAAATGGAGTTCACATTACACTGTGAATATCAGACTACTCAAAAATTTTATATTCGAAATTAAAATTAGAAAAAGGAAACATTTGAGTCCCTAGAATGTCCCTAAAATAGTCCCTATTTTATGTCTCTGATTTATTATAAGCACTTCATCTGATATCTAATACTTGAAGAGCTATAAAAGGGTATTATAGTGCTTTGATTTTATATCTTCATGCTTGCTCCATGTAAATAGTAAAGTTTTTACAAAGCTTTAAGTCTGAGTAAAGAAGCTCAAACAAACGAATGACATATTTACTTATGCCTTAGGAAAAAAAATTACTAGAGTAAATTAAAACTTAAAATCTTACTAATGTAGAAAGCACTAGAAGCGTGAAAAATAAAATGTACACTATGTTTATCCTGCATAGTCTCATATTTCTTTTCATTGGCTAAATAAATGAGTGTTTTATCTGTGTCCTCTCAGCAGCTAAATAAACAGTTTTACATAGTGAAACTTTATATTAGATATATTTATATTAGAAGTCTGATTTTCATATTTTATGTAGTGTTTTGCTAAGGAAAGTTCACACATCAGTAAGTAAAGGAAAAATCACATATTTTATTTTTAATATTGGAAATATTTGTTATACTCCTTTTAGAAAATGTCTCTGCAGCTAGGGTTTTAAATTTAAAAACTCCGAAGTAAACGTACTAGCAGATATTTACAGAGTTTTTTATTCATTTGGCAGTATCTTTATTGAAGTTTCTGACACTAAAATTCCTATTTAAAATATGATTTTGACTTTTAAGTTATGAAGGGCTTTTATAAAATGTGATATTCCTAAGGAGAAACAGTTGGTTTCAAAACAAATGAAAAATGAAAATATTTCAGAAATAATTTTTCATTCAGGTACTTGCTTGAATACCTGATAATTGAGCATTTTTGATGTAGCCTTATACAGCATCTGACTTGCCTTCAAGACCATTTAACAACGATAGAGCTTTGTGTACTAACTTTGTGTATTAAGTAGCTCTCGAGCTTATTATGCATTCTAATCAGATTTTAGAGTGGTTTTTGGAAATAGAAATTTTACCTTTAAAAGAAAAGCTGCTCCTATATCAGTAGGTTAACCACTATAGAAGATAATCTCTGGTGACTGAGAATGATGACCATAATTTTAAAACTTGAATTATTTTTCCTACAACAATTTCATTTATTCCTGGTTCAAGAACTACCTGAGACACTCTCTGCTTTTTTTTTTAAAGATTTTCATTTCCTGTTCATGAATACAAACATACTAAAAATTTAACCTTCTGAAACATCAGCAAAATTCAGCTATGCCAAGAAATTTTAAGAACTCAAGAATTTTATTTGCACATTCTCCAAAGTAATGCTGAGTGTTTCTCCCATATTTTCTTCCTTTTTGCTGTACTCTGGGTCCTAGATACTTTTTAACTAGCTATTAAAAATAACCCATTTTAAGAATCTGCAGGAAGTGTGAGGTATTCATCAGTATATATTTACTGTCTGAAGCTGATATAGCTGTAAGGTTTTTTAGATCCAATTGATCTATTGCGCATGTTCCCTCCCTAGGTTGCAGGACGTGCTTCTATTTGCATAAGGCCCTGGGCAAGGTTCTTTCTTGCATTGATTGGCCTGTCCAAGGCAGCCTGATGTGTTCTTGCATTGATCACTTTGTCTTTTCTTGGAAGACAGTGTTACACTGAGTTCATCTCAAACATTCTAGGGAGGAGGTAAAACTTTACTGCAGATGTCTCAATTTTATTCAGATGTTCCTTTGAGTATAGGCCCTCTTTTGCAAGGATAAGTATCTCTTTTTTTTTTCTTCTTAAATAATTTGGATGTTTCTGCAGTTTGAGTGCACTGTAGACTAGATCATATTTGAAAAAGCTACATTAAAGAAAATTACCAGAGTATGTGCCATTTATCTTATGCTATTTTTGTTTTTAAATACAGTGTATCTCGCTTCCAGCTTAAACCCGTTTTCTTTAAAGATGGTCTCTTAAACCTGGACATAAACTAAAATGCACTGGTGTTGTGATAGGTTACCTACTTCTCTTTACTAGCTTTATAGATTCCTTAGTTTCAGTGAGACATGCATTGCATTCTGTGTTTAAGAAAATAAGGACTTTTATTAGTTTCACAATGAAAGAATGGTCCAGAATGACTTGCTTGTTACTATTCATCAATAGTAATGAGTAATGTGAATGTGAATGGTATGTCAAATATGGAAATTATTAAGCAACTGCATATCAATATTAAATATGTAAACTTCATTTCATTATATCATGACTTTTGTGGAAGTACATTATTTTGGAAACTTGAGTATAGAAATTAAGTCTTCAGCGAAATCTATGAGAAACTGAGCAATGAATGTTTTGCAGTTTAGCACTCTTCATTGGCTAGTCCTTAAATCAACATTTATATTATCTGCCAAAGAACATATTTGCCTACACAGCTAATTATCAAGAAAATGCCCATTACCCCCAACGTATTTACTACATCTTTAGTGAGGAACTGGTGAGACAAATGTAGGTTTCTGTCAAGATGCGGGGCAATATCCTCCTTCCGACCAGCTTGCTGTTTCATCAGAGCCTATGTGAATTTATGAGAAGGTTTACTTTTGGCAAAGATTTAGAAATGTGTCATGGCTGAATTTGATTATTGTGCTGTTGGTAATTAAACTCTGCTACAACAATTCCTCAATGGTTTCGGAAAGCATATTTAGTAACACTTACTAGAAATCAGGACATTTTCATATATGCTATTTCATCTTCATTAAACAGGTCACTTTCTGAATATTGTTAAAGTATAGGAAATAAATGCAACAGACAAACTGCATCAGTTGTTTTGCTCAGTGGTATCTCTGTGGCATAACTCAGTAAATCATAAGCCACAGAAACCTTCTTCCACTTTATAATTCTGTTTTGTAAAATTTGATAGTAAAATATTAGAGCTCACATTTCTTTTATTTGCTTCAGAGATGCTAGAATTCGTGCTTTAAAATTAAACCTGGAGTGAATTCAATGTTTATTGTACAAGGGCAGTAACCATGTCAAGCTGTTAGATAATGTCATTGCTGTTTCATAGGGGTCTTGAAAAGCTACAGCATTAATGAGGTATATAGATGAGTTATATGAAATTTTTTCAGCAAGTGAAAATGTCAGTAAACAATTATTAATTTAAATAGCATACATTAGAAAATGGGGCTTTATATTGGAAAAATTAGCTTTGTGGGTGAAACTTAAAATGTGTTAAATTGTTAATCATTTTGTATATTCATATAAATATGAAAATAGTATTCATAGAATAGTGATAAAATTTTTTTCTAGAGTTTAAGTATAAGTTGGTAGTTTGGGATAATAACTTCTGAAAATACCAATGAAAAAGGCACATCACAGTATTGACATGAAAAACCTCTTCACGTACTTAAAAACAGCTCTTTAAAACTGAATCCAGTCTGTGGAAACATGGATATTACCTTGCAACTTTTGTTCAGCGCATCTCAACTTTGTGCAAGTATAGCTCTCTGAAATGGAATTGTATAGTGTTTGCACATTTTTTCCAGCTAAAATGAAACGTACATCATCTTGCATAATTTACTTGTCTCTGGTGGTTAAATTTGCATATCTGAATGAGTAAGTATATATCTTAAGCTCCTGCTAGATGTAAAATAATCTCATGAGTAGAGGAGAGCTCTTTTACCTCAGAAGTCAGAGGAGTCTATATTTCACAGCAAGCCATGATCAAACAAGCTAATTCAGATGCTGGAAAGTGCTTTTGCTTAGCTGTGTGGAAGAACCATTGACTGCATACAACCAACAAGTGTATGGTGCTACAGGAGATCCATTGAAAACCCCTTACAGGACTGAATGACAACCCCAAATACAAGTGACCATGTGCAACTATGAATAGGTATAAATACACACTTGAGCTGGCCAGATTTTCTGCTATATAATTCAGTCACAATTGCTATATTTCTCCTCGAAATTTACACCACATAATCAGCTGCTTGAATGGACCCACGCTGGAGAAATAGAATTCAGTATGTGATGGGGGAAAAAAGGGAACTTAGCCTCTATGCAATTCTATCAAGATGTTGTATGATGCCCACTCTTTTTACTATTGCTCAGGTACTACTCAGGACCTCAGACTTAGAAGAGTCCTCCAGACTTTCCCATGCAGGGATATCAAGGTCTGAGGATAAAATATGTTCGCTGTACTCGGATTCTTTGTAAAACATTTCTGAGGAAACTTGGGGAGGGGGGAGGCTTTGTTGTCAGGTGCTGGGAAACATAAAGACGATGAAGTAGCTGGTAAAAAGTTGTCCACTGAAATCCATTACTTTTTCCCATTATCTAATGAAGAAGCAAGAAATTGCTAAAAAGCTTTCAAGCTTAATGGGTTTTCAAATACAAGAATAATTATTTTTAAATCATAGAAGGAAGGATACAATGATTTCAGCCCTCTTCTCATTATTTCCCTGTGACAAAGCATCATATATTTATTGGTGATTTCTAGAAGTTACCATATTTCTGGTGCAGCATGTTGTAGGTCTAGAATTTCTAATAATACTATAGTAACTTCGTAGTAAAAATTATTAACTATTAACTATATAAGTGTATCTCCATAAAATCTCAATTGTGTAATGAAATAAAATTTGATATTCTCATCTTCAAGGATACCCTTGTAAATTCCCTGTCACTGTCTATGATAGTTTTATATATATATATATATATATATATACATACATAT